>NW_027528624.1:7769420-7944417 GCF_008692635.1 Crocuta crocuta | reverse complement strand
TATATTTAACTATACAAACCAAATCTTGTCTTTCTGAAATAACATGACATGTAGTAAAAGCTGCATGTAAATGACTAGACAGTAATCTGAATAGGAGCCTGTGTATTTATGTTTGAATCTTTTTTTATTATTTTAGAGACAGCGAGAGAGAGAGTGTGAGCAGGGGAGAGGGGCAGGGGGAGGGAGAGAGAGAGTCTTAAGATCCCAACGTTTGGATCTTTTAAGATACAATTGATGTGATGCATAAAAATAATAAATTAAAATATTCCACAACCTCATTGAGCACACACCATGGGCAAAGTATCATGGTAGGGATTATGCAAGGGAATCAAAAGATTTTCAAAACAGAGGTAAAACTTTACATTACTCTTATGTAGAATTTTATACATCTAATAACACACTCACTTTACTTTTGGTACTTGATACCCACGACCACTCTTGTGAAGCTGTAAGGGTGGGACATCTCCACTTCATAGATGAGGACTCTCAACATTCAATACCCACTCTATTACTTTCCTACAGCTGCTGTAAAAATGTATCACAATCTTGGTGGCTTAAAACAACTATTAATTGTCTTGCAGCCCAAAATCAAGGTGTCCGTTGGGCCATGCTCTCTCTGAAGATGTAAGGGAAGAATCTGTTTCATGCTTCTCTCCAGATTCTGGTGTTGCCAGGAACCCTTGCAATCCCTGGTCTGTGGGAACATCATTCCAGTCTCTGCCTCTATGATCCCATGGTGTTCTGCCTTCTGGGTGTGACTGTTTCTGTGTGTTTTCTCCTACTTCTAAGAACCAGTCATCCCGGATGAAGGACCAATTCTACTCCAGGTATCATCTCATCTTAACTGTTTATATCGTACAACCCTATTTCCAAATAAGATCACATCCTGAGGTTCTGGGAAGGACCTTAATATTAGGGGACACTATTCGACCCAGGACAGCAGGTCATACAATATTTCTGGTTGAGCGAAATTTTTCTTACTGCACCGCATCCAGGTCGGAACATAATTGCAGGCACAGGACCCACTGCACAAAGGTGAGATGCATTGGAGATGTATGGAGTGTGGCTCATGGAGAAGAGAGTGGAAGCACAGGTGTGAGGTGAGGGCATCAGCAGTGGGAGTTGAGGCTGGAAAGGCCATTGAGACTCAAGTGGGAAAATCTTTGAAAACCACCTGGTAAAATTTTGACGTTATCATCGGGGAGTCATTGCCAGGTTTTGACAGAAAAATGGTGGAGGTGGTGAGGTGTGTATGATAGTGGTTAGGCATTTGTTGAGGTAGTTGAGATTAAAGGAGAAAAGCATTCAAAATAGAGGGTCAGAAGAGGAATTCAGAAAAAAGAAGGGAGACGGATGACAAAGGAAAGGGAAAAGGGACAAACATTAGCTACTGACTTAATCTGAAGGTGAAGAGAAAAGGAAACAGGGAAGTAGCCAGATGTTGGCCAGATGACTAGAGAGAGAGAGGATAGTGACAGGCAAATTAGGCATTGCACCCGATGTTATTTGTTAACTGTGTTTAGCCCCTCTCTCCCCACAAACATTGTGAAGTACAACCATCCCTCATCCCAATGAAACAGACATAATTAAGATAGGCACGGAACCAAATTACTTGATGGTTAGAAAACTGTGGGTACAACTCCACTGGTCCCTAACTCCTTATCTAATAATGCATGGCTTATTTTGTCCTTTGCATCTCCCCTTTTAACTCTTTTGTTCCACTATGTTTACGTGTCTTACAGGACTTATAAGAGAAGCATGACGTGTATTTTTCCTTTGTGAGAAGATGCCCATTCCAGGTTGGGGATGATCCCTCCATCTCTCTCTTTGTTTCTTCATTTCCTAGAACAATCTACCACTTTTAGACCTGTTTATATTGTTTAACAAGCACTAACACAGCATTTATTATTTGCCACCCACCGTTCAAAGCATTCTATCACTGTAAACTGATTTAATCTGCAGAAGCAAGCCTATATTTGGTAGTACTTGTTCTCCACAATTTGTAGACGAGGGGGCTGAGGTGCAGTGAAGTCGGATAACTTTGACTGAGGGTAAGAGGCAGAGTCCGCATTCCTAACGACTACCATGCTGCCGTGTGGTCAGGAGGAGGATGGGGGGTTGCTGACCAGGACAGTCTTTGCTTATCTTTACGACCTGGACAGCCACCGAATGCTCAGCACTTTGTGACCTTTAATCATGAGAAAACAGGTAACAGTCACAATTTCAAAGTGCAGCAACTATTTAGAATGAATAAACAGTAAAGAACAGAATTATTCCTGATTCAGTACCGGCTGGTGAATTTGTAGGCCTGTGCTGAAGTCTGCAGAATTCTGTGGGTCTTGCCTGCCCATCTTTGGGCCCCGTGGCAGAGATAAACCATCTCTTGGCTGAAGTCACAGTAAGCTGGACACATACATATGTGAGTTTCCTACGATGGGAGTAAATCTGGCTCCCAAATTATTAACATTATGATCTTACAGTAGCTGTTCTCAAATTTGGTCATATGCAAAAACCAGTCGGAGAATTTGTTAAAGTGCAAATTCTAGACCTGTGCTCACTGCTCCCCTTGGATTCTCATTCAAGGAATGGGCTGGAGCCTGGGAAGCTCCTTTTTTATTTAAAAAGAATTTTTTTTAATGTTTATTTATTTTTGAGAGAGAGAGAGAGAACACGTTAGCGGGGAAGAGGGACAGAGAGAGAGGGAGACACAGAATCCAAAGCAGGCTCCAGGCTCTGAGCTGTCAGCACAGAGCTGGACATGAGGCTTGAACCCACTAACCATGAAAGATCATGATCTGAGCCGAAGGTGGATGCTTAACCAACTGGGCACCACCCAGGTGCTCCTTGGAAAGCTCCAGTTTTAAACAAGCACAGTGATTCTAAAGCTGTTCATCCAAGGACACACTTTTCAGAAACACCTGTAGAGCCTAAGCTACCAGAATCTGTGGCTTTTAGGTGGTTTTCCTCAATATTTTGAATTATTCTTAGAATATTTGGAATTCTCTAATATTTAATATTTAACACATACCATCTAGGTTTCTACTAAAATAGAGAATTCTATCAAGTTTTATCACTGGGGTTTTTAAATTATAAATTCTTTAAAGTATACTTAAAGAGTAATTACTTCTAGAAACTTGGTGGTACGGGTAAAACATAGTTTTCCATGAGGTAAGTGTATCCAAAATGCACACTGAGTTGGAAACTTTTACACTACTTATCCACTATGGGTAAGCCGTTCCATGCTTCATATGTACACAGTTTTGGCTAACCGACAGTCTGAGACCTTTGCCATGAGTATTCTAAAGGCATATAGCAAGTGAATCTTCTGCAAGTCATGGATACAATCTGCCAGGGTTTTAAAGCCTCAACACCAGGGCATCACTGAACTAATCACTTTATGTTCCATTTCAGCAGCAAATTAAGTTCTATAACTTGCATGCTTATCGCCTGATTTTTAAAGAAGCTCAGTCTGCAGACAAAAGAAATGACAAAGGCATCCTAAATGCATTTTCTCCATGACGGACATCCATAAGAGAGCCTATCAGTTTCCATCAGAATCCCAGGCCTTAAATAGCCAGACCTCAGTGGCTACTCTGGTTGAAGGTATCTGTGCTTCTCTTCCTGATATACTTACTTAGTGCCTCAAGTAATCAAGCTTTCTCTTGCTCAGCTACTCCTGACTAGAACTAAATTATAATTCTTTAGGAAGATGTTTAAACGCATTCTCCGTTTACAACTGAGGGCAATTTCTCAGCCTTGCTTCTTGTTCCAAAGAAAGCCTAGATTAATACTCTGGGAATTAAACTTTTGCTCTAATTCTTCAATTTCATCCAATTTTAAGTGGCTTTTCTGGGTATATAGACTCATCTTCTTCAGATAATCTCACCAGTTTGGTATTTTAAAACTATTGCGCTTTAAATTCAAAAGCGTTCTTGAAACTAGAAATTTTGAAGTTCTTTGAAAAATAATAAATCACAATTGAGGGACAAAGGAGTATTTAAAAATGCATAGCACATATTCTAAACTTCATATTATAAGATGTTATATAAAACCAAGTGAGACATATTAAAATACATACATCTAGCGAAACAAAAGACATAATACTTAAATGTGATCTCATAATTTAAAAACAATCAATGGGCTTTAGTCAGGCCTACTGTGCATTTCAAATACAAGTGAGCTTTGTAATGGGCACGTGGTGTTCAAGTGATATGTTATCCTCCAAATGACAGGACCATTATGGTCAGTCATTTCTATAAACTCCAGAGATGCAACTTCCTCCTCTGTACATATTACAAAGAGAGCCTATACTTTTTTGGGTATGGTCAAGCTACTCAAATGTCATGGCTGATCTAATTCCATAGCCCCAGAAAATAAAACTAATAAAAAATCAACCCAAATGAGAATATATAGTTATAAAGTGATCTGAAGATTCTTATTCTACAACAGCAAACATTTATGCTGTTCGCGGGGCTGGAACTCACCAACCGTGATATTGTTATCTGAGCTGAAGTCTGACGCTTAACCGACTGAGCTCCTACTTTGTTGGTATTAATTTTCACCTTCTAATTAAAAAAATGGAAGGCGCCACTATGGTTTGAGTTTGCAGATTCCTCAGCGTTGTACTCATGTAATTGACGCTGCCCCTCCTAAGTCCCAGGCCTCTTGGAGAGGAGGGGGTGGGGTGGGCACTTCTCCTGTGTGTGTGACCCGTGTCGGGATGTGAGAAACAGCATGATACCCAGAGACTGGCTCCTGCCTAGTGCCCGGCCTGCAGCTTGGGGCTGAGAAAGAGGATAAACAGTACGAACACCACAGGCATTTCTGACTCGCCCCCACCCTCATTTTCATCTTTCTGCTTTGGCCTGTGCCATCAAGCTTTGATAATCATCCTGAGTTTTAATTTTTAACAAAATCTAAATATATACACTCGTAATGGGAATGGTTTATATGAAGTTGTTGTATTTTCACCTCTGTGGTGCCCTTTGAGGTTCTCTTGCCACCGTTTTATACGTTATATTTTAATTTAATTGAGTGTGTGCAGAGGAAAGGTGAACCCTGAAACACTGGTGTCAGAAAGACCGGGAGAGTTATTGGAACCTGTCTAAGCCGCATTTGCTCTGTTCCTTCTGTAAATGCCCTCGTAAATACTGCAGACAATCTTGGGTTCAGTGCTGTGTAAAAATAAAATGTCACAGAAATTAGTTCTGTAAAATGAGCACAAGTGGAAGGAGTCATCTAGAGGAATTAACTGTATTCACCAGAGGGTTGTGGGGTAGTTGTGGTGCCCTGTCTCAAGGTCAGCTCTTCCAGAAAAAGGGGTACGGTCCAACCTGCGGTGAGTGAGACAATACTCAACACCTGTTACTTGAGTAGACTTGCGTGCCATTGTATTTTGGCATCTTGCTATATATGAAAGCATCATTTGGCATATTTACATTGAAATAAAAGACTTTCGCCCAGGCATGCCCTTGCTCTGCAGAGATGGTTACCCGGCCTGTTGATCCAGTATTGCCCTATTGCTCTTCCTAGAATACACATAAATGTTTTTGTGTGTAGACACACATCCACACGTGTCATCTGTCGGATATAAACAGAATCATGCTTTCGTTTTGTTCTTCCCTATGTATGTGTGCATCTTTTCCCTTACAATAAACAGTTCCTTTTCTCCAAGATAGAATATGTTTTTCATTTTATGAAATGCTGCACAGGCTTCCATTCCCCTACAGATGGACACTTAAGACACGTCACATATCTTTACCATTTCAATGACATCTGTGTTGTGATTTCTGTAGGAGAGCTTCCCACGAGTAGAGTTTAAGACTTTAGGGATTGAATGGAAGGCTCACTCAGATGACTAGAAAGTGTTAAACTCTCTTTCAAAACATGGTGCCTATTTGCCTTTTCGTCGACTATAAGCAAAGATGTCTGTTTCTAAAAATTTTTGTAAACACTAGAGATCATATCTCATTGTGGTTTTAATTTGTTTAGTTACAATGAAATTGATCATTTCTTCATTCTTTTTGATCATGCTTCTTCTCTGAGTTGCTTCCTCCAATTGCACTGCTTGCCTTTTTCTAACCTCTGTTTAGGAGATTTTTGTACGTTTGGAACATTAAGCCTTCATTATTTTATGTACTGAAATTATTGTACTGAAAATATGTACTGAAATACATACTGAAAAATTGGGTTGTTTTTCATTGTATACAAGTTTTTAGTTTCTATATAGTCAGATCAGTCTTTTCCTGAAAGGCTCTGAGGTTTTGTGTTGTGGTTAGAAGTGCCTTCCTTACTCTGACATTTATTTAATGAAATTATCTTATATTTTCTTCTAGTACTTTTATCTTTTTAATATTTTATGCTCAAATCTTTGAACTACTCAAAAAATATTGGAGAAATGCTGGGAGGAACACATCTGGACTTTTTTTCTTCCTAAACGGAGACTAATGAATTCAATTTTGTTGATTGAATACTTCAGCCTTCCTCAACTGATTCGAAATGTCACCATTACTGAACTTGAGATTCTAAAATACTTTGAGAATTGTCTGGACTCTCTACTGTTTTCTAATGACTTGTCTCTCAATCTCTGCACTATTTTATTTAGAGCTGGACAAACACTTCCCTCGCCTTTATCTCTTCCTCCTCCTCTTCCTTTATATTTTCCAGATATTTCTGTGCTACTTTTTATAAGAATATAATTCTTATTGTTATGAAAGTTGGTTTTTAAAGTTTAAAATGGGAGCAACTGGGTGGCTCAGTTGATTGAACATCTAACTGTTGATCTTGACTCAGGTCATGATCCCAGGGTTGTAGGATAGAGCCTCATGTTGGGCTCCATGTTGAGTTTGGAGACTCTTTAAGATTCTCTCTCTCTCTCTCTCTCTCTCTCTCTCTCTCTCTCTCTCTTTCTCAATTTCTGTCCCTCCCCTGCTCATGTGCACTCTCTTCTTTCTCTAAAAAAAGTTTACATAATGTCTATGGAAGGGATTATTTTTGAGTATTAGAATAATGGTTGTTGGACATTTTCCACCATATTATTAATTGTAGAGCCTTCAGTAGGCAGTACAAAGGACTCTGATCATACTGCGTTTTGAGGTCCCCAGCAGGTAAGAAACACTTTTCTTCTTCAATAGCTCTGGGACCCTGGTTCCTTCCTCCCCTCTTCTCTGCCCTATTTCTACTTGTGCTTTTTTACAGGATTCTGTCCCTGAGGAAACTCTGGACAATTCATCATAGGGTCAAAGCCTCCTTCCTAATTTCCTCAGCCTTTTTTCCAGAGTTCTTAAGAAAAATGAAACAATTTTATATGTGGTTACTCTATGAGGTTACACTATGATCTATTAAACTAAGGTTTAAATGGTCAGCCAATTCAAAGACTTAATAAAAATACTATTTGTGGGCATTTCCATAAAAATCTGGACATTTGGTTCAACAATGAGAAAACTCATATTCTATTTTACTATCATTTTCTTTGAGAAAAATAAAATTCAGTATACATATTTTTTTCAATTTGATGTCTTTTTTAGAATGTAGGATTTTTTTCTGTATCATATAAATTAATTTATAGGATTAACTTATGTTCAAACACCCAAGGTCACACTGTGAGACTCTAGAATGTAGGACTTCGACTTAAGGACCAATAGACAAGGTCTTAGATGATGGAAAAATGGTTTTTCTTAAAGTCACATTTTACTCTAAACATTTTTTCTTAATTAAAAAAACAGAGTTTTAATCAAACTGTTTTAATGTTGGCCTTTCTCCCGTATTTTCACTTGATAAATTTACAAACATTTTCCTCTTTTCTTTCTTTCTTTTTAAGAAAGCATAATAGCGTAAGTAGGATGAAGGTGGAGAGTACAAATAAGTCAGAGTCACAAATATGTTATTAAAGTCAAAGAAAACCTGTAGGTTTTTTTCCTCTTGTTTAGGATATTATCTATATGTTCTGAATGTATTTATATCAGAGAAGTTTCTCTTCTTCCCAGTCAAAATAGAGATCAATTTAACTGCTTTCAGGTACCCACAAGAATGAAAAGCAGCATTAGTAGAAATGACCACTAATCTGGCACCTTCTTCCTCCAAATACCTGTCAGCTTTTGTAGATTAACAGCAACAAGATGAACAAGAATGAAATGGATGTTCTATAAAGTTAAAATAAACTCAGCCAAAAGAGTTCTTTATAACTGAGAAGTGAAGTGAAATTCACATGTTGGATACACCAAGACAAATATAGAAGAGCTACTTCAACTGGGGTCAGCTGGAAGTAAGAATCATAAGAGTGATCATCCAACCCATCAGTGGAGGGAGAGTAATGTCCATCACTCTGCTTCATAGAAACCCCAAAACAGACAGATACTCATCAAACAGACATAGATGTAAGTACAGTGATTTGTAGAACTTGGCAAAGACCTGAGAGTATTCAATGACATTATGATACAGGCTATAACATCACAACAGAGTCTCACCCACAGAATGGAAAGGAAAGGAAAAAAAATGAACCATGTATATACTGCTTTATAGTTTACAAATTGCTTTATCCAATGTGATCTTCATGACAAAGTAATTATTATTTCTATCTTTATGATGAATAAGCTGAGGCTGGATGAAGTTAAACATGAGGTTGAAAAAACACACCTCAGGCATTNTGGGCAAAAGCAGCCATTAAATTTGTAGTAACACTGTTTTTATTTTATGACTTTGGAAAATGGAAGACTCTACCTAACAGCTCTTGAATTTAGTACAGTTTCCATGTTATTCATGTAGCAACACTTTGCCCTTGAAGACTAACAGTCAGATGCCTCTTGGCATTTGGTGGAAGGAATGTGTGGCCAGGGTCTGGTGAGGCATGGCATGTTCCCATATCAAAGGAATGAGGCCATGCATGAGACAGTTTGGGTCTAACTCATTCCCATTCAGGTTGAGGATTCTTTGAGCTCCTTCATTTTCAGAACTCATGCAGAAATGCCATTGAGATCAACTCATTGAAACTCTTTATTTGCAAAATTTTGTCTAAAATCAGTATTATTCAGAAGTCCACAATATGTGAACAAATGTGAAAGCAGAACTACTTTGGTTGTAGAGGAGGAGACAGTAGAGGCAGAGTTTTTCCTTGCACATAGTA
Source organism: Crocuta crocuta (assembly GCF_008692635.1). Classification (NCBI taxonomy): domain Eukaryota; kingdom Metazoa; phylum Chordata; class Mammalia; order Carnivora; family Hyaenidae; genus Crocuta; species Crocuta crocuta. The sequence goes on along the minus strand of NW_027528624.1, from coordinate 7,935,296 downwards.
GGTGCTTAAATGTTGAGTGAGTGTCTGTATCTCTGTTCCATCCCCTCAGCCGACTATATTAAGTTGTCACAGGTGCCATTAACGCAGGACACCCATCCTTGTGATCTGCAGCTATCTGGTCTAAGAACTCTCACATCTACTAGGATCTTCTGCAGCTGAAATGCCTCACCCTGACACTTCATGCACTAAAGATGAAGCAGCTGAGAATGAATGAAGTGACCGCTGTCATGGCTTCCTCTCGGAGGAAGGTGCCTGGGTGAACGAAGAGGCATCGTACAGACGTGCAGTAAGTGACAGCTGAAACCAGTAGGAGTTACAAGATGGCAGAACATCGTCCCCCAAGCAGTTGGACACAAGGTTGCCCTCACTGAGCCTGCCCAGTGTGAGGAGAGTTCCCTTCTTAGTTCCCACATTACACATTCCAGAGCCTTATGAAATACAGCCTTACCTTCTAAAGCTCTATCTCTTTAGGAAGCAATTTCAAATCATTACTTTATTTTTAAAAACGAATGTATTACTTTTCTCATGCCATGAATGGGAAATCTAATACTCTCCAAAATGTGTCTTAGAAAGGAAGCCAGGGGCTGAACTGACAGATATGATAGACTTTTAGGGCATCTGGGGGGCTCAGTCAATTAAGCATCCGACTCTTGGTTTTGCCTCAGGTCATGCTCTCAAAGTTCATGGGATCGAGCCCCCCATTGAGGCCCACATTGGGCTCTGCACTGACAGGATTCTCTCTTTCCCTCTGTCTACCACTCCCCCATGCCCTCTCTCTCTCAACAAAACAAATAAACTTAAAAAAAAAAAAAAAGAAAGAAATGATGAACCTTTGGTCTTTCAACCACAGAAATACAAAATGAATGTGGCCAGCCATTTTATTTGAACTATGAACCTCCAAATATAATCAAAGCATTTAAGGGTGTGAAGGAAACAAGCAAATACATAAAAGGAAGTTGCAGTTACAATTAACATAGAGGCTTCTTTCGGTGGGGGAGGAATTGCTGCCCCAGCATTCTCCCCACCTTTAACTCTCTACTCTCACTGGAGGGGTTTTTAGGCCCCTGGAGCTGTCCTAACTGTCTTCAGCTATCAGCCTCTGCACAGGATTCCCAAACAAAAAGCACAGATTTCCATCGCCTCTCTGTACATGTTTGTATTTGTAAAGTTTACAAAATATATAACATTTCAGGCCTTCTTTACTCCAAGATGGCTATAGCTAAGCAGGCCTCCAAATGGTGTTGAATTGCTCCGAACAGTCTCTCTGGAGTTTCTTCTCTTTCCCCATTGGACTCAATACCTACCCAGTGGAGCAGCTGGGCACCGATCCTGGGTCATAGTACCAGCAAGAGCCCGTGTCTATACCATTTACGTAGCACTCGCCAGGTGCCAGGCAATGTTCTGAATGTTTTGCTAATGCCAACCTCCATCTTTAAACAGACTTATGAGGTAAATACTATTAATATCCTCCTCTGGCAGGTGAGAACATGGGCACAGACGAGTTAATCAGCTTGCTCACATGTCTCACGACTGCTAAGTGGTGCTGCTGGGGTTCGAACCCTGAGTCTCGCGCTAGGGCGTGGGGCTGGGGTTGTCCCCTGCTGCCTCTTGCCCTCCCAGTTATGTGACCACCCCGAGCATTCTCCGAGAGCCTTGCTCGAACAGTGGGATCGTTGCATCCTGGCCTTGGACATGAGTCTTCCTGCCCTTGCCTGAAACAGCCCCCCTGGAGGCTTCGTGGGACCTCAGTGACAGGAGAAGGACTCACCCCTTTGCAGGTCCTCATTTGGCTGAGCTGCCGTAGAAGGTATCCTAGAGAATTCACTGGACATTTTGAACCATTCCAGGTAAAGGAAAGGATAACAGCGTGGGTCACTGAAAATAGCTTAAGGCTTTATCTGTTCTCTTTTTAGAGTTTTTCTGAGCCTCTTTGCACGGATCACCCTTTCACATGTTTGGGAGGGAAGCAGGATGTGGGGAGAGGAGGGGACAAAGGATCAGGCTCTGCCCTTGAGTGCAGCACTCTGGAACATTCAGTCACTGAGAGAGGACAACCCTTAGAGGCAGATTTAACACAGAACTTCTGTTACCTTATTAAGTCAAACAAGTTAGAAGCCATATGTCTCCCCCAAAATGAAACATATTTGTTTACAAACATACATAGTAAGTGACAAGATGTATAGAAAATAAATATGACACCCTCTGAATTTTTAAAACTAGTTCTTCTTTACTAAGTTAGCCAAGGAAATCAGCAGAGTGGAATTAGCCTCAGATGAAAAACTACCAAATAACTTCCCTTCGAAGGACTTGGGAAATGAAGTTCTGTATAAAATATAGTTGACCATGCAGTAATCTTGTTCGTTTTTAAAATCTTCTGTCCTTAAAAATTCGTCATCAAAATAAATTAGCGATGCTCTGTTGAACCATGAAGAATGGATTCTCCCTTCTCCCATGGCTTCTCTGATACACACCCTGGATGGGGAAACTTGAAATCAGAAGCTCAAAGGACTCATGGCATTACTGCCGATGTCATTTCGGAAAGCTAAGTTATGCAAACATCGGGCAGATTGGGAGTGGAGGATACACTGCTACTCCTATACCCTTTCATCCTGGAACCTGAAACCATTCTCCAGATGTCACCTCTAATGGGTAGGTAGATGGCAAGTATTGTTTTTCTCTCTGTTGCATGATGTATAAATACCTTGGCAGTCAGTGCGCTCCCGGGAAATAATTACTATTCTCACCACCGTTTCCCCCAGCAAACAGAGTCGCTTCTCTCATGCCACATAATGAGTTACTGACAGAGTCAATAACAGACCTCAGGGCTTCTATGTGCCACTGATGACTGGACATCATCAGCCTTCATCACTCATAAGAGCTCAGTTCTCTTCAACCTCATTCTAATGTTAAGATCATAAATGCCGGTGATTCTGCACCTATAGGCTAAGAGAGTTAAACATCAATGCCTTTTCCTGTCTGTGCTCTTGTTTTCCTCTCCCCAGCTTAACAATCTGAAAGTCAGGTGATACAGCTCCCTGTAAGGGCCTTGCCTCCCTTTTTCCCAAGAAACTTTTGAAACCTCAAAACCTCTACACCTTTCACTACCTGCATGACCTTGGGGGTCCTTGGCCCTCAGCCACCTGTGGGTTATTCCCCAGGCTGGAGCCCTGTCACCTCCGAGCAGGGAGCTGTGGCCGCTGCACAGGGCTACTCAGGGATTCCACAGTGGGAGGAGCTCCATGCTCTCGAGTGTGGGTTGAAGTTAGACTGCCATGTTGGCTTCCTAGATGGTTTGCAAGGACCCTAGAGAATGATTCTAGAAAGCTCTGCATGAGTATCTCCTGGACTCATTCTCCTTTTACCCAAGTTCTGATTTTGCCTGTTGTTCACCTTGTACATTCTACCTTGGCATTGTCATCCATCTCTCAGATTAAACTGTTCCTTCTGTGGATGATGGGGGCAAAGACACAAGCCTACAGGGTGGCAGGTGGGGAGAGTCTGCCCTTCCAGTCACTGTTGTGTCTGCACCCCCTACATTAATCAATTGATTGTTTAGTTGGGTTGATTTTTCAAGCACCATCTTGTAGGCTTTTCCTCCTCTCCATTCTCTTGGTGTAAACCGGAGTTCAGGCCCTTGAACCCCTGCCCTAAATCATTGAAATAGTGCTGTGAGCAAAAATTTGCTCTCACTTGTTTCCTTCAAAAACCTTCACCAAGTTGGGGACGTCTGCCTGGCTCAGTCAGTTGAGCGTCTGACTTTGACTCAGGTCATGATCTCACAGTTTGTGGACTTGAGCCCCACATTGAGCTTTATGCTGACAGCTCAGGGCCTGGAGTCTGTTTCGGATTCTGTGTCTCCTCCTCTCTCAGCCCCTCCCTGGCTTGTTCTCTCTCTCTCAAAAATAAATAAACATTAAAAAAAAGAAAAAAACTGTCACCAAGTGGCAGCTATACCATCAGGTCTCCATTGCTCCTGGGCCCCATTCCTGCTCTCTGCTTTCATGTACCCAGAAGTGGTGTCCTCCACACACTGAATGGTTCTGACTCTGATGGCTCATCATCCCACATTTATAAAAGACAAACTTCCATTCAAACACATCACCCATTCAGGAAGCTTCCCTGACCTACAGTGCTGTGTCTCAGGGTGGGGGAGGGCATGGAGGGGAGAGTTAGGTACCAGTCAGCCCTCAGGGAAGGCCCCACATGTCCATGGGCACAGGCTGTTTCCTTCCAACATCGGAATAGATAGTTTCGGGCTCTGCAGCAGCTGAGGTGGGCGGCTTGCTTTTAGGAAGTGGATATGTTGAAAGGCTGTGATGTAATCATTGGACACTAGAGGCACTAGAAACTAAGTGGGGGGCATCAGAGTTTGGTTTCCAATCTCATGATCTCTCTAGAGTATGGGCTTAACAGTAGAAAGCCTATAGAATGAATGGAGATGACCTGCCGGCTCCTTGGACTTGGTCGTATTTAAGCAAGTTACACAGAGACGTGTGGTGACTTTGCTATGAAACTGTGCCCTCATTCTGCTTATTTTTATCGTCAAATTATCAGTTTGCTTCCTTCAACCTTGACCTTTGTGGTTTTCCCCTCTACCTAGAATCTTTCAAACTATCCCTCAGGCTAGGGGGCATAAGAGGAACTATACATACACAGAAACTATATGCCTCCATTGCATTAAAAACCCAATTCCATCACCCTTAGGATGCTTTTCTGATTAAGAAACATTTGCTATCTACACAGCACGTAAACTTCACTTCTAGGCAATTTTAATATCAATTAAAGTATAAGGATCCCTCTGTTCTTTCCAAGATCCAGGTGAGTCTCCTGGAAGATAAAGTGTTTCATCTCCACTGAGCCCCACAACGAAACTTCATCATAGAGTTCACCTGGGTACCCTGAGGCCACATCTTTTCCCATAGAGCTCTGGAGCCCAGCACACAGTAGGCATTTGGTAAATATTGTTTTGATGAGATCCAAGGTCTCTGTTTACACATAGGGGAGTTGGTTGATTTACCGGTTATATCAATGGTTGATTACAATCCTAAATCCTAAGATCCTAAAATCTCATGTCACTGGGATGTCACGGGCCACTTTTTAGAGAAGTTTCTTTTAGTAAGTCTGTGATGAAGTCACTTAAGAAACTTGGCTAGAAAAATTAGGGTGTAAAGATTCACTTAAAATTCAGAAAATGATTTATTTCCTAAAATGACTGCCTCCGAGGCATTGATATACATAATTCAATTTGTTAAAATTCGATTTACATACTACATGCCAGGAACACGTTTATCAGATAGAGTGAGATACACCTAAGCTCGCAGGCACTTTCTGCAAAAGCATTGGTGAATGCACTTAGTGTAAACATAGGAAGGACTAAGAGCAAGGCTTAGCATAGAATCTCCCAGATTATTTCAAAGGAACTAAGGTATTGCATTAAAGAATACAAAAATCACAGGAATGCTCTATAACAATGAAACATTAAGACTGTCATCAATTCCCTGACAGCGGCCACAATCGTGCTTCAAAGGGAGGAGGCTGAAAAAAATCTCCTTGAATACACTTAATTAGGCTCTTCAAAACCACAGCAGAATGCTTCCTATCGGTTCTAAGTTTATGCAGTTATTAAGCTTGAAGGTTGAATATTATTTTGCCGCCGGCAGTTCAACTCGCTGAGTGGATGCTGTTTGCATAAATGCCTCATTATGCACAAATGCAGCAGGAACACCCTGAATTTACTTCGCATTTCGGAAAAGGAACTCATTATCAATAGCGTCGACATCAACGTTCCTCGCCCCCAGTATTGAAATCTAATTGATTTTGCCCATGTTTACAAGACGATCATGAAGTCCGGAAACCGTAAATTTCAGCTGTTTGGTATGCGATGGGGCTGGGCAGCTGGGAGTCACTGCAGTGGAAGGAGGACGGGAGCGCAGGGGTATCTAGAGAGAAACAGGTCTTTCCTTTCTTTGATTCTGGAGTAAAAGGCTCCAGACAAGGTGGGTGGTGAGGAGTGATGCCAGTGGCCTCCAGCTCTGAGGTTGGAAAGAAAGGAGAGACGTGAGAAGGGCAAGGAGAATTTGTGTCACCGAGAATGCCCCCCACGAGCAAAGAACTCTGCGTCAACGTGGTTGGGGACACAGCACTGTTCAGCTTTCCTGTGTGCTCACTGAAGAGATACACGGGAAGACTGGATGACTCAGCTACCCAAGCAGAAGTAATGGGACCTGGCTTTCTCGATCAGCTTGCAAGAGGGTCTCTTCCCTTCATTTCCTTGGTCTCAGTTAGCCGGCTCGTGCCAGCTGAACAGGTGTGAGAGGCTTCTCATCAAAGTGTTGCCACAGTGTCAGGCCAGAGGCTGCTTTAATAGATTGCTAGAGGAAGATGTGCAAACAGGAGGTGGCCCTGAACTTGATGCTATGTGGCCCCTCTCACCTCACACCCACCCCCGCATTTTTCTGGCTCTCTAACAGCTGGGTGGTGAATGCAATGTCAGAGGAGGTGGCAGCAAAGCCGGGCTGTACCCACTAAAGGCCTGGAGAACCCATTCAAGGCGCTTAGTGGAGGACCTCCTGCCATGAACGCTCAGTACTGTTGGCTGCTACCATCATCACCATCACTTCGAACTTATAAGAGTGAATTTATACTTGTTTGTGCTCTTATTTGCATAAGCTCACGCTTCTGACGCTTCTATATCTGGTGTCTGGAACAGTGCCTGGCATGTATAAGGCACTCGGTCAAAAATCATTTTATAAATGAATGAGTGGATGGGTTTTGTCATGACTATCCTATCAGGAACAGCAAGTTCCGGAGAGCTCCCTCCTCACAGCCTGGTTCATAGTTCTACCTAAAGAGGTAGAAAGCATGTGACAGACATGCTTCTGTTTTCTTCTACCTTTTCTCTGTCTAAACCTGAAGACTGGCCTACCTACTCCCCCTCACTCCGGCCCCAGATTTTTCTCCATAATGTTACCTTCTCACAGCTTTGACCAGGACGTGATCTCTCCACACTAGAAATCTCAGCAATCATGCTTTTGTCTGTGATCCTCCTGCTGTAGAGAACTGACATTCGTCTTCAATATCACTCCAGTTACCCACTCTTATACTTGACTCTGGGGCGTCATAGGCCCCAACTTCTCTCTGTCTCACTATGCAGAAGCAGGTGCTTGCTCTGTCCCTTAATATTTCTTCAGCAGCAGCTTTCAGAGCACCACAGATGAGGTCCCCGTGCACATTGGGAATAAGGTAAAGCATTTTTTGAAATGAGAAATCCTTTTGGTTTCTCTCTGAACACTCAATCAGTTGACATGGTCGCCCCGTCTTCTTTGGCAAAGGTGTCATTTATCCCCAAAGCATGCATGCTGACCCTTCAGAGCACGGGGAGGAGGAGTTGCTTATGGAGTTGAACGTTCATCTTTCCCTGATAGACAGCACTAAGATATAATGTCATGTGACTATGAAGATAGAAATACTTAAGAAGAAAGAAAAGAAAACTACAGTCTACTGGCACATCCTTGGCCTGTGTTCTTTTAGAGTGGTGAGGGAGGTTTCCCAAATTGAGGTGGAACCACATTTGAGATTTTTGCTGCATGGAGAGCAGGGGAATTTACTGTAATAGACAAGGTATGGCAGTGATGCCCTGAACTACAGCCGTGGCAGTGGAGATGGCTGGTAGTGGGGTAGAAGCAAAGTTGCAAATGGAAAAGCAATAAGTTTGGCAAGTGATTGAATTTCAGAGGGCAAGGGAAAGAAAATGTGGAACTATTACAACATCTGATTTTTTAAAGAAGCTGTTGTACATACAATCACAGACTTTCTTTGGCAATATGAAACATGTCATTGAATCTGGCCAGCGAGGCTGTCCAATAAAATGATAATAAGCACAAAGGTAGGAAAACAATCAAGATGTCAGCATGTTTGCTGGAGTGTTCTGCCAAGATGATATTTTGCTTTCGGGCCAAAACGGTGACCTAAGTTTCATCCTGTGGAGACAAGGGACCACCTACATTTATTAAATTTGTGTGTGTGGATGACTTTGGCCTCAAGCAGCATCACTTATGCCAAATCTAAAACTTAGGTAACAGAGGGTTATTATTAATGTTTCACTTTATGAGGAATACAGGATTCCCAAACATCTAGGACATGGTATAATTTGAAATGCAAACTCGTATAAGAAAAAACACACATTTTAAACAATGCGTTAGGATTTTGGAGAAACCAATAGACAGGAGGAAAAACAAAGGGAGTGAAAGCACAGCACATAGACGTTGTCTTGAAAAGTCAGCACAAGGAAATAATTAAGGCTGAGTCTTAATTCAGGACATGATGAAGAAAAGGTACATGTTATTCAAAATCAATAAATCAAAAGAAGGGTGTACAAGAATATTCACCAAGGCCCATGAAGTGAAGGGTCTGGATGGAGGGGGGCACTTTGAGTAAGGAATACACGATATAATGAAGACCAAAGTGGAAAAAAATAACGGCAAGGAAGACTTTGGTTAAATATAGAAAAGAATTTTATCAGTTAAGATGTTCAAAAATGGCATTAGTTACACTCTGGTCCTGTGAGTATCATGTGATCAGAGGGTCTAAGCAGAGGTCAGATTCCAGTTTACTGAGAGGTGTTATATTAAGAGGCTCACTGAATATGGAATAAGGCCCTTCTAAATCTGATATATTCGAGACACCTATTTGTCATCTATATTATATTTTGTGGCCTTGATTTTCAATGCACCTCTGCCTTATACCTACAGTTAAAATGGATGGCTTTACTTGATATTTCTTCTATACATTTTCTGTGTATATATATATACATAAAAATCTGAGTCCTTCTGGTTTAATTTTAATCTGTCTGATTAAAACATACCCAAGTCCTTCTGATTTCAAATTTAATCTTTCCATCTCCAGAAATTCCTTCTGTGGTTTGAATCAAGATCATTGTACTTCTCTTTCTTTTCTCTCTCTTTATCTCAAAATAAGCAAATATTGCAAGCTAAAGGTCTACCACTCCATAATTTAGATGGAATGACTGTTTTCTTGATCATTATTAGCAACGTATCTTCCCCAAATGTATGAAAAGTAACGTTAGTGTTTTTTCCTTCTCTCCAAGTTATAATTAATTCACATCTTTCAGTGGACAAATCTCACAAACTCTTCTTTCTAAAGTGCATTTCTTGCAATTGTCTTGAATTGTCTCAAGTTAAGTCCTGCTGACGATGAGGCCTTCTGTCAAAAACGTAACACTGTCAGCAAAATTGTCGTTTTACACAAAGAATGAACAACATGAAGAACTAGACACTCTGGGATAACATTTCTCACTTCTAAAAACTCTCCATATTATGTACAACTAGTTTTTTTCTTAGGTTGGAGTTATAAATTCAGCAAAACTCTATGCATGCTCTAACTGCTATAAAAGAGTAGTTATTGAATATATAATCTGTGCAATAAAAGCCTTAATTATTGTGTATGTTATCTATTTACTAAAACCCTTTATAAACTATAGCTGGGTGAAAAATGTCAACCTATTGCATAAATACAGAATTTAGACCTAATTTTTGTCCAAGATCAGTCCCACGTATGGTATTTAAAAAGATAAATTATAGTATATAATTGGTATTGGACACTATTTCTTTTCATTTAGGAGCAAGAATTAAAAAGAAAAAAAAAGCAGGTTTAGGGGTGCTATTTGTTGAACAGGGACGGTTTAAACACTGGATGATGAAATCAATATATTGGAATGGCTTGTCTAATACACTGTAATGAGGTAAGTAATTAGGTGCAGCAGAAACACGGAGTATTCACGAAGCAGGGTAAACTACAGAAGTTATCACTTTTTGTTCCTCTTTCCATTTCAACAATGCTATCACTGCCATTTTACTAACTGACAATGTGCAAATTACTTAATCCCTCTGCTTTCATTTCCTCATCAGTTAAATTAGATGGAGAATGCTTTCTTCCTCTTGAGTTTGTGAGGATTAACTGAGATGATTCTGAAAAGCATTTAGCCCAATTAATCTGATGCCAGTTATATCTGGCACAGGGAAAACACTGAATAACTGTTAGCTATTGTTAAGACAGTTAAATAATGCAAAGAAACTCCACAACAACCTGGGGACAAATTAATAAGTAAATAAACCCATTAAAAATAGGAATAGCCACCCTAGAAATATAATTGGCAGAACAATTTCCTAGGATTTATGTTATGAAAGACGTAGTTGAGGCAAGTAATCAATTCTAAGAACACATTAGTTTTTAAGAGGAGATTTCTAACTTTCGATACTGGATTTGACAAAGATCAGGCTCGTGTCACAACACTGCATATTAATTCATGGTCTTGATAACAGAATTCTTTAAAAATGTTTATCTTTCTGTCATAAAACATTTCAAACAGCCTACCTTCTACAGAAGATACCATGTTTTTCCAACGACTCAATGTTGAGCGAGTTGCTACTTACAAATTAGCAACTTTCACATTAGTTAACGATATTAAGGGCCCTTTTTAAACTTTCCAAACGTTGAGCACTTTTTTTTTCTGGTTGAACACTTTCTGAGCCAAACAAATTATGTCATTGTAGCTCCAAAATGAAGTGCTAAATGCTAATAATATTAATTGCATAATTTTAGTCAATTTTACGTTACACATATGCGAAAGATTTTCAACCAAGAAATTAAACAGTAATTAGAACTTATCTTGCAATTGCAATCTGAGAGTGTTAATTCTTCAAATGTGTTAGATTGTATCTCACAGGTTTTTATAATGGAATTTCTTGCATTACAAAACTGTCATGTAACAGGCATGCTTGGTATATTATGCATTGGGCATGGAAATTATTTATTTAGAGAAACTTAGCTATATCAATACCAAAATCATTTATATGCTAAGTGGTTATTACCCTGGAAAGGTTTTATTTGGAATGAATTATGCTTTCTTTTTAAAATATGGGAAACTAAGAGAAATTTAATAGTGCAATCAATTTTCTATAAAAGTGGGCAGAAAGTCCAAGAAAAAAGTAGACTGGTTTTCAGAAATTGGTTCATAGAAGCACTTTTCTAGAAAGCACTGATAAATACAGATAAATGTCACATGTTAGACTACTTCATAGATAGTAGAAGAACACTTGTTCTGTGAGTTGTCAAGATTAGGAGAGCACTGTCCTCCATGTAATCTACAACTGCGCTTAACTCAGAATACTGGCCTGGAAAAATAAATGGAGAGTGAGTGGCAAGAGTGATTTTTTAATCCACACCCCTACAGTTATTGGACCAGTTGTTGCAAGAACGATGTGATTAGTTAGGATAAAAATTGTGGGGGTGCCGGGTGGCTCAGTTGCTTGTGTCCGACTCTGGATTTCAACTCAGGTCATGATCTCATGGTTTGTGGGATAGAGCCCTGCACTGGACCTTGCACTGACAGCGGGATTGGGATTAGGATTCTCTCTCCCCCTCTCTGTTGGCCCCTCCCCAGCTTGTGCATGTTTGTGGGCTATCTCTCTCAAAATAAATAAATAATCATTAAAAAAAGATTGTGATTCAGTAAGTAATTCTGATAGCCAATAAAAACAATACAAATTAACCAAACAAGGAAAGATTATTGAACAACGAGTTAATAAAATTAAGTGTCAATTGCATATATAGTTTAGCAGCTACTAAGTACTTAATTTGTTATGTGGACACCAAATTTCTTTGCTTTGTCTATTACAATAACTATAGCTAAACTGTTCTTATAATACCTATTCCATCCTACTCTCCCAATTTCACTGTGATGCTATCATTTTGTTCTACTTTCCTTATAAAGAACTAAAGTTCTATTTATTTAGGGTTATGACTCAAAATTTATTATTCTAAAGATCTTTTGAAATAAAAAATAATAATTTTTAGTGAAGAATGAAAGATATAAATGGTTTCACAAAGTAAGTTTACTGACTACCAGTGTTTTGTAAAGAACACTACAGAAACTGAGATACATCTATATTTGCATGAGTAATGTACCCCCCAAATTTCTTTGTTTTTAAAAACTCATGTGAATGCCCACAGTCATGCAGATCCTAGTTATCTAATTTGGGTATGCATTTTTTATGGATATTAGTGTTATAATGTACCAAGTATTCTGAATTACGGACTGATCTCTACTCTCTTTATCATCTTGTTCCATGCCCAAGAAATGGGTAGATATGGTGGCTAAGGAGCTATAAGCAGGAAAAAAAGAGATTCTAGCCTTTTTAGAAAACAAATTGAATCAGTAATCAAAAGTTGAGGACCAGGTGGCTTCCCAGGGGAATTCTACCAAACATTTATTTATTTATTTAAAAAAATGTTAACGTTTTTTATTTATTTCTGAGAGAGAGAGAAACAGACAGACAGCATGAGCAGGGGAGGGTCAGAGAGAGAGGGAGATACAGAATCTGAAACTGGCTCCAGACTCTGAGCTGGCTGTCAGCGCAGAACCCGGTGTGGGGCTTGAACCCACGAACCATGAGATCATGACCTGAGTCGAAGTCGGAGCTTAACTGACTGAGCCACCCAGGCATCCCTTATTTTTTTTAATTATTTTAAAAATATTTTCTAGCAAACATTTAAAGAGGAGTTAACACTTATTCTTCTCCAACTGTTCCAAAAAATAGAACTGGAAGGAAAACTTCCAAACTCATTCCACAAGGCCAGCATTACCTTGATTCCCAGACCAGGCAAAGATCCTACTAAAAAGGAGAATTATCCCTGCAAAAACTCTCAACAAGTTACTAGCATATTGAACCCAAAAGTACATTAAAAGAATTATTCACCACGATCAAGTGAGATTTATTCTTGGGCTGCAGCATGGTTCAATATTCACAAATCAATCAACCTGATACACCACATTAATAAAAGAAAGGATAAGAACCATAAGATCCTCTCAATAGATGAAGAAATGCATTTGACAAAGTATAGCATGCTTTATTGATAAAAACCCTCAACAAAGTAGGAATAGAAGGAACGTACCACAACATTGTAAAGGTTATATACGAAAAGACCGACAGCTAATATCATCTTCAGTGGAGAAAAGTTGAGAGCCTTTCCTCTATGATCAGGAACAGGACAGGGGTGTCAAGTCTCACCATTGTCATTTAACATAGTACTGGATGTCCTAGCCTCAGCAGTCAGACAACAAAAAGAAACAAAAGCCATCTGAATCAGCAAGGAAGAAGGCAAACTTCCACTATTTGAAGATAACATGATACCCTATGTAGAAAACCCAAAAGACTCCACCAAAAAGTTGCTAGAACTGAAACATGAGTTCAGTAAAGTTACAGGATACAAAATCAAGGTACAGAAATCTCTTGTACTTTTATATGCCAATAGAGAAACAGCAGAAAGAGAAATCAAGGAATTGACCCCATTTACAACTGCACCAAAACTCGTAAGTTTCCTAGGAATAAACCTAACCAAAGAGGTAAAAGATCTGTACTCTGAGAACTATAAAATCCTTAGGAAAGAAATTGAAGGTGACAGAAAGAAATGGAAAGTCATTCCATGCTAATGGATCAGAAAAACAAATATTGTTAAAATGTCTACACTACCCAAAGCAATCTACACATTTAATGCAATCCCTGATAAAATACCACCAGCACTTTTCACAGAGCAGGAACAAACAATCCTAAAATTTGTATGGAACCACAGAAGACCCTGAATAGCCAAAGCAATCTTGAAAAAGAACAGCAAATCTGGAGGCAACACAATTCCAGACTTCAGGTTATATTATAAAGCTGTAGTAATCAAGACAATATGGTCCTGGCACAAAAACAGATACATAGATTGAGGGAACAGAATAGAAAACCCAGAAAGGAAACCACAACTATACAGCTAACTAATTTTAGACAAAGCAGGAAAGAATAGTCAATGGAAAAGAAGACAGTCTCTAGCACTTGGTGCTGGGAAAATTGGATAGCGACATGCAAAAGAATGAGATTGGACCACTTTCTTACACCATATACAAAAATAAATTCAAAATGGATGAAAGATCTAAATATGAGACAGGAAACCATCAAAATACTAGAGAAGAACACAGGCAGTAACCTCTGACATCAGCCGCACCAACTACTTACTAGGTATGTCCTCCTGACAAACAAAAGCAAAAATAAATCATTGGGAGCTCACCAAGATAAAAGCTTCTGCACAGTGAAGGAAACAATAAACAAAACTAAAAGGCAGCCTTTGGAATGGGAGAAGACATTTGCAAATGACATATCTGATAAAGGGTTAATATCTAAAATATGTCAAGAGCTTACAAAACTCAACACCCAAAAACCAATAATCCAGTTAAAAAGTGGGCAGAAGACATGAATAAACATTTTCCAAAGAAGACATACAGATGGCTAACAGACACATGAGAAGATGTTCAATGTCACTCATCATCAGGGAAATACAAATCAAAACTACAATGAGATATGATCCTCACACCTGTCAGAATGGTTAAAATTGACAGCAAAGAAAACAACAGATGTTGGCAATGATGCGGAGAAAGGAGAGCACTCTTGTCTTCTTGGTGGGAATGCAAACCGGTGCAGCCACTCTGGAAAACAGTGTGGGGGTTCCTCAGAAAGTTAAAAATAGAACTACCCTATGATCCAGCAATTGCACTACTAGGTATTTACCCAGAGGATACAAAAATGCTGACTCAAAGGAATACATGTACCACCCAGATGTTTATAGCAGTATTATCAACAATAGCCAAATTATGAAAAAAGCCCAAATGTTCATTGACTGATGAGTGGATAAAGAAGATGTGAGGTGTGTGTGTGTGTGTGTGTGTGTGTGTGTGTGTGTATGTGTGTGTACACAATGGGATATTACTCAGCCATAAAAAAGAATGAAACCTTGCCACATCCAATATGTTAAGTGAAATAAGGTCAGTTAGAGAAAGACAACTACCATATGATGTCACTCCTCTGTGGAATTTAAGAAACAAAACAGATGAACATATGACAAGAGAGGAAAAAAAGAAAGGGAGATAAACCATAAGAGACTCTTAACTATAGAGAAGAGTTGATGCAGAGGAGGTGGGCAGGAAGATGGGCTAAACTGGATGATAGATATCAAGGAGGGTACTTGCAATGAGCACTGGGTATTGTATGTAAGTGATGAATCACTAAATTCCACACCTGAAACTAATATTTCACTATATTAACTAACTGGAATTTAATTTAAAAAATGAAAAAAGAAGAATACATTTTGAATCAAACCAATTTGAATGTGAATCACTTCTGCTCCTGAGTGTCCTTGAGCAAAACAGTAAAATTTTCTAAGTTGAATTCTCTCATCTCTAAACCAGTCTTAATACTTGCTTTATACGGCAGTTGCAAGATTAGGTTAGTGAATACACTCCAGAAAATCTCAGAGAGTGTGTAGTGTATAATGTTCACTCCATTCATGATCATTTCTCTTCCATGTTTGAGATAGTTGATACCTCACTCTGCAAGTTGGATTAGACTAAAAATATTTCAGTAAGTCACATTTTTTACGTTTCTTAGTCAGGATGCTTATACTGTATCACAGTTAAACTGGCAATACTTTTTCTTTCTCGGGACTGCATAAAATATAGCTTATCTTTAACACTTGACTACATCGTGGATTTGATGATATTTGGTAAGATGTTTTCAAACATATTTTTTGAAATGTACTCTAGGGAATAACTTTTTTTTTCCATGAAGGCTTGGTCCAGAAGGAGATTATACTAAGTACACTGTTTTTATCTATGGTTGTGAGAAGAAGTATCAATGTATTAAAAAAAGGTAGATTAAGGGGCACCTGGCTGGCTCAGTCAGTAGAGTATGGGACTCTTGATCTTGGGGTTGTGAGTTTGAGTCCCATGCTGGGTACAGAGGTTACTTAAATAAAAAAAAGACATATTTGAATGCCTTCTGGCAAAAAGAGTGGAATTATATTAGAGAAGTAGCTAATATTCTATGTTTCATGCTTTTAATCAGGTGAACCTGCTGCCAATTTTCTGTGTTCAGAGCTTTACTCAAGCTATTGATCATGACTCCACAATGGAAATTGATGACAGGCAAATATTTTTGCTTTATGATGCATGTGAGTTTGTGGAGAAGATCAACAACAGATGCTTCGATTTGACAGCACATAATAATTGTTAAAGTGGATCAATGAAACCTCCATTTACCTCAGTACATTAAATAAAAGAAACCTGTGTATCAGAATTGCCTCAGAACCACCATTTCTGGCAGAGCAATTTACATTTTCAGAGTATCTGTCACTTAGGTTTGAATGTAGAGTCTGTCTTTTAAGTCTTGGCTGTGGCTCATTTCTGTTATGCGACCATAGGCAAGTCATTTGATCCAATTCTTAGCTTCTTTATTTGTAAAGCAAGGATAACAGTTCCAAAAATAATACTTCCCTGTCCTTTGTGCTGCTGGCCTGTGGGAATTTTGGGTAGTGCTGATGAAACCATGAAGGAAATGAAATGTACTGTCTGTGACATGGAGCCATGAGGTAAACAGAGAACACCACTGGCCAATAGGCAGGTTGAATTCTGCCGGGGATGTTATTTTTTTCTTTCTGGCGAATCTTTTAAAAGATGTGTTGAAATGAACCTCTTGATTTTGTTCTCCACTTATATATAAATCACTGAATCATTAGATAATGTGGCTCAACTCTGAAATGACAAAGTCTTTAAACCCCATGTCTTACACTCCTTCAAGGCTTTACACACCCTCAGGCTTCTCCGAGTTTAACATGGGAGTGTAGAGCTGAGCTATAGTCACAAAGTGTTTCTGATTAATTTTATAACCTTTTGAACATATACTTCAAGGTCCCAGTCATGGCCTTGGTATCAACTTCTGGATGACTTCTTCCAACGACACAGTTTTAAAGATGTCCCCCAAGATTCCTGTTCTCTTATTCTTTAATCAAACACTAGTCTGGATACTGCTGTGAAAGGACTTTGTAGACAGAATTAAGGTTACTAATCCACTGACTTTAAAAGATTACCCAAGATTAGCTGGGTATGTAACCACTTGGGCCCTTAAAAGCAGAAAAGGAAAACAGTTGAGATGTAGCAGAAGGGGAGTCAGAGGCATTGGAAGCATGAGAAGGACCTGACCGGCCATTGTTGGCTTTGAAGATGAAGGGGCCATGAACCAGGGAAGGTGGGCAGCCTCTACAAGTTGAGAGCTACCCTCTGTTGACAAACATCCAGGAAACAAGGGCCCCAGTCCTACAAATGCCTGGAACTGATTTCTGCCGACAACTGGAATGAGCTTGGAAGCGGATCTTTCTCCAGCACATCTGTAAGGAATTCAGGGTGGCTGACATCTTGACTTCAGCCTTGTTGGAGTCCGATCATATTCCCCTGCCAAACCCACTGGACTTCTGATCTACAGAACAGTAATATAATGGGTGGGTACTGTTTAAGCTGTTAGATTAGTGGTAGTTTGTTATGGTAGCAACAGAAGACAAATATACCATCTATCCATATCTATTTATTCGAGAAATATTCACTGAACTCTGGAACCACCAGGAACTGTTCTTAAGCTGATGATAAAGCAGTGACAAAGAAGCAAAAGTCCCTGCTTTCATGGAATTTCCATTCTAGTTACGATACTAAGATATGGAAAAAGACCCCAGCTTCTGGCTTATTGCTGTTTGATCCTATTAAGTCTACTAGATTGGAGAAACACTGGGTCTGTTAGGCTGCCCTGGTGATGGAAGAGACACCAGATGGTGTCCTGTCCTCCATGGCCTGTATCATATGTATTTGAGTGGGGTCTCAAATCCACTTGGTAGGTGGCTTCAGGACTAATAATCTCAAATGTTTTTTGGCTGGGTTTGTAAATATGATATACATATCATAATGTAGTCCTCAGCAAGGATTTAGCAAACATTACACACAAAGGTGCTTGTAGCAAAGATGCAGCAAAAATTGCATATAGAAACTCTTCAGAGATAGCCAGTAACAATATTTAGTGACCATAGTTAACAATACCGTGTTGTGTATTTGAAAGTTGCTAAGAGTAGGTCCTAAAAGTTTTCGTCACAAGGAGAAAAAAGGTAATTATATGGGGGGATGGATGTTAACTGAACTTATTGCAGTAATTATTTAGCAATATGTATCAAATTGTTATCTTGTACATCTTAAACTTATATGTGATGTGTCAATTATATATCAATAAAACTACAAACAAAATAAAACAAGAACTAAACCAAAAAACCCCACAAAATAAAACCCAAACCCCCTCCCAGATAATAATATTTGGAGATTGCCTAGATAGGGAGTCTTCCAGAATCTTCCCAGGAATGGACAGTGTACAGCTAGGACTAAGGAAGGGGACATTCCCATTTTTCTCAAAGAAGTAATGGTGATGGTCGGTAACTTGAAACTTTGTTCTATGTCTTCTCCGCTTCATTTGCTAAGACAATGCACTAAACCTAAGCTCCCTCTTCTTGAAAACTGAGCCATCTCAACAAGTCAACCACCACATCTGGGTCTTATTCTTCCAAATTCATGCCCTGATCTCAGGGTCAAGGTATTAAAGAGTACAGAAGGGGAGGGTGAATGGTCCTAAGGAACTGACAGCTGGCTTGTTTCTTCAGGGTACAGGATACCACCTTTACTCTCCAGGTATGCTGGGGAGGTATGTGTTGACTCACGCACATGGGGTAAGGCTGTGAGGAATTGATAAATGGAAAATGGATTTGATGGATTTCATAAATGGAAAATGGCTTCATGCAGCCTGCTTTCAGTCTCTTAAGGATTTTTAGGAGGCTTTGCTATGTTGGCATACAGTAAGCACTCAATAATTTCTTTTTCAATGAATCAATGAATATGTACGACATGGTCCTATCTTTGATATCTCCTAAATAGCCAGTAGAAACCACATTGCGTTCTAAGCTTTTGGAGTTAGCCTGCCTCTGTTGGTCTAGAGCTGGTGAGGGCAAGAAGGCCCAGCATTCCACAGCAATAACAGAACGCTTGGCAGGTGTATAAATAAAGGTGGGCGTGCCGGCAGGTTTTGACGGACCTGGCATCACACTGTTTCCCCTCATTCCACGGTTGCATAAAATCTTCATGGAAGTTGCTTCAGAAATTTTAGTTGTTCATCACAAAAGCGTAAATATTGTACTGCTTCTCTCTGACTACATCATTCTATATTTACAGACTTTAGGAAACTCTGAAGGGATAACATATATTCCACTGCTTCTAGACAGACCTACATCTCATCCATCTGATTAAGTAGTTGTTTACCATATTTATAATATATAAACACACTCACATACAAGCATGTATAAAATCCATTGATTTCTGCTAGAAGAGCTGTAAACTCCTCAAAACCCTTTCTGTGCATAAATAAACATCCATCTTGCCTACAGGTAAAAACAAAGCTAAAAATAGTGGGAGATTATTACTATGACCCAACTACATTCTTGTTTGAAAATTTCAATATTATATTAATAGTTAGCTTTTTAGTTTAGGATGCAGATCACTTCAGGGCTTAAATAAAGTCTAAGATAAATGCAGGGTTTATTTGCGGGAAGCAGAGGGAAAGTTGTAAAAGGCACGTAACATCTAAGAGTTGCTGAATGGAGAGTCACGTTTGGTTCACCACCATCTCAGGATGGATATAAATAGGCTCACGGAAAGCTCATGTTAAAGTGCTGTATTTCAAGACGGAGAAAATCAAATTGATCTTGGAAAGATCCGAAGAAAACTTTGTCATAACAGCATTGCTACCATATTACTTTTTTCCTTATTACTCAGAACATTAATTCAAGATGCACATGAGGGTACAATACAGGCGGCAGGCAGGCAAAGGAACATCAAATACTATTTGCAATTTTTCTAAGGAAATATGTGCATTATATTTTTCCATCTTTCTCCATTGATAGTTAAGCTTATGCTGAGCTATATACATTCCATCCTGTCAATGTGAAAAGTATAGATTTTTGGGGAAGACAATAAAAACGGACAGCTAATTTCACGCTGAGGGGAAAATTCCTCCTACAGTTCTGTGTTTGGCTCAAGTAAACCAGCGCCGGTGGGTCAGGGAGCCAAAATGGGGCCCCCCGCCCCCAGTGACCTGGGTGCTTTGTCAGCAGCAGGCCTGCGGGAGTTTAGGGGACCAGTTTCCCAGCTGGACAGAGGAGGGCTTCTAAAGAGAGCAGATGGGGGTGAGAAGACAATGAAGAGATTTCTTTGAAGGGCGCTCTCTGTGCTCTGCTGGTAGAACCATCTGGAGAGTCTTAAACGCATTCCCAGCAGTGGAGCAAAACGAAGTCTTGGGGCTCTGTCATGGCTGAGAACCCAGTGGGGCCTGGACAGCTGGGCTGAGGGCCTGGGCTCACAGTGCCCAGGATGGGCAAGTACGCTTTCCCCATGGGCGGGAGGGCCCTGCGAGGTCACTTCCAACCCGTGTAACGGCGCCTCCCAGAAGAACAGAGGGATCCGGGGCACAGCAAGCTGAGGGGAGTGCAGGAAACAGCCTAGCTGAGGGAAGAGGGAGGCTGAGGGCCCGGGGAGAACATTCAGGATGGAGAGCGACCCCGCAGCGCCAAGATCACCCAGGACCCGCTAGCCATGCTCCGCAGGACAGAACCTGCCCTAACCGCCACCAGGCCCAGGGAGTGGGTGTGATGCCATCTGAGCACAGCTTCGGCTGTAAGAGCCGCCCCTCTCCTCACCCCCACCCTGGCACCCTGGGGACAGAACCCCTGGGGACAAGTCTGTAGAGAATGACAACGTACCAGCAGAGAAATGGAAGGGAGACGCCTGGTGTCNGGGTGGGGGGGGGGAGGCTGGAGAACATGTGAAGGCAAATCAAGTTCAGAGTTTTGATCAATCTGTTAAAGAAGTGATTCCAAGCACTGGAATTGTGTGACTCAAAGTGCCTTTGATCTCTCGAGTGAGTAGAACAATTAAGGCCCCTGTTAAGTTTTATGCAGCCAGGGAAAGTCTCCCCCACTGAATAAAGCTTATAGTTTATTTCCAGTTCCCTTTTAAACTTGCCTTTTAATTATGTCGTGAATAGTGACTGTTCAATATAACAATTACACTGGTGACATTCTTATTTTCTCTGCAATGTCCATATAGAGGCCTCTAAAAAGTCATTTGTTGGCGCTCCTGGAAGATTTGCATATAAAGGAAAATGAGAATGAGGCCTTAATTATCTACAAATCCATAGATGATATTTTAGGTGGTTTAAAAAGTATAAATTATGATCTGGCCGAATATAGGAGCCTCCTTAAATTAAAGCTTTAGAAATCACTGTGCACTTTCTCGCCCAGACTAAGTAAAACTTTCTGTTGCAAAAATAGAAAAGAACACTGTTTTCTCTTGGGCGAATATTTGCATGCTTGCTCATTTGGGGCCCATCTTGAGCTTTTAAATACATTAAAGCATATTATACAGATTTCTCTCGCATGTCTTAAAGGCCTTCGCTGAATTGGTGGAAATCTCCTGCTCAGAAATGTGCCAGCATCAGGCTCGCAGTGGGGCTATAATACTGGCCAAGGACTGCGAACCAGCTGGAATCACATCCTTCTTTGTGGTGATCTTTTCTGGAGTCGCTCAGAGTGGGTGTGAGGGCTGACAGCCCACAGATTCTGAACGCGGTTTGGCAGGCTGAGCAAACAGCCAGCTGTCCCCACCCTCTCCCTGCCTCTGGGCCCGCCAGCTAGATGGGGAGACAGAGGACAGAATCTATAGCAGAGCCTAGCAGAGAGAGCAATTCATTCCGCTAGTCCCAGCCAGGCTGGGGAAGGTTTCTGAGCGGGCGTGATGTCTGAATTCACTTCGGGAGGAAAAACGGGTGCTAGCTCCTGAGAGCCCCTGGACTGGGGTTAGGGTGGTCACGCAAGTGTTGTGTTGTGTTTCTGACTGCTGGCCTATAAGAAGAGATATTGATTCTTGGAAATTCATGTTGCGCCTAATCACCTTCCCAAATTATCATATTAATTCTGATACATTTCATTAATTTTCTCCGAAGGACCGCAGGAAGCCACATCGATACAGTTTTCTCCACAAGCCGTGAGGCAGGCAACGGAAGCCACATATCCCTACTGCCCGCTGGTTTGCAGAGTGACTTCACTCATGGTCCGCCCTCCCTTCCCTTCATTGTCACGCCACTGACACCCCCAACAAAGCGACCCCTTGCTGCTCCCTGCAGGTCAGTGAGCTCTCTCTAGTCATCCAAACAAACTGCTTTCCAAATTAAGGACGCCGAGGCACAGAGTGGTTATATAGCCCATTGAAGATCACACAGCGGGTTAACCTCAAGCCAGGTTTCAAACCCAGGAAACCTGACGTCAGAGCCTTTGGTCTTAAACACTAGCCCATTTCTTGTTTCCACGTACTGGTCCACCTGTCCTTGTGCACAATCACAAAGTGGCCCGACCCCTTCGCCCTGCTGGCTGGACAGGGACAAGAAGGCATGTAGGTGGCACAGGCCACTGCCCTGGGTGGGTCCCTGGGTCCCCTGGAAGGCTGATGGAAGCAGCCCCCTTGGGTGATTCCGGGGTTCCCTTGGCAGCGCCCTGAGCCGGGGAAGTATTTGCTTCCCCTGTTTGCTGAGTTTGCAACGTTACTGCAGGAAAACAATATCAGGTCATTGCCATCTCCCGTGCTCTCACTTACTTAGACCCTTTCTTAACTCAACAAACCCTTTCTGCTGGAAGGAAAATGAGTAGCACTTGTGGAAAGCGGGAGTCCACATTCAGTTATGACAACTGTGAGGGAGCGGAAGGCACACAAAACCTCAGGCTTTGCTTAGAAGGATGGGATTTTATCTCCATGCACCCTGGGAGACAGTTAGACAGTATGTCCTGGGTCGAATAGCGTCCTCCCAAATTCACATCCTTTCTGGAACCTCCGAATGTGGCCTTATTTGGAAATAGGGTCGTTGAGATGTAATTAATTGACATGAGGTCATACTGGAGAAGGGTGGGCCCTTAACCCAACCCTTACAAGGACTTCTGTGCTTTTCCAAAGAGAAGAGACACAGAGACAGATACCCAGGGGGAAAGGTCACGTGCAGGTGAAGGCAGCGACTGGAGTGGTGCATCTATGAGTCAAGGTAGGAGCGAGGAGAGAGGCATGGAATGGATTCTTCTCTGGACACTTGGAGAGTGTGGCCCTACTGGCCTTGAGTGCTGGCCTCCAGAACTGCAAGGCCACTAATTTGTTTTTTAAGTCTCCCAGTTTGTGTTTATTTGTTTGGGCATCCCTGAAAAACTAACACACAGCCTTCAGAACTGGATTCTGATTTCCTTGGTCATCAGGCTGCCAGGGCGTGTGTTTCTAGATACAGATAGACAACTCTGAGAATAATTTTTGCCTCTTGGCAGATGCAACCAGGGAGGTCTATACAGAAGAACAGATGCAGGGCCAATTTCTAGTATCTGCCTGCCACCAAAATGGACTTTTTACAAGTGAATTGGGTTAAAAAGAAAAAAAGCACAAAACAAACCCTTGAATGAAGCAGTCTGAGTGAAGAGGAAATTTATTCAGTAAGCATTCATAGATTTCAAAATGGTAGGGCCATCTGACAGGCTGAGCACATGCAAGGTGCATCCGTAAGGACGGAGCAGTCTTGACTTCTGTCCCCGGGGCTGCTCTCAGACAACCAGAGCTATCAGTGTCTGCAGATATATGGGTTCTCCCTCCCCACCCCCTGAGATTTTTTTTAAAATTTTTTAAAATTTATTTCTAGGAGAGAGAGAGAGAGAGAGAGAGAGAGAGAGACAGGGTGATCAGGGGAGGTTCAGAGAGAGAGGGAGTCACAGACTGAAACAGGCTCCAGGCTCTGAGCTGGCAGTCAGCACAGAGCCCGACGTGGGGCTCGAACCCACGAACCGTGAGATCATGACCTGAGCTGAAGTCGGACGCTTAACCAACTAAGCCACCCAGGCGCCCCTGCCCCCTTAGATTTTGAAAGCCCTGCTCATAAAGAATGAATGCTTGGAAGAAGTAGGGACCGTGACCACGAAGAAACAAAGGTTGAAGGGGAAGGAAAGTGTTATATATATTTGAAGTCCTGATATTTGGGAAAGGGATTAGACATTCAAGGTGGTTGAGATTAGACAGGTAAGTCGGATAGAATATTAGGCATAGATTTCAATTTAGTGTAGGACGTGCCTTTCTTTTCGGAAGTAGAATAGGTTACTTCATGAAATACTGAAGCTACTTACTTAGGACAGGACTGAATAAGCAAGTATTGGTCACGCAGATTGGGTTAGCATATAAATTCCACACAAATACCTATTAAGCACCTATTTCTCCGAAGTTACTACACCCAATCTGCACAGGAGAAAGGAAACTCAGGGTGAACATTTTGACCTTGTAGAACTTATGGTGGACTATGGTAGTTGAGTAAATTGGAGACAAGTGCAGACCAAAGGGTCCCTACGTGCATCTTCCAGCTTTTTTATAATCCTAGGATCCTCTTGAGAGCGAGTAAAATCTGAGTGGAGGAAGAACCCAGAAGACATTAGATATACGCAAGATTGTCCTAAATCTAACTTGCAGGAATGGGGGCTAGGGCAGTAGTTCTAATCTGTTCCTTAATAAGTTTAGGACATTCAATTGCCTTCAAATCTAAAAAACCTAATGATTTCAAGGAAATATGGAAGTAAATTCCAAAATATAAGTCAGACTCAAAATTGGACAGAATCCCACAGGGAATAAACCTTGGTTCCAAAATTAAATTTAAAGCTCTGTGAAATAACCTTCATATAAGTCAATTACAAGACAAAAAACAAGGACATTTTTGGCACCCAATCAGCCCCCAAAAGTTCATCAACATTATAAAAATTTTTTTAACGTTTGTTTATTTTTGAAGTAGAGGGAAAGAGACAGCACAAACGGAGGAGGGGCAGAGAAAGAGAGAGGAGACACAGAATCTCAAGTAGGCTCGACACTCTGAGCTGTCAGCACAGAGCCTGGCACGGGGCTTGAACTCACAAACCGTGAAATCATGACCTGAGCCGAAGTCGGAGGCCTGACTAACTGAACCATCCAGGTGCCCTTCAACATCTTAAAGGACCATTAAGAAAAGGTCCTATCGGAGTCACAGAAACTCTGGGAGAATTTGAATCAGGTGGTTGACTGAGGACACGTAGGTTTTCATTAGAAGTTGTTCTAAATGACTACCAGCAGAAATCAAGTGTTTCTGGCCTTTCCAAACTACTTAAACTTCAGGGTCAAGGACTTGGTACAAATACTCTGAAATGTTGCAAATTTAATGCATTCTCATCACCTATAGGTTTTACTGTGTCTGAATTTGAACTGCAATTTTTAAAACCCTTTTTCCATAGACTTGTATTAGTCTCTAGTGGCATACATTCTATAACTATCCTAGGAAAAACCTACATACGAGGGGCCATGTTTGATTTCCACATCCACATAAACTTGTCACTTGGTTACTTTATCTATTTTCACGGTTCCATGACATATACTCAGGGTGCTATTTGAATCGCTGATGCCTGGAGTTTCTCAACTGTTTCAGGACCACTGGCGCAGTTGGAAACAAAGGAACCAAAATTAGGATCGCCTCCAGAAAGCAGACTGATTGGATAGCTCTAATCTGCTGGCAGAGCCCCGTGTTTTAGCTGTAAACGTTTTAATGCCATCTATTGTTTCATGCTCCTCAAATGCAATACACTGCACCATTAATTTTGTAGTTTCATCTCTGGAAGCTATAAATCGAACATTCCTATTGTCTTAATTTTCTGTAACCTTTAATAACATTTGTGAAAGAACACAGGAAAGAAGAAATTGCTATTACAGAAATTCTTCCTTCTCTTTCACCCAAAGCAGTGACTGGACAAACAGCATGGTTTAAATATCCAAAATCCACTGCTTACAATTAAGGAAAAGAAGCTCAAACTTAGATACTACTTTGGATCTTCCAAAGAGGATAGTGATGCAGGAGCCCCCTATTTGTTGCACTCGGGCTTCTTCTTTTAAAATGGGACTTTCTCCAAATACATCAGTCACATATTCGAGCTTAAAGATCATGTCAGGAAGAGATGGATTTGGAAACCTGTTATTCTTGAATGAATCCCAGAGTCCTTAACTTACTTGGTCACCCACCTGGCATTGGGCAGAGGAGAGATGAATCCTTTGAAGCAAAGGGACTGCCCCGGCTGGGAACCAGGAGTGCGTATGTGTTCACAGATGGGCTCATGGAAGGGCCAAGGGTGTGAGTTACACAACCAACGTTGCAAAACATTCAACTGTCTATTCATGGTGTGATGTAATAATGTGTACAGTATTGCAATATTTGTATAGAACATCATACAATGATATATATAATATTGTACATCTCTATAATGTTGTATGAGAGTATGGCTATCTTATTTAATACCCAGTCAAGGCCAGGCTGTACATGAAGCGCCTATGGAAACATTATCTTGAATTGTCACGTCAATCCTACAAAAAAAGGTGCCATTACCTTTTACGTAGATGAGTTAGGAGAATTTAAAAGAAATTTAAGCTTAGAGAAGTCACATGATTTGTGTCTTCTGACTCTAAGATGCTACTCTATTCCGCATTACAATTTGCATCTTAGACTTCTGTTGTTTTTATAACTGTTAAAATTCAGACTCATTAAACCTTGCAAAAAAATAATATTCATAGAAACACAAACCACCCTTTTTCTTAGGGCAGGAATAAACTTCTGGGTCTTGCTATGAGTTTTACTACCTATGCAAATGTCTATTGGGGCTGCGCCCTGGCAGCAGGCGTCCTGCGGTCCTCTGTGGGGATTCCAGGCCTGGGGTGCCTCACCACCCGCACTTGCTTCGGTGTTTGTCTAGCCCTCATCTACTCAGCCCACTGCTCATCTCCAACCAAGTCCATCTGACATTAAAATAGCCCAGAAATTGCAAGAAAAAAAAAAAAGGACTAGTCAGTAGAAGTAAGCTAAAGCTTGCACTTTGAGGGAACACTGACAGAGAATGAGGTCGTTATATTTGAAGGACTATTCTTTGCCTCATTCATTCTTTCTCTCTGTCATTTGTATCTGGCCTCATTCTAAAAAAAATATTTGGGGGTGGGACTGTTTGATTCAATCTGAATTTAACAAGACACTGATTTATGTGAATGTAGGAAAAAGAAGAAACAGAAATGTGTGAAATTGTTTTAAATACTCTGAAATTAAGGATGAATTTTTTTTCTGATGTTACATGCTATAAATTTCTACTATAATTT
The DNA here is from genome assembly GCF_008692635.1 of Crocuta crocuta. NCBI lineage: Eukaryota > Metazoa > Chordata > Mammalia > Carnivora > Hyaenidae > Crocuta > Crocuta crocuta. The sequence goes on along the minus strand of NW_027528624.1, from coordinate 7,908,106 downwards.
TATTTATAAATATAACTGTTACTAAAGACATCTGCTTAAATAAGTATATATAAAGTTCTGTGAATATGAATATCTATAATTAGAAAATGGGATTTACTCAACTATTAAAGTTAAATTATTTCCATACTAAAAATACTACTGTAACTGGAAATCTTGTGATATGCTCCTTTTGGTAGAACCTGATCTTCATGAATACAGCCATTTTGAACAATAGTTTTATGTTTTATAGCTAGAATGCTCCCATTTTGTAATATGACCCTCTGGAAATACAGTTTACTGCATTCTGGCATTGTACTGACAGGTTTCTAAGATAAGTAGAAAATGAAGCTGAAGCTAATATTTTTTCCTCTCAAATGTCAGAGAGATATTAAGCAGAAAAACAGTTGAATGTGGAATTCCTGGTGCATGCACTGAGAAATGTTCCAAAATAATTAACCTTGTTTGGGACCAATTAAGGCTACGGTGTAAACTATAAATTCCCACATTGATACAATCTAAATAGGGATATAGTCCTAAAGCTAATTACTTCTTTTGTTAAGCATGTGAACATCTGTGAGTTAAAGAATTAAGTAAAAAGTACGAGAAGGATGTAGAAACCCATTGCTTTTGTTTAATAATCTAGAGATTTATCTCTTTGTGGTGGCTTAACTTATTCTTCTTTACAGGTTTCCTGGAGGATAAGGGAGATTTTAATTGTCTTTTTTCATCTTGCTTTATTACAGTTTTGTTATTTATTTATTCTGAGAGAGAGAGAGAGAGAGAGAGAGAGAGAGAGAGCAAGCAAGCAAGCGAGCAGGGGAGGGGCAGAGAGGGGGAGAATCCCAAGCTCTGTCAGAACAGAGAACAGAGCCAGATGCGGGGCTTGAACTCATGAACTGTGAGACCATGAACCAAGAATTGGATGTTTAACCCACTGAGCCACCCAGGCACCCCCTTCTTCCTCTTTTATGTGATACATAATGATGCTTAGATTTGAGATCTAGATGCTGCTGCAGGACACCAAAAGCAGTAAGTGCCCCTGCTCCTGCTCAAGTGAGAAGGGCGGAAGGGTGGGTGACCATCGTCCGTGACGGTCAGGCCCAGAAGCAGAGGTTTATATATGAAAGCAGTTACAGAGGGGCAACTTTAACGATGAAAGCACGGACATAGTAATGGTACATTTACCATAGGTTCGGCGAAGATTACTGAGGAAACACTTGCTAATCACACACTTCAAAAATGTGAACTACAACAGAGACTTTGGGGGTGGCTGTTCCTTGATCTTCCAGTTTTTAAGTAATTCTGTCTCTCTATCATCTCTCTTTCATCTTTATCTCTGCCATCTCCATGTCTCTCACAAGTTAACTAGAGACTAAATTAGCACCTCGGCACCTCTTTTATGAACCATAATTGAACAATGTGTACACGTGGAATCATTCTGTAACTCCATGGATATTCAATGCAGTTCTACAGTATAACCATGAATTCTGAATCAAAAATATTTAAACAAGCGTTTTCCATGAAGTAGAAATGCTGTTACTAAAACTGTCAGTTTGTTAGGTCGCAAGGGATTCAGTTACTAACACGCAATTTTTAGTTTCCTGAAAGAGTAGCCAACTTGTCTAACTGTCCACACTGAGTCTACTGCCATTCAGATGTTGCAGAATGGATATTAACTCACTCACTCCATTATGAGCATTGTTATGCTCCCATAACTCCAGGTGAAGTCCTTGTAACTAAATATGTCTAATATCGACTATATAAGTAGATCCTACTACTGAAAAACAGCTAAAGACTTTGGGAGGATTCCATGATTTCCTGAAGAATCTGCCTAATTAATGAGACTTTTAATAGCAGTTTATGATTACTGTAAAAAATGTTGGTTCCAAACAAAGGAGTTGTATGTGGCAGGAATGCTCATTTTTTTTGTTTGATTTTTTTTCTTGTACGTACATGAACAGATCATGTCACAAAATTTCCATGCACTGTTCCGCCAAATTGCTAACTTATTTACATGGCTGTCAGGAATTAACTTCAAGTGTTGACTTACATTGTGCATATAAGAAGTATGGAAATTCAAAGTTAGCAACATAAAAGAAAATTAGAGTCACATCTTTTCAAAGAGGCATAAAAGGGAAATCAGTCTCTCAATGAACAAATATATATCCACTGACTGTCAAACAGATCACTGCAACTTGCTAGTGCCTTTGTTAGGGTAGATCAGATTCATCTGAGCTCAGCAGTGCTTTCCACAGCTTATAGAATAATTAAAACAAATAAATGCATCAGGACATATACATTTATAATCAGCACTCACCATCAACTAGGTTATCTTTTTTTTTTTTTTAGAAACAAGAGAACATCTATTAAAACTTCCCAGGGGCGCCTAGGTGGCTCAGTCGGTTAAGCGTCCGACTTCAGCTCAGGTCATGATCTCACAGTTCGTGAGTTTGAGCCCCTTGTCGGGCTCTGTGTTGATGGCGAGCTCAGAGCCTGAAGCCTGTTTGAGATTTTGTATCTCCCCCTCTCTCTGACCCTCCCCTGCTCATGCTGTCTCTCTCTTATAAATAAATAAAAAACATTAAAAAAAAACCTTCCCAAGCCACATGTACCGTATTTTATTTTATTTTTATGTTTTATTTATTTCTGAGAGAGAGAGAGAGACAGTGTGGTCAGGGGAGGGTCAGAGAGAGAGGGAGACACAGAATCTATTGCAGGCTCCAGGCTCTGAGCTAGTTGTCAGCACAGAGCCCGACGCAAGACTCGAACCCACTAACCATGAGGTCATGACCTAAGCCAAAGCCGGACGCTTGACTGACTGAGCTACCCAGGCTCTCCACATGTACCATATTTTAACAATATTGCTTTAAAAATTCATTTTAAACCAACTAATAAAAACTGCAATTTTAACAGAGAGTATCTAAAGGTAGAATTCCTACCAAGCGAAAGGACGAACTCAAAACCTACTAATATATTCAAAAGACTATTAAAAAAACTTTACAATTTAATTATTGGAAGATTATAGAACTGCTTCAGCGCTTCTGTAATGAGTAAGTAAGCTGTACGTGTGAGGAGTAATAAATGAAATTGTTAATTTTACTGTTTCCCTAGGGAGTGGTAGGGGAATAGTGGGAGTCACACTATTTAGATCTCCAAATGGATCTTGGTTTATAAGCAATAATAAATCCTAAATGTGTTGCTAATTAACTCTACTTCAAGCCACTCCCTTTTTTTTAGGGCTTAGAAGACATTTGACTCCTGGGATCACTCACCATTCATATTCTTAAAGATGTTCAGGATGGGGAGGATTTGACGGTAATAGGGCACCAAAGCTTCACCCACCGTCTCATATGACAAAGCCAGATGTTGGAGGACCTTGAGGGTGACGCATATGACCTGTCGGTTTCGAAGATTCAAGGCATCTATATGGTAGGAAAGGAACACACCGAAAATAAAATGCATTAATTTCTATAATATGAAGGTGAAGTCGATTCATAGACCACTTAGTTGAAATGCATTCTGTTAGCTGGATGAAACTTTATAATTTTGAATGATGCACTGTAGCCTTTAATGTTATAAACAAGATCTTGTGTGTGCATTAGTGCTCCTTCCCGCTTGCGCTGATTCCTCACCAACTCTAAGAAAGCCACTCACCGTCCTTCACAGAAGAGGCTGGTGATGGACAGGTGGCATGAAAGATCAAAGATCAATGAATGGGCTAAAGGGCCCCATGATGGTTGACAGACACATTTCTACGCAACAACTCTTTCCAGTTAACAACCCATGAGATTCTTAAAACCATTACCATGAAACAAACATTTATTAGGGAAGGAAGGAAGGACTAGGTACGGCACGTGTGAGTAGAGACTATGGGCTGCTGAGCAAGCACCGACACTGTTCCTGGTGGAAGTGAACATCAGACTCTATTTAGACTCTCGAGAAAGCAGGAAAGAAAAGCAACATTTTCAAAGCCTAGAACTTTAGAAGGAACCAACAGTAAATAAGAGACCAAACGAATACGAAATGGTTTCTGGAACAATTCTGAATGCACAGTAACGAGCTGTACTGTAGAGATAGGATGGGAAAGTTACCTGGTATCCCCTCACACTCTGGGGCTGGAAGGTACGATTTGTTCTAGTGGGGAAGGCAGAGGACCAGGGGCTAGGACACTGATAACTGGCTGTATGAACTTGGCCAGTTCTTCTACACTTCCATTCCTCAATCATAGGAACCTATTATCTACTTTCTAAAATGATTAAAAGTTCCAAGATTTAAGTAGAAGAGCTGTGTAAGGCATCTATTATAGAAGGTCAGAGGGGGTGACTGATAAACTGTGATGCTCCCAGACTATTCCAAGAGAAAGTCAAAGGCTCTTATTTGTAACATGTTCTATCTTGTAAAGAACAGATTGGCCACAATTAAACCATGTGCCATTTATGGAGGGACAAAGGAACCAGGCCACCAAAAGGGATGACGTCATGGTCAATACACCTGTGATGCAGTCCTGACATTACTCTTGAACTCCAGCTCCCATTTCCAATAGCCTGAATCTTCTAGCACCTCAAATTACGTTTGTTCCAAAGACAAGTTTCTTCCTTAAACTTTATATTTTTGTTTTGTTCCCCATAGTAGTAATGATACAATCAGATTCCCAGTCCCCCAGGGTCAAAATCTGTTTCTCATCCCTCACGTTCCTCATGTTGCAGAGCCATCTTGTTCTGCTTTCGCAATGGCTCTTGAATTTGTGTGCTCATCCCATCCTCACCTCCTCTTCCCTGGCCCTGGGTCTCCATCCTCACCTCCATTTCTCTGGCCCTGCATTTCCATCCTCACCTCCTCTTCCCTGGCCCTGGGTCTCCATCCTCATTTCCTCTCCTCTGGTCCTGGGTCCCCAGTCTCACCTTCACTCCTCTGGTCCTGGATCTCCATCCTCACCTCCACTCCTATAGTCCTGGATCCTATAGTCCTGGATCTCCAACTTCATCTCTGCTCCTCTGGTCCTGGATCTCAGTCCTCCTCTCTACTCCTCTGCTTCTTTCCTTAGGAACTCCTCTCTTGGAAAACTATCATGTGCTCCTACCAGACATCCCTTCTTTCTGTCTAAAATGCCCCAAACTCTCTTTTCACACTGATGCTGGATTAACCTTCCTAGATCATATTTGGTCATCTCACTATCTGCTCAGAGTTCAGAATCTCTCCCTACCCCCTTTCCTACAAAATAAAGTACAAACTAGCCAGGCACAATGATGACACATGGAGTAAGTTGGAACCAAACTGAATGATCAATTAAAAATCCAAGATTATAAGATATCATTTACTGGTTTCATTGCTGTTTCCTCTGAAATTACTAGGAAGTTTCAAAAAGTCAAATGTGGAAACTCTACTGCCTCCAGCAACAAGATGGGTGCTGGGGCAATACCACCTTAGGATAACCCATAACATCTGATGCGGTACAGACTACATTATGGTTTGGTTTGAAAGTACAGATCTCCCTCAACTTATAACAGGGTTATGTCCCAATAAACCCATGTAAGTTGAAAATGTTGTAAGTCAGACATGCATCTGATACACCTATCCTACTGAACATCATAGCGGAGCCTAGATTAAACATGCTCAGAACACTTAACATTGGTCTGCACTTGGGCAAAATCGTCTAACATGAAGCCTATTTTATAATGAAGTGTTGTGTTGGATATCTCATGTAATATATACTCTATTGAAAGTGAAAAGCAGAATGGCTGTATGGGTACAGAACCATGAGTATATTGGTTGTTTATCCTAGCATGGCTGACTGTGAGCTGCGACTCACTGCCACTGCCCAGTGTCATGAGAGAATATTCTACCATGTGCTAGTAGTCCAGGAAGAGATCAAAATTCAAAATTCAAAGTCCTGTTTCTACTGAAAGCCTCTGGCTTTCATACCATCTTAAAGTCAAAAAAATCCTAAATCAAACAATTTTAAGTTGAGAACTGTCTGTAAATACAATGTGATGTATGGAGATATCTCAGATTTAACTCAGGGAACGAATCTAAATATAACTGTGGAATTTGATTGTATGACAGCTCATTATCACAGCACTTAGGCACACTGCAGACCATTCCCTATTCTAGAAACAATGAAAAATAGAAGGATATAACTTAGCCTAAGAGTTGTAGTAATAAGATATTCAGAGGCAAAGTGTCAGAGTACTATGGGAAGGTGGAAAAGGAGAAGGGAAGGTACAGTATCTCACAGTCAGTAGCAGGGGGTTCTTTTTCTGGTTTTAGCCAACCTAAAGCTTGTTTTTTAGGTAACCAGGTACTGAACCCTGCCTACAGACCCAGCTCAGTTTAACAAAAGAGAACCGGGAACCGCAGGAATGTTGTTATGTGGTTTATGGGCAGTGAGCATTCTTTCAAAAAGTCTACCAATGAAACGAAACATGGTTAGTTTCAGAACTTCATAGTGCTGTGTGATAGATCATATGAATACAGAAAATATGAACTATCACACAGCATATATATAGTATATGAAATAGTGCCTGATATATACCAAATACTTGCATATTCCAGGAATTAAGTCAACTACTTTACATATATGAGTTTGCTTAATCCTTATTCATCAAATATTTATTGAGAATGTGTATGTGCCAGTCACTGTTTTAGGAACTGGAGATAGAGAAGTGAATAAGACAGATATGGCACTCATTCACCTGGGTCTGATAATAGAGTATGGAAGAAGACAGTGAACAAATTGAACAAATACTACAAGTCTGATGAATATTCATGAAAAAATTGGGTATTTAAACTGAATCAAAGGGGGCATCCAACCCAGTTGAGAGAGTAAGGAAGACTGCTAGACCCAGGGACAGACTCTAGGGTTGAATAAATGCTATTTAGGTGAAGAATAGTTATTCCAAGAGGGGAAACAGCATGCTAGAAAATGTCTCCCCTCCTCTTAGATAAAGAAGTCCTCCTTTTACAAGATAGACTCCAGCTCTCAGGGATAAAGTTCTACTTAGCAATGTGTGGGAAAAAACCTCCAGATATTATAAAAATAGCCTTCTAAATAGTTTCATTATTGTGTACATGTTTTCTCTAAGGTCATTTAGGAGTGGTAGGAAGAAGCATGTGGGTGTGCGTATATGTATATAAATGTAGTACTTTTTCTTCAGCTAAAAGATTCACGAGGTCCCATCTTGCCCATATCAACCAAATGGAATCAGATGTTAAAGATCCTTGGTTTCTGCCTTTTCTGTCTACCCATCCCTACCTCCCACCCCACGTCTTAGAACAAACTCATAGTTACATCCAAATACATGTTTTATAAACTGTTCACTGAAGAAGGATGAGACATCAAAACAGAACTACATGGGTGTGTTGTGTGTTTGAAATATAAAACAAATGTACAAATGGGTGCATACATCTCTTGTTCCATTTTGGAGATTTTGTTCTTCACCAAGAAAGCCTTTCGGTTGACACTATGAAGTCACAAGTAAGAGAACTTATCAAAGATGTTAGAAGAGAAAGCTATCTGTGCATGGGTACAGCCCATCTGGTGATTGCAGAAAAGATTTTTGTAGTCATAGTGGTTACTGAATATTGGCTTTTCACAGTGGTCTTCTTTTAGAATATGTATGTCAAAGCTTGCAATAAAACAGCTGGGGATATATGCCCATTTACTATGAATGTTAGAGTTTGCCATATAGAATATGGTGATTAAAGAGTAAAATTGTTATATGTATGGATAATAATAACATCCAGCTGTTGTTGATTAGGTTTATGCTTGTATGTATAGATAATTGATCAACTGGAAATAAACTAATAGTATCTCTCACCATGGATAGTAATACTAGCTCTCAGGAAATAATTATTTCACTTCACTGCAACTTTGATTGAATTAATATGGTTGTGTTAAATGTTGTTGGATGGACAAAGACCGACACGTAACATGTGTGAACCATTACTCTTAATGGTATCTAAAATGGAATTCAAGAGTCCTCCTGAATGACCAGGGAGTAGCTCTAAAACCTCTGTAGTCACTGTGAAATAAAGCCAGCATAGGCACTATTAAAGCTTCTTAACTTCATCCAAGAGGGATCTTTTTATACTGGCCCTTTCCACTTCAGTTCCTCTATTTTTCTTTCTCATTCTTGAGGAATTAAGATATACCATTAAGTTGGAAGTCTTTTTGTTCTTACCATCCCAATGGAATTAAATAAAAAAGAGTGCTTTTAAAAGAAAAACAAAGTTCTTTTCCTTTGAAAAAGTATGGTAACAGATATGAAGAATATGATTCTGTAGCTTGAAAGAGCAGGAATGTGTTTATTCTTTGTTGATGGGCCTGAAAGCTATTGTCAAGACATAAGTGAGAACTTTGAACTCAAGATTTAAGATTTTGAAATGGGTTTGACAAGAGAAATCTACTGACATTATAGATTATCCAGTGGAACCTTACTATTCAGAAAATTGGATTTCTATTGTACTGCTTACTGCCTTCAAGAATAATCAACTAGAAAGAGCTTCCAGATATATAGAAATTGCTGAAGAATAAGGAAAAAATAATTTGATGTGAAAGTGGTAAAACTTATTCATCTTAGATGGTTATAAGTTACATGTATGAGTTTACTCAGGCATAAAATCTAGTATTGCTATAATTTGTGCAAAGTCTGAACATTTTTTACTATTAACTATGATTCACTACTGGGAAATCAGGAAAAATGGAAATATTTCTACCTCTTTTAACACTGGAAACACCCAAATGCAAAAGCCAACAATAAATAAAAAAAATACTTTTGACATATGCTACAAATGTTCATATCCTTGATATAGAAATAGCTATCACAAACTAATAAAGGAAAGAATGTGCTGATTAAAAATGGACAAAGAATATGCACAGTAACACACAAAATAATAAAACAAATAAATAAGTAATATTCCAGAATGTTCAACTTCATTAGTAATCAAAATAAACACTACTAATAATTTTGAATATCATTTAACAAAAAGTTTTTGAAAATTTAGTACTCAGTTTGGACACAGGTTTGGGAAAAGAGGCACTCTCATAGACACACCTTACAAGCCATCACAACCTTTCTATAGCAATGTAGTAGTCCCCTCTTATCCATGACCAGTAAATGCTTGAAACAGCAGATAGTACCAAAGCCCACATACGGCATGTTTTTTTCTATATGTACATTCTTACAATAAAGTTTAATCTATAAATTAGGTACACTAAGAAATTAAAAATTATAGCTCATGGAACAATAATAAAAATACACTATAGAAAAGTTACATGAATGTGGTCCCTCTCCCTCTCTCTATATCTAATCGTACTATACTCACTCTTCGTGTGATGGTGTGAGATAATAAAATGCCTACATGATGAGCTTGAGTGACATGAATGACGTAGGCATTGTGATGTAGCATCAGGCAACTACTGACCTTCTGACATATGCCAGAAGTCGGGTCATCTGTCTCTAGACTACAACTGGCCACAGAAAACTGAAACCATGGAAAGCGACACCATGAATACGAATGTGGGGGTGGGGGGAGATAGGGGATGGGTGGGAACTACTGTATGCATAGAATTACCCCAGCAATTTCACTTTTGGGCATTTGGTCTAAGGAAGTATGCAACAGTGCAGAAAGAGTGATAGGGAAGGATGTGATGGATAGTATAATTTAAAACTAGAAGTAATCCAATTGTTTAAAAAACAATGGATTAAATAAAGTCAGGTGAACCTATGTAATGGAAAACTAGAGTTATTAAAGTCACCATATAGAAAATATTTTTTAAAACTAGGAAAATGTTTATAAGATACAGGTGAGTAAAAAAGTAGCGTATAAAGCATATTTTCACTATGTTCTCATTGTGTAGGACAGAATTATATACTCTGTCGCTAACAGCAGAGATTATATTTTCTTTCTTTCTTTTTAATGTTTTATTTATTTCTGAGAGAGAAAGAGAGGCAGCGTGAGCAGGGGAGGGTCAGAGAAAGAGGGAGACACAGAATTGGAAGCAGGCTTCAGGCTCGGCGCACAGAACCAGACGCGGGATTCGAACCCACTAACTGTGAGATCGTGACCTGAGCCGAAGTCCGACGGTTAGCCAACTGAGCCCCCCAGGAGCCCAGAGATTATATTTTCCATAGGTATATACAGACATAGGATTTTGTTCCATTAAAAAAACAAATTTTTAAAACTGCTTAAAAATTTTTGGTACACTTTGCATATTTACCTAAAAGTATTATTCTTCATGATCACAACTTTTTGTATTTCAATATAGTGGAATGTGGAACTCTCTCCTTATTCTTTCCCACTATTTTCTTGATTATTCTTAAAAATAAAAATTTTTAATGTTTATTTTTGAGAGACAGAGAGTCAGAGTGTGAGCAGAGGAGAGGCATAGAGAGAGGGAGACACAGAATCTGAAGCAGCTCCAGGCTCCGAGCTGTCAGCACAGAGCCCGCCACCGGGTTTGAACCCACGAACCCTGAGATCACGACCTGAGCCAAAGTTGGACACTTAACCGACTGAGCCACCCAGGTGCCCCTTTCTTGATTATTCTTAACCATTTATATCTTGAGACAAATTTTAAAAATAGTTTGGTCAGGTTAAAAAGCATGCTTGAGACAGATCAAAATTTCAATAAAGTTAGAGATTAATCTGGGGGGAAATTTTCATTTTTACTATTGAATCTTTCCATTAGAAATATTGATCTCTTCAGTTGTCCTTGTTGTCTTTAAGCGCCTCGGAAAAGCTTTATGGTATATTTCATGTAGACTCTGCATAATTTGTTAGGTTTACTCAAAGGAATTTTATACTTTGTACTATTTGTCTACGAGCATTTTGTTCCAATATGCATTCTGAAAATGATTGATAACACATATATAAAAACGTATTATTTTTATTTGCCGGCTAACTTACTGAATTCTCTTATTGTTTCTATTGTTTTTGAGTGAATCTAGTTGGTGTCTGTAAGTAATTATATTATCACAAATATTGCTAAATGAATCTTAGCTTTCTAGTATTTATCTTTGGTCATATGAGAGAGGCCAGGATTTCTGAAAGAGAATACAGTATTATAATGCTGAGGGTGGACATTTTAGTTTTTGGATCATTCTCATTTATTTTGATATCTCAAAGGATTATTTTTATTTTATTATATAAAATGTGTATAATATAAAGAGCTGTCTGACCATTTTTTAGATTTTTTAAAATGTTTTATTTATTTCTGAGAGAGAGACAGCGTGAGCAGGGGAGGGTCAGAGAGAGAGGGAGACACAGAATCTGAAACAGGCTCCAGGCTCTGAGCTGTCAGCACAGAGCACAATGAGGGGCTCGAACACACAAACTGTGAGATCATGACCTGAGCCGAAGTCGGGTGCTTAACCGACTAAGCCATCCAGGCGCCCCCTGTCTGACCATTTTTAAGTGTACGGTTCTCTGGAATTACTTACATTCACAATGCTGTGCAATTATCACCATCTATTTCCAAATCGTTTCCATGACCCAGAACAGAAACTATACCCATTCTGCAGAAACTCCCCAACCGGGTCCTCTCCAGCCCCTGTGATTGCTCATCTACTTTCTGTCTCTAGGAATTTGCCTATTACAGATGTCTCCATGTATCTGAAGTATTTTTTGAAGTTAAAATATTTTATAAATATTTAACCTTTTTGGCCTAATATATTGCTTGAATTAGACTGAAATGGATGTAAATTTTTCTGGTCAAGGGGTGCTAATCATCTAATCCATGAATTAACAGAGTATAACAAATTCACAATATGTTTTCAAACTAGGTGTAGGTTTCAAAATTGTAGAAATTTTTCTTCTTCCAAAACAGAACTCGATTCTCTCTCTCTTACTCTGCCCCTCTCCCCTGCTGGTGCGTGCTCTCTCTAAAAAAAAAAAAAAAAAGAAGTAAGAGAGGGGTGCCTGGGTGGCTCAGTCAGTTGAGCATCTTACTCCTGATTTCAGCTCAGGTCATGATCCCAGGGTCCTGGGATCGAGCCCTGCAACAGGTTCCATGCTCAGCTGGAGCCTGCTTAAGGTTCTCTCTCTCTCTCTCTCTCTCTCTCTCACCCCCACCCCTCTTCGCAGCTCATGCTCTCTCTCTCTCTCAAATAAAAAATATTAATTAATTAAAACTAAAAGAACTCAATTGCTAAATAAATATGATACGGCCGACTTCTCATATTCTTGGGCAATTAAAGCATCAGAGACTTAGCTCAGCTACTATGGACAGGAAGCTTATAATAAGGGCTACAATTTTGTCTCATACAGACAAGAATTATCTTTATACAAAATTCAGGTTTTCTATCAAAGTTTTGTCCTTACAAGTGGTTAATTTTTTCCTTTTTTCAATTGGTAATAATATATTCTGACTTTAGGACCACAGCACACAATTTGGTGAGAGTGTTTGGCTTTTCTTTCCCTTAAATATTTAAAGATAGATAGATAATAATTTTTTTAAATGTTTATTTATTTTTGAGAGAGACACACACACAGAGTGTGAGTGGGGGAGGGTGAGAGAGAGAGGCAGACACAGAATGCGAAACAGGCTCCAGGCTCTGAGCTGTCAGCACAGAGCCTGACGTGGGGCTTGAACCCATGAACTATGAGATCATGACCTGATGTGAAGTCGGCCGCTTAGCTGACTAAGCCACCCAGGTGCCCCAGTAGTTTTTTAAAAGACAAATGAAAGCATTCGTTACTAAAATGGGCTTACCAGCAGAGTCACTAGCATGGTCTACCTTATACTCACAACTCTGTAGACATAAAGGAAGCTGAATAACAATGTAATCCTGCACACTCCTCCCTCTTGCTGCAGCCAAGGTTGGCTCTGTGCTTGTTTTCACACACACTGAACACCTCCAGTGGTGACAAAGAGTAAACCTACCAATACCCTGCCTTGTCAGAAAGTGGTGCAGGGTTTGGCTCTTTGCACCTTGCTCTCCTGCTGGCTCAGTTCAGCCCGAAGGAGCGGGTGACAGATGGAATGATGACCAAGGGAAGGAGTTGGCCAACGCTGACTCCGTTCTCTGAATAAGGCCAAGTCACAATCTGCTATGACAAGCAGTCACTACCTCTGAGAATTACTGTTGCATTTCCCTCCACCAGGGGGTCTAAATTTGCCCCAGCTTTAAGACAGTGGAAGTAGCAGACTATGAGGAAAGACATAACATACATAGGCTTTCCACAAAGCCGGCACCCCGAGAGCCATGGCACTAAACAGATGGCAAATAAGCACGCTCATTTCTAAGAAGGCGCTGTCCTCTCCACCCCAAAGCAGTTGTTTGCAGAGCCACCCCCTGCTAAGCATGGCGTCAATATCTGGTACAATTTTGGGGCTGATTATTCAAGCAGGTTATCAGAGAGCTCCCAAGAAAATAGCAGTGATTAGTATGAGCTAGGGCGAGTTCCCTATAATGTCAGGCCAAGCTTACTTCATGTATTTAGATAAGTTTACTCATAAAGGAGATCATAAAAGGACTATATCAGCAAAGCATCTGGCAAGACCTCCCTTGTTTTTTGTTTTGTTTTAAAAAGAGAGGGAGAGAGTATGAGCAGGACAGAGGGGCAGAGGGAAAGAAAATCCCAAGTAGACCCCATGCTCAGTACGGAGCCTGGTGCAGGGCCTGATCCCACGACCCCGGGATCATGACCCAAGCTGAAATCAAGAGTTGGATGCCTCACCAACTGAGCCCCCCAGGAGCCCCTGACAATACCTGTCTTACAGGCAAGTAACAGACATGGTTGAAAAATTCAGTTTTTTCTTTCTTTTTTCTTTTTTTTCCTGTGTGAAAAGTTGAATCCAAGCAATATGCTCTGATGATTTGGCCCCTTGGTAATACCACCAAGGTCTATATTTGATCTAATTCATTTTCCATTTAACATTTTTATTGTCACTTGGATGAGAGTCATAGAATCCAAATCTATTAATTTTTCAATGACCCAAAGTTAGGAAGTCTGCAGAGATATGACCATGAAGGAACACCAAGAAGGAGAAAATAATAATTTGTTTTCACTACCACCTTGATTTGGCACTGTGCAAAGCACTCTACTTCTATTTATCAATCCTTACATCATCTCTGGGCAGTAGGTTTTATAATCCCCTGAAGAACATGAAATAATTAATTTGCCAAAACCACACAGCTTGTTAATGGCAAGCCAGGGTCTGGTTTGCATGAGTTCAAGGCCTGTTCTTAGAGTGGTTAGACCCCACTTCCTCACCAGCATTTCCTGGTGAAAATGAATCCAGACTTGGAACCTGTTCAGGAGAGATGTTCAGAGCTGCACAACAAACACAGACTTTAACATGGACTTTGGGCAATGAGACTATCGACCTGCTGGGTCCTGAGCTCAAGCAGCTTGCTCTTAAGGATCATGATGAAGCTAAGTTTTCTGGCATCTTCTGAGCCAGTGAGCAACACTCTGTACTAGGACTGACTATTCTCTGACTAGAATTCAACCCTCACGTGGAAGGATGAAGACTTCCAGCTGAAGTTTTAGTCTTGGCAGCTAAAAAACTATTGCCCTAGTCAAGACAGGTGATAATGATGGTAGTGATGATGATGGTGATGAGAATTATACTTACACTAGGTGCTCTGCTAAGAGCTTGAAATGTATTCACTCATTTAATCACTGAAATCACCCATAAGTTGGATACCACTCTTCTGTCAATTTTGTAAACTGAGCCTCAATGTGGATAACTTGTCTGAAAGCTGGTAAGTGGTAGAATTAGAATTTTGATCAAATGGCCTGACTTCAGAGACTCTGCTCTTAACCATCATACGATACTGGAAAATTGATAAATTTTGCTTATTTGATAATGGGAAAAGGATGGCCGATACACTGTGAATTCAGTTTGAAAATGTAATATTGCCATTTTTAGCTCTTTATCCCTTTTATTCAACTGTGTGTGTGTGTGTGTGTGTGTGTGTGTGTGTGTGTGTGTGTGTGTGTTTTCATGGACAACTATATGCTCCATTTCCATCACCTCTGCTATGTCTCTCATTTTTATTTTGCACTCTCTCATTCATCTTCCCTACTCAAACAGAGCTGGGCCTGATTTCCACTCACTGTCACAGGTTCAGAAAAAATCATTCCTCTGGTGAGTGACCAGCTAACTGTTCAAGTATTTCTGGGGTTGTCTAACCCCTGCTTCTGATAGCTATCACCCTGCCTCTATGAACACATTATCTCTGTACAGGAAATTTTGTAGAGTGACACCAGTTTTATATTATGACTTCTTAAGTGGGGAATTAAAAATGGTAATGGAAAGATTAAGTGTGAGAGAAATGGATAGAGAGGAAGGAAATAAAAACAGTGACCATCAGAGAACTGAGTTTTATAATCCCACCTGACTATGATTGATTGCTCATATTCAACACAACACTTACCACTTGTTAGAAGCTTGCTTTCCACACAACCTCACATAATGATCACAACTCTCTGAGATATGTATTAACTTCCTTATTTTGGAGATGCAGATTCATCTCCTGAGCTCAATGAGATGGACTAATTTGCACAAAATAGTACAGCCAGCAGCAGGAGAAGCAAAGCCATGTGGATGGCCTTTCCAGTGGCCATGCTAATTCTCAAAAAGGACAGAGAAAGGTGGCCTTTAGCCACAGCTACTGAAAGTTTACAAGATGGAGGTGACTTCCTCAGAAAATGGATGTTTCAAGCTATACGATTGCAGATTCCATTTCCCTCAATAGCTATGGGTTCTCATTTGGGAATCTGAACTGGTCAGTATAAACTAGGTTTGCTGTAGGAATAGATTAACCCTAAAATCTCACTGGCTTGCCAGAGAAAAAGACGATTTCATATTCCCAGTAGACATCAATTCAGGTTAACAATGGGCAAGAGAAGAGAGAGATGGAGGACAGTGCATTGTCTCCAAAAAGCTTAGTTTGGACGGAGCACACACTTCTGCTCTTCACAACCCATTGGCAGTTAGTCCCATGATTCCGCATAACTGCATAACAGGAATGTTAGGGACCTGATAGGTATTTGGTACTCAGTAAATGTATCTGACATGGAATTCGTGTTATTTGGGGAGACTGACTCTTCTCCTTTCCCCTAACCTGTACATGCAGCTTGCATGACCTAGGTTAATGCAGGATATTTCAGCCCCCTTGACCATGGCTCAAGGGTGAGCATGTGCTCCTCGATGCTATATTCACAGTGAATCTTTGACTTTGACATTTTCTGGAGATTTGGGGACAATGACACTTTGTCTTTTTACAGGTGTAAGTAAGTAAGCATGTAGTCAGGGATCTACTTGGAACATTTGGAGGCTAAGAGGGAGCCAGCTTTCAATGACCTTGCATGAAACATAGCAGAGGTTGACAATGGTGAGCCACCAGATGAAACCTTACTTGGATTGAGACTCATCTCTGGATTGTTCAGTTATGTATAGTACTAAGCAAACCTGACTGACAATTTGAATCTTTTTTTTTTTTGCATATTGTAACCAAAGTAATTCTAATGGGCACCTTTTCCATATTTTCAGAACAAATTAGGTATTTTCTTCTTAAATTAAAAATCATTACTTTTTTATAGTTATCACTTTTAAAACAATTTACCTAGAAAATGTCAATGTATATAAGTAAAAATTATTAGATCACAAATAAAGAATAATGCATTTCACTTGTACCTTCTCCTTTCTAATTAAATAGAATTCTCAAAACATTTTTTTTTGTGTTGTGATATGAACTCTCATGCTTTATCCTTAGCTGGCATATTTTTTTTTCCATCGAGTATTCTTTAACAAGAGTATTTTGCTTTGTAAAATGTTATCATTGCTTGAATGTTAAGTGGCTTTGGCTGTGTCTGTGCATGTTTATCCTTTATAGCTGGGTGACCTCAACTCATTAGCGCTCTCCTAATGAGGCCACTGTCCTATGTGCTGTCTATTTGTAGATCCGTGATATTTCTATAATTCTTCAGCAGCTGGAGTCACCTTGCCTCCTAGCAGACTGTCTCACAAATGTATGCTACCGTTAATAAACAAAAAGAATCACATGAAAGAATGTAAGATGAATAAACAAAAAATTGATCTCACCACTTAAATAATTTCGCTAGTCGGTGGAAAGCATTATGTCATTAATACTCTTTATTTGCTGCTTCATATTAGGGATTCTTACACAATAGTTTTTGTATAATATACATTATAGCGGCAAGCCCAAATGGCCACTTCACACTTTTGATTATGACACCTATACAAATTTTAGTATGGATGGCAGTTACACACCTGATTAAATTAATTTTGCCAATATTTTGATGTATTGACTATGCACTAGCAAGCCCATTAGATGCTGTTGGGAATATGTTACGTTCTAACATTATGTTCTGAGTGAATGCAAGAAAGGAAGATAGAAAGCTCTGTGGGGGACAGAAGGTGGGGTGGGGAGAAGGCTGGAGTTTAGGGTAGGCAAGGAGAGAAGAGACAGAAAAGGCTCCACAGAACAATTCCTATTAGACCTGGAGTTTGAAGGTCCCTTATCATTGGGGCGTTTGGGGATGGGAGAGTGGGCATTCTCAAAAGAAAGCAAAGGTACAGGATAAGAAGTTTTATAGCACAACTACATTGGCTATAACACAGGGCACACAAAGGGAAATACAGTTGACCTTTGAACAACACGGCTGTACAGATCCACTTATATACAGATTTTTTTCAATGAATACAGTACTATAAATGTACTTTCTCTTCCATATGATTTTCTTAATTACATTTTCCCTAGTTTACTTTATTGTAAGAATTCAATACATAATACGCATAGCACACAAAATATGTGTTAACCACCTGTTCACGCTATCAGTAAGGCTACCAGGCAACTGTAGACTATTAATAGTTAAGGTTTGGGGGAGTCAAAAGTTTCTAGTGTTGAAAGACCTATGACTCTAAATTGAAATTTCCCAGGACAGTGAATGAACACAGACCCGCGTTAATGCCTATCAACATGAAATTTGACATCACCATCTGGAGGGTATCCAGAAAGTGTTCAGAGATTGGGAGAAAGAGGGCATGGGTAAATGGCTGAAAGCTCCAAAGGCATCAAGATGTTCAAAGCAAGACAAGAATAACCTTGGGAGGCAGCAGAGATGTGACCTCAAAATTCTAAAAGAACATTATTTTCAATATAGCCAAACTAATAATCCAGCATGATGGAAGGATTTCCAGATAAGAAGGACTAAAATTCCACCTTTCATGTACTTCCAGGAAACTACTGGAAAATGTGCACTATAAAAATGATGAGGAAAATAAGACACACAGCTAGGGAAAAAAGAGGGTAAACCTGAGAGAGGATTAACAACAAAGTCAGGTCACCTGGACCAGACTGGAGCATAAAAAGGGAGGGGGGAAGGAGCAAAGTCTCCAGAAAAAGAAAATTGATGGGTTATCTGATATTCTGAGCATTTGGAAAATAACATTCATTTGCTAGATCTTGAAGTATTTGGAAAAAAATAGTAAGTATATACAAATCAAGCAAACTACAGGAAAGACAATTATCAAGAGAAACAGGTTGTTTTAAGGAAAGAAATGTAATCACAGCAGATATGTGATTCACAATGAACAGGACTGGTGTGATCACAATAGTTTAACAGCTGATTATAATCTGACCAAAATCATGATATAACTATATCATAAAGATGGTGGTGGGGGGAGAAGATAAGCTTGTGGAAGAGAGTTAAACTTTTAGAAATTGAGATATAATTGACATTTGACATTAGTTTCAGGTGTACAGTGTAATGATTTAGCGATTACATAAATTGCAAAATGATTGCTACAATAAGCCTCATTAACATCTGTCACTAGGTATAGTGACAAAAATTTTTTTCTTGTGATGATTGCTTTTAACATCTACTGTCTTGGCAACTTTTAAATACCAACACAATATTATTAACTACAGTCACCATGCTGTATGTAACACCGCCCCCCCCATGACTTACTTGTTCTACAACTGAAAGGGTGTACCTTTTTTTTTACAAATAGTTTATTGTCAAGTTGGTTTCCATATAACACCTGGAAGGGTGTACCTTTTGACCACCTTCACCCTTTTCTCCCGCCTAACCACCCAACCTCTGGCAACCACCAAATCTGTTCTCTGTCTCTATGAACTTGTGTTTTGTTTTAGTTTGTTTTGTTTTAATTTCTTGAGATTTCACATATAAGTGAAATCATATGGTATTTGTATTTCCCTGACTTCTTTCATGTAGCATAATGCCCTTGAGGTCTGCCCATGTTGTCAAAAAATGGTAAGATTTACTCATTTTTTTATGGCTGAGTAGTATCCCATCATATAGATATTCATATATATATTCACATATATACATATATACACACATATATATGAATATATATATGAATATATATGTCTACATATATGTTCATATATGTAGACATATATATATCACAATTTCTGTGTCCATTTACCTATCAATGGGCACTTAGGTTGTTTCCATATCTGCCCATTGTAAATAATGCTGCGGTGAATATGGAGGTACACATGCCTTTTTGAGTTAGTGTTTTTGTTTCTTCAGATAAACACACAGGAGTAGAATTGCTAGATCATACGCTAGTTCTTTTTTACATTTTTTGAGGAACCTCCATACTGTTTTCCACAGTGGCGGCACCATTTTATCTCCCCACTAACAGTGCAGGAGGGTTGCCTTTTCTCCAGATCCTTGCCAACACCTGTTGTCTCTTGTCTTTTTGATAGCAGCCATTCTAACAGATGTGAGGTGACAGCTCATTGTGGTTTTGATTTGTATTTCCCTGATGATAAGTGACGTTGAGCATCTCTTCATGTGCCTGTTGGCCATCTGTTTGTCTTCTTTGGGAAAATGTCTATTCAAATCCTCTGGCCATTTTTAAAACTTGGGTCTGTTTTTTGTTATTGAGTTGTATGAGTTCTTTATATATTTTGGATATTAACTTTTCTTTCATTCAGAAGGCTGCCTTTTCATTTTATTGATGGTTTCCTTTGCCGCCCAGAAGCTTTTTAGTTTGGTGGAGCCCCACTTGTTTATGTTTGCTTTTGTTTTGAGAGCTAACTTCTGATCATTGCTTGGTAACTGGCAGCCCCCACTAAAACCGTATGGCTGGGAACAATTGGACAGTGGGAACAATCTCTCAAGGAAGTTCCCAGACCAAGACTTCTTTCTTGTGATTAGTAACTATTTCTCTCATTTATCTGTAGTCATAACAGATTATTATTCCTTTTGTCGTCTTATTGATTTTTTATTTTTTACATTCTACCTTGGCTTTTTTTTTAGGTTATTACCTTAACTTCATTTTTCATTTTTCTTTCCCTAGTACTTCATATGATAACCATCTATTTTAACCCACAAATGGTAACTTTTAGGGCCTAAAAACTTGAAGTTATATTTTTCTAATTATTCATAGCATGAATAAAGCCACATCACTCGATTTCCTAAATGTAAGATAGAAAATGATCATTCATCTGTTTCCACCAACCCTTACCTTGTTCTCATTCCCAGCATCTTGTGCAAGAATCTGGTGTGTCAAGCATAATCTTGGCAATGGCCACCTTGCCTTGACCCTGCAGCAGCAGCAGACACTGGAGGCTTATTAGAAATCCAGCTCTCAGACGCATCTCACAGCTGCTGTGTGGAACCTGCTGGAATCACCAGGCCTGCAGGTGATTCACATGCATGCTGAGATTTGGAACGTGCTGCTGTAGAGGCCGGCTTTCCACTTGGATGGGTCAAGGTCGTGGATCTTGGAGCTGAAGGTCAGGCAATGGAGGAAGGACCAATAGCATATTGTCTTTTAGTCAAAAGGTTTACTCTTCTTCCAGAGGAAAGTTTAAGCAGCTGGGGTTCTTTTGTTTGTTTGTTTTGTTCTGTGTTTTAAACATGATGCCATGGCTTTCCAAGAACCAAGGCTAAGTACATCTTGACCTAGAACATTATCAATATAAATTGATCCTCTTTATACACGTGAAACTTTTTTACATTAAATTCTACTTTTCTTCAATTAAAACAACTGCTCTTTCCTTCTGTTTTCCCCATTTGTCCCAATATATCTTTTATTTTTAAACTCTTTAAGTAGTATTTAGTTTTATATACACAGAGTTTATGTTCAGTTTTTATCCCCACAAACCAATTGGAAAGGTAATTGTCATAGCTGATATATTTGATTTCATGTTTTTCACCTTATTTTGTGCTTCTGACTCACAGCACTTTCTTGCTCTTTCCTCAGCGTTTGTCATTTTAGTATGTAGGCTCTGCTTTGACTACTTGCATCTTGTCCATTGATTTGGAAGGCTTAGACCCAAGGTCCTTGAACTTTTATACACAGTAACTCCAAAATTATTACTTGAGATGTCATGCAGTTTTCAGACTCTTTTCCATAAACTATTTAAACATAACTCTGGATTTAGTGGCTCTTAATTCACACTCTGACATCCTCATTTTGGGGTTCTTAACTTTGCTTTACTTTTTGAGAGTTAAAGCATATACTCAGTAACCCCTTGTATCACAAGTAGGTGGACATTATGCTAAGTCTTTTTTTCTTCCCTCAAATGTTCATGCAGCTTGTTATATACATCATGTCTTTTGCTCATATGAACTGGCTGGAATGTACTCAAGGTGTTTCTCTTCTGATTCTCAGTGTTGCCTCAGATTCATGTTTGAAAATTTCTTAAGCCCAGTTATTTTTTATTTCTTAGGGTGTAGCCTTTTCCTCCATCCCTATGTTTGAAGGGCTTTTCTTTGTGTTATAATTTAAGCTTTTTGACACAATATGCCTAGATACGGATCTCTCTTTATTCTTTTCTTTAGACTGCAATATGCTTTTTCTACCTGCAAAATCAGGGATATTTTCTATCTCAGAAAAAAATTTCTTTCAATCACCTCTGTCATCATTTCTATTCCCACTGTTTTGATGTTTCCTCTTGGGACTCCCTATAGCTGTTAGTTCCTGTTTATGTCCTGTGTTACCCATTTTATATTCTTCCCCACCTTGTTTTTATAGACTTGGCTTTTCTGAGAGAGCTTCCTAAGGTGGTGGTGTCCACAGCCAATTTGGTGCTGCACAGATGATCATTCTCAATGCCTCCGTGGGGATGTGCATTGTGCTCTGCCGTCTTTAGTCTCCCTGCTCTCACTCAGCACCGGTTTATCTTCATTTCAGTTGTCTCTTGTGGGTTTCCGCCTCTGTCTCCTAGAGGCCACATTTATCCTTCATCTTGTGGATTTCATGCAAGTTTCTATGGGTTTCTTCTGGATGCTGCACTAAATGTAGCTGTCACTGTTCAAGATATTTCGTTCCTTGTGTGAAGCAGTCTTTTATGAATGGCCCCATGTGGTGGTGTTATTGTTATTATTCTTGCTACTACTGAAGACAGAGATTCCCACAACCACCATTTGTGGTTGCTTTGGCATCTCTTCATCCTCCTGGCCACCATTGGAATCCCCTTCGGAGTTTAATATGCAAAGTTTCTAGAGGTTCCTCCCTGAAATTGCTCTGCTGGAGTTTGGTGGATTTATGTTTTCCTAACTGGATGGAGTGAATGAAAATTTGCAGCCCACAGTTCAGGTTGCTGAGAGAGTTCAGCTCATCCTTGCCTACAAAGGTTTCCAGTTGCTCTCAGCATACGTGCTCCCTTGCCAACCCTGACTACTTTATACTGGTATTTTCTTGGAGCTTCTGACCTAGAAAAACCCAAAAAGGTAGGGAGTAAGGGGAACAACTATAACTGGGTCATAAAGCAGCATAAATGGAATGAGATGTTAGGTGTGTGCTCTTCTGGTTAGTACTGAATGACCCCACCTGGGGTCTTGAACCAAAGACAGAAGGAGAAAGAAAAGTGTCTTCATACCAGTTTTCATATTTCACTAGAGACATTGAATGTGTCCTTATTTATTTTGATCAGTGTTACCAGCCTTGTAATTGACTGACATCAATCCCAGATTCTAGAAGTAGATAGGAAGCTCATCCCAGTTCTTACCCTTGCTGGGACTTTATATATTTTGCTTTACTACTATTGATATTAGTTAGAATTCAAGAAAAACTATTCAAAAACTGCCAGCTGGTGATAGTGAGATTAATTTTTGCCTCTGGAAAGAGTCAAACTCATACTAATATATGGCTTGAAAACAAGGTACACACCTCTGTTAATGTGCTATGCCAATTAGGTGCATCAGCCTGCTTCTAGATCAATTAGCCTCATTCCAGAATTCACCTGAAAGATTTAGTGTTTTGCACATAATATTTTTCACACTGTTCTGGGACTGTGGATGATCTTACATAATCAGTACTCCTTCATGAGGGAAAAAAAATTTGGCTTTCAGTGATGTAAATAGATGGAAAACAAGCCAAGTTAGATTCAGGATCAGCATATAATAGCAGAAGTCCAGGAAGAAAAGAATGATATCTACCAGAGTAAATTTTGCCTCTAGAAGCTTGAATTATTAAATTCATATATAGTTCATCTTACCTGACAAAAACATGTTTATGGAGTTCTTAATAATGCTTTCACTTGTGAGTGAATTAACTCTCATATGTGTGTGCTGGAAATTTTGCCCTTAGAACACATCACTTCTCTTTTAACTCACTTAAATATCTCCAAAATGCAGATCAAACAAAACTAAAAATCGGTTCACATTGGTCTGCAATGCTCTCTGCTTTGGTATGTTTTAATTGTCAACAGTATATCAAAATATCACTTAGAAACTCTCTTTCTGCCCATCAGTGTTTTCAAAGGAGATATGAGTGAAAAAGCCCCGAGAAGACAGTGATTCTAATGAGATCAGTTTCTTTTAAAGAAAAGAACAGACTTCTGGATGCTGCTGCTATCCTGCTTGGGTCAGGAAGTGAAGGATCATGTACTGTAAAGATAGTTCCTGGGAAGAATGTCCTGGGCCTTTTTATTTGTCAATAAAACTTGTAGAAAATGTAGCATTTTAACTAGAATTTAACATATTCAAAAATTGTGAGCTGTTAGAATCAATCACATTTGGAAACGTTTTTATATGACTCAGGGTTGTATATCCTTCTTGAAGGACTTCAAAGATGAGCCCTTCACTCCACTGATGATGCATGAGGGGAGAGGAAACTGCTTTAAAGTGTCATGTCTCTCTCCATGTTACTTTTCACAGCAGGTAGCCTGTCCTTTCGCCAGGTTTTACTTCTGTGTCTCGGGGGAGAACTGGAGTGGTCAGTTATAGATCTCTTACCAAAAAAAATCTCAAAAACATGACAGCAAATTTCAGGGTTGGTTCCTTTCCAACAGAGACAGCAGAACAGTCTCAAATCTAGAATTCTAATGATGCCTAATCCAAATCACTAAAAAGGTCACCATGGATAAGACTGAATAATCCAGGTGTGAGAAACGACCCAGTGTTGAACCATCCAGTTCTTGTTTTGGTCAAAGTGCATGGCAAGGGTACCTTTGAGACAGTGAGGGTGGGGTTCCCCCAGATGCTAGGAGACTAAGCAGGGGACCTGTCAGTCATTCCGGGAGGTCCTTCCTCCTGGACCAGGGAATGAGGCAGAGCGGCCTAGGGCAGCTGTGGCTAGAAAGCGGTGGGGTATCCCTGGCCAGGAGGTGCTCGGCGCCACCCCTCTGCTTTCTGTCAGCAGCAGCGGAGTGCAGATGGACAACAGGTGACACAGAGCACGGGGCGTGATGGTGAATGGTGGAGACCTGGCCACTCAGACCTGAGAGGCCAGCCGTCCCCACCTGGAGTCCCGTCCCTGTACAATGGCTCTATTATAAGGGTCAACGGCTGCTGTGGAGCAATTTGAGGAAACTGGACCCCAAGCAACTTCAACCTCGTTTGGGAGCCATTACAGGCCATCCCAGGAGTGCAAATCTCAGCAACGCTTTGGGAGGGGGCTGTTTTCAGCCAACTTGTCCAAAGAGACTCATGCCTAGAGAATCTGGCCATAGAAAGAAAGCATTTCATTGTATAAACAAAGAGATGACGTCAATGACAGGGTCACTCTAGAATTTCCCTATATTACAGGTAAAAAATTTCAAATATTTAGTAACGGTAATTCTTCTCCATTCCAGACTTTTTTCCCTTAAAATTGTGAATCCTACTACCTAAAAGCAACTACACATGATTGGGTTTATATTGTAATTTAAAAATTAGGGATGCCATTTTAAGAGAACTTGGAAGTTAGTTGGTGGTGTTTAATACAAAGATACATACCTGACTTCTGCAAGTATACATTAATGTTAATGCTTGTGTCATTACTGGGAAGCATTTTAAATTAGTATAAACCCCATGCAATTTAGCTTATTTATGTGGTGAGGCTTTGGTGCAGTATCAGTAATGGGATATAGTAGATTCGGGATGTCTGGTCCTGTAAGTCAATTTATAAAATTCCCGCAAAACCTGGGGAAAGCGTCAGTCTGTTGTGTTTATTGCTTAATTAGCAACTTGTCAAAAAGCGGCACCTTATAAGCTGAATGATGCTTTTTCACCTCTTCACTTACTTTTTATCGGGATAACGAGCTGTGGAATGACAGGAAGAATCTTGCTCCCCCCGTGTTCCAGCATGTCGTGGATTCCTTGCCGAGCAAAAAACTCGTAGGGAAATGTCATTTCACAGAGCCCCTCAAAAAACAGAGGCAAATAATGATGGAAATCCAGCTTCTCAATTTCTACCTGAAAGGAGAGAGAAGAAATGCAAGGTGAAGACACCAGTGAGGCACAGCATGGCTGGACCAGCTAGGAAGCTGTCAGCCCCCTCAGGGGGGCGCGTTCTCCAGGACTCTGGGAAGGTTTATAAAGCGACTCATCTCACAACCTGAAGTGCATCTCTGTGTCTTTATTCTATGAGCAAGGGGGTCACAATCACTGCCCTTCACATTTTAACAGGTTAAAAACCATACGTCATCGACACTGGGAGCATTTTAGTGTTTGTTTTGGGGTTCTTCCTTAATACTTTACTCTTCGGCACAAATGCAATATTGAAAAGGATTCAAGAAGTCCATCGCACGTATGTTGAAAGATATGTGTAAAAGTAAAATGAAAAAAAAAAACAGTTGAAGAAAGATTAGCATCTGAATTTCTAATAAGAATCTAACAGAAACTGCACATTAATATATTCTCGAAAAATGTATCTTTTCGGGACCTGGCAAGTGTGAGAACGAGGGATAAAATACGATTGTGTGAATGGTCCCTGGTGTCTGCAAGACAAATGGAATCTTGGTCCTATCAAGACATCTCAAAATCAAAAGACCCCAGGCTCTCTAGCCTGCCTCATCTGGGAACAGGGATATATCACTTTTTCCATTGTTACATTTTTTCACCCTCAATGACAGCTCCATGCCTTCTTGTCCTGATCTTTGCAATAATATGCAGCACCAATGGGGAAGAGAAACAAAAATCCCGGGCTTGAGAAGAGCTATGATGGGTTGGGAGCTGCAGGAGATTTGTTGTAGCTCAGGTCCTTCACTGTCTAGAGTATCCATGACCTGGCTTGCTACTTGTGAGCTGACAGAAGGGATGGTGATATCATGAATGGAAAGAAGCCAACAGACTCAGAATGCAGACCCAATACATTTATAGAGCAAAGGATACAGCATTTCCAGTAAAAGGTGCACATTCCCCGTGCCTTCAAGTCCTTATGAATGTACCCAACTTCCTATGATCACCTTGTAATTAAATGAGGGGCAACCAAGACCTTAGAGCAACCACCTTCTCCATTAGGGGTTTTTTATACTTCCCAGCTGTCTCCCAGCTTTCTGGAGTCTGCAGACACATACCTGCCTGTCCCTGGAAACAAGTAACTGGTAACCCTCCCACCATATTTCCAAGTGTCCACCGTAGATCTGGGTAAATCAAGTGTCCTGCGGTATCCCAAGTGAGAGGTCTCTCTCCAGTCTGCTCATGGACCACCCAGCCAACTAGGGATATAGGGGTCAGGAGTTGAATGTTCAGATGTTCTCTTGGAATTGACCTTGGAAAATGGATCCCAAAGGGAGGTTTATACAGACATCAATTTTATTTTATGTTCCTTGTATATTCATCGAATTTACTGTAGTCACACTAAAATTTTATTGAATACATATTTAATCCTAACCTTCTCAAGGATTTTTGTGTGTTTGAAGACATTTGAGAACACTATTTTGTACAATTAAAAAAATTGCTACATCATTCAGCTTCTAAAAGGTACAATGCTATTATCTATAATTTTTTTTTTTAATGTTTTATTTATTTCTAGGAGAGATACAGAGACAGCGTGAGCAGGGGAGGGCCAGAGAAAGAGGGTGTCACAGACTGAAACAGGCTCCAGGCTCCGAGCCGGCAGTCAGCACAGAGCCCGACGCGGGGCTCGAACCCACGAACCGCGAGATCATGACCTAAGCGAAAGTCGGACGCTTAACCGACTAAGCCACCCAGGCGCCCCATCTATAATTTTACATTGTAGCCTAACTTCTTAATAATATGTCATCTGTACTTTATTTTTTCTACATTATTGATGTTTTTCTAAATCTCTTTATTTTAGCCCATTGTCACATTGTACATATGTCTCCTAAAAATAGCAAATTATTAAATTTTGTACTTTAATGTTACCTAAGGCTTTTTCTTTATTTTAATACATTAGGCTATTCACATTTTTCGCCATTTAGTTTTATTTCTGTCATCTTATTTTTTGGCCCTTGGTTGTGGTTGTTGCTTTACATTTATTGTTTCTTTCTCTTTTGCAGGTTTTTTAAAATGTAGATTTTTTTTTTACTCACTTGTTCTTCTGCAATGATGTGAAAGATAAGAACACCCTGTTTAAATATTTTATTGTGGCTATCTCATGTCTTTTTCAAATGTTTTTAAACAAATTTATGTCACTTAGAGAAGCAAATTAAAAATCTCCTACTAACATTGTTGACATGCTAAACTTTTCCCTTGGAATTCTGTTGCTATGTTTCTTTGTATGGTTTGGGGCCACAATACCAACAACATTAACAACAACAATGGTAAAAAAAAAATTCCATGTTTCTGATATGGGAAACTATTGTAAATACTTATGTGTATCAGTTCTTTTGATCCTCATAACAACTCTAAGAGGTAAGGATTATCAGTATCTCAATTTTCAGCTGGATACACTGAGGCATTAAGAGGTTCAATAACTTGCCTAAGGTCTGCAGCTAGTAAGAGGGGTTGCTGGGATCTTAACCTAAGCCCTCTGGCTGCAGACATGACACTGCCTCTTAGGCTATGTTGTTAGGCATATTGAGATTCAGTATTATTATTATCTCCTGGTGATTGTTCCATTTATCCCGATGTCTCCATCCCCTTTATCATTACTAATGCAGGCTGTCTTAGTCTACTCAAACACTAATATTGCCGTAACTGGTTTGTCTACTGTATCTTTTTCTACCCACCTTCCTTTCTTCCTCTGACATTATGTTTTAACAGCATCTTTTCTGAGTAGCTTAAAGCTGCATTTGTTTCTTTTTTTTGTTCCTTCCCATTTCACAGTATGTCTTAAAATAATAAATATTGAGCACACACGATTTTTATTCTCAGAAGTTTTAAAAAGTAAGAAAGAAAAGCAATGGAATAAAGAATAAAAGAGAGACAGAGAGAAAGAAGCAATTAAGGGCAGAAAACTTGAATGAAAGGCTGAGGGAGAGAAATTGAGAAAGAAAAGATTACCTCTAGGTTTCTAACTACGAGATCACTGACCACAGCAGTTCATTTCTACCAGAAATTCTTTTCCTGTGAGTTCTTCTTCTGACCCATTTGTCAATTAGCTAGCATATCTGATATCATTGTAGATCTGTTGCCTTAATGGTATAATAACTTGCCGGTGTATTTTGAGGTCAGAAACTACTTGAAATAGTATAGATATTTCTCTGTTTTGTTACAGGGTGAATTTTTTGTATATAACTTTATTTACTGCTTGAATATCTTCTAGGGTTCTTCTTTTTATTATATTGTTTTGGGTGAAGAATGTGGCCTAGGCCTTGGGAAATCCTCTGAATTTCCATTTTCAAACAGGAGATATCATGTGTATTCTGTCTAATATGTCTGACTTTGCTTTGATGTACTTTTCTTTTTTTGAAGAGGCTTCTGCCAGCCTCACACCATTTTCACTTGTCCACGATAAAGGTGTCTATGCTTCCTCACTCCTGTTCTCTCTTCAGCCCACCTGTCTACCATTCCACTGCAGGTGTGTCTTCCCAGATCACCAGTGACCTTCACGTTGTCTAACCCTCAAGTCTCTTTTCTGTTCTCATTATATGACACACTTGACCCTGGGCCTCCTGACACCATACCGCTAGCATTGGGGGCCATCCTTGATTTCCTTCCTTCAAGTCTTGTATTCAGTCCATCATCTTCCAGTTGATTCTATCTCCAAGCAGATCCTGATTTCATCTCCTTTTCTGCCATTTTGCATACTCCCTGCTTAGTCTAAGCCATCAGCTCACTGCAACCAATAATTTCCTTGTCTCCACTTTTGCCTTCCTATTTCCATTCTCCACACTCCTGGGTCCTGATGTCTGGTTGTTCCTGACTCAAGACTCAACAGGGCCTCCCTGATCTGTCCCCCGGTGCTGCTGCTTCACACCATCCTTCTGCAAAACTGTCCCCTGGCACCATACAGACCAGCCTCATTTGTTGCTCCTTAGAGGCAGTCTTTAAAAGCTCTGTTCCCCTTCTCTCCAGACCTCTGGGCTGTTGGCAACTCCTTGTATCTAGATTTCAGTTCAGTGAGACCTTCTTTCCACTGCCGACCAACCCTGTTTGATTTGCTAGGTACACTTTATCATATACTCATTGCAGTTTTCCAAGTTGTTTTAAGTTCTGTCATTGCCTGAAAGGCATTTGAAAGGCACATAAGAAGTGAATACTCAAGAAGCATGTGTTGAATTTCAATTCTGACCTCTTGAATCTGTCCTCTGTGCTAACTCTTTGAAAGGAGACACAGCTAAGGGAAGAATGGCCAGATGATGAACGGCCATCTCTGGAGTCGAGACCAAGGACCACAGCAGAGTGTGTGGAGGGCCCGGTGTTGACCACTGGCCTCGTAGCCTGATGGGGCCTGTAGGTTTCCATGGGTTTATATTTTCTACAATGTTATCTATTCTACAAATAAAATGCTATGTTTCCCCCATGAGGACTACAGTGATTATTTACATTTTAGGAATTTTATGAGTATTTTAATAGGCAATCAGGATGGTTTGCTTCTTGGTGTTTCTATTTACCCTCATTTCACTAGAAATCATTCAGGGATTAATTTGCTATTGTTTATTTTTAAAATGTTGGAAGGAAAAGTTTCCATTTTCCACAGTATCATCAAACAAACATATTTACATATGTCTATAATTAATAGATTGATAATAATAAAATTCTTTTTAAAAAAATCTGGATGTTGAGAACAATGCAAGATGAAAACCAAAATTTATAAAAAAGATACATGAGGACATGGTGACTACTCTCCCTTAGGTTCTTCTAAATCAATAGTTTCTTTTGTTCATTTATATTTACAAAAGGCCATTTATGTACGCTTTATTTAGCAACAAACCTTTTCTTTAGTTATATAAAGAATTTTGGTCTGAGGACAATTAGTTTTAATGACATATTACACTTTATGTTCTTTAGTATTACTATAAAAATAGTAGTTTTCAAACTTTCACAAAACTTTGGAAACTTTCTTCAATAGTTGTTCAAGAAATCCAGAATTAAAAGAAAGGTGTTTGAAGTCCAACACAGAACATGGGTCATTTTAGATACACCAGGTAAAATTACATGGTAATATACTGATCGATGATTACTTGGACATTCATTCCAGAAACATCAATTAGTTTCACTCACAGAATCTCTCTCTTTAAAATTTATATATCATAACATTTTAAAGATCACACAGTACTCACAAGTTATCTCTAAATCTTAGAGTGACCTTTGGTCAAAAGCAATAAAATTCCAACTTTACCTGGTCTATCATAAATAACTTTTTATCCCTGTAACAAATGTGTAAGGTAGTAATGATATACTGAAAGGTCAGAAACACAATGAGGTTAATGATTTTCATTATAAACCCAAATTAGGAACTTATTCTTACACTTTCCACAGCTTTGCTTCAATTAGCAAATGAAATATAATTGGAAATACCTGTTATTACAACTCCTATAATAAGCACCAAGGATCTTGCTTAAAAATCACAAACTATTCTGAAAGAGTATAATTATCTATTAATATATTATTATTTCATTTGGACTTACTATAGCATTTCTAAAACAAAGCTTTAGCTCCACTGTTGCTTCTTGAGGAGGCTGTTGAGTTATTGAAAGAGGTTTTACAAGTTACACAGGCATTACGCACTCTCTTGTAGACCGTAGAAGTTAACATATTTCAAACATGGGTGTACTTTTTCAAATGCATGTCGATGTGGTTATGATGAATAACTGAAATAATGTTAAACTTTTTTCAATGATGCTGAATATACAATTAAAATTATGTATAGATACATGAATTTTTAATGCAAAATTAAGATTTCTTAGCATGAAAAATGCTCTTTAATGTCAAAAAAAGAAGACCTCACACAAGCCTAATGTGGATCCTTAAACTGCTACAAAGTCTAAAAGACACCAAAATGTGTTCAATGCAAAGTTGATTTCAGGAAATCCTCAGATGCTAGACCTAAAGACAAAACCCAAGGGTCACAGACGTAATGCCATGTGGCTCAAGAGAATATCAGATACAGACCAGATTGCAAGACTGGGACTGAGGTGTTGATGTCTCCAGAGTCAAGGCAAATGGGGCATTTGGTGAGATAAGGGATAAGCTGAGACTCCTGCCTGTAACCGGAACCCTAGAAGGGCTGCCTTTGTGAAAAGGGGACCAGAAAGTCTCTCCATATATTATGGAAACAGAAAGGAAGCTTGTGGAAAGAGAAAGAGAGCTTGATGTGTGACAAAACTTTTGATGGGAAAGATCTCCTCTGAGAGAGAGAAACCCAAAGGGAAATGCAAAGTCATGGAATTAAGGAAAAAAGATTGTTCACAGACCCTGGGAAGGAAACTTCTGGCGCCCAGAAGCAAACCAAAAGTGTTAAGACTTGTGCTATCTAGGTGCTTAGGGCTGCCCCAGAAAATGCAACCCCAGTAACACTTCCTTCCATGATGGTGAGGGAGCCAACCATAAGGAAGACTAAATAGGCCAGTGAGCATGGGAATGAGATCTGGAACTAGCAACTAGAAATTACAGACTAAATCTGAAGAGAATTTTTAAAAATGCTCAAAATGTAGAATATTTCTTTTTTTAGGAAAGAACTAAATAAAATTTCTGAAGACTATAAGAACATCATTAATGTAAGGATCCAGTCATTGGTTAATAGGTTGACCACAGATGAAAAGAGAAGGAGGGGTCTGGGTCACGGGACCTGGAAGGTCAACGCAGAGGCCGCATAGGAAGCCGCCCCCTCGGATGCTCCCACACATGACTCAGGGGAGTTCCAGGGAGACAGGAAAGGCAGTGTTTGGAGAAATCATGCCTGCACATCTTTTGTAATTGAAGAAAGATGTGCATCTTCAGACTGAAGGTGCAAATCTGGACACTTTTCAGAAAAACTATAAAATTCCAAAGTCAAAGAAAACATTTAAAAGCATCTAGAAACAAAAGACAGACTACATATAAATGATCAAATTTAAACTTGACATTACACTTCTCATTAACGAATTAGAAGCCACAAGACAGGGTAATACTCCCTCCACATACTGAAAGAACAATCTTTAGTGCCATACTTGGCTGAACCAGGATGCAAGGTAAAGGCAAACTAAATGGATCTGACCAAGATGGAGAGTTCTGTTTGTTTGTTGTTTTAACCCAGAGATCATCATCTGGACTGAAGAACAAGATGTACTAAAGAGTAGGGGCACCTGGGTGGCTCAGTCGGTTAAGCGTCCGACTTTGGCTCAGGTCATGATCTCACAGTTCCTGGGTTTGAGCCCTGCATTGGGCTCTGTGCTGACAGCTCAGAGCCTGGAGCCTGCTTCAGATTCTGTATCTCTCTGCCTCTCTGACAGATGCGGCAAAGCATTTGATGAAATCATTCATTAAAAAACAAAAACTTGGGGCATCTGGGTGGCTCAGTTGGTTGACCATTCAACTTCAGTTCAGGTCATGATCTCGCGGCTCATGGGTTTGAGAAAATACCCCCCGCCCCCACCATCGCTGGGCTCTGTGCTGACAGCTTGGAGCTTGGAGACTGCTTTGGATTCTGTCTCCCTCTCTCTGACCTTCTCTCTCTCTCTCTCTCTCAAAAATAAATAAACATTTAAAAAATTTAAAAACAAATAAAAACAACACAAAACTTACAGGTGAAACTTTGTGGTGAAACTTTAGGAACATTCTCATTAAGGTGAAATCCAGGGAAAGGAGATGAGGAGACTGTTATCATGTAAACATTGTACTGGACATTCTAGCTAATGAGGAAAATAAAATATGTATGGATATTGGCAAGGAAGAAACAAAACTCTTGTTATCTGAGGATGATTTAGTTACCTACATAGAATACCCAGAGAATCTACAAACAAGTTTAATTAGGAAGAAATTCAGAAAAATTACTGCATAAAAGATTAGCACACTAAAAATAATAGCATTCTCATAGGCCACTAAAAACTACATAGAAAATATTTTTTAAAATATTCACAATAGCAAGAAATGAAGCAAACAAACCCTTAAAGAGAACAGTCAATGCATAAGACGTTTATGGAGACGATGATGAAAGATTATTGATAAGCACAAATGGAAGGCTGACTCAGTGTTCTATGAACAAATGAGTATATTGACTATACTCCTGGATGGGCAGACTCAAACTTAAAAAGATGGTGAGTCTGTCCGGTTTAATTTTTTTTAATGTTTATTTATTTTTGAGAGAGAGAGAAAGACAGAATGTGAGTGGGGGAGGGGCAGAGAGAGGGAGACACAGAATCTGAAGCAGGTTTCAGGCTCTGAGTTGTCAGTACAGAGCCTGACGCAGGGGTTGAACCCATGAACCTCGAGATCATGACCTGAGCTGAAGTCGGATGCTCAAGCAACCGAGCCCCCCAGGAGCCCCAGAGTCTGTCCAATTTAATCTATGAAGCCTGGAGTGTCTTAGTGACATGTTGGGACCACATTCCAAGCAGTTGCAGAGTGAGGACTGGAGCTCAGTGCTTCCTTCCTTTGACCTGCTCACCTTTTTTTCAGCATCTTGATGGCTTGCTGCTTTACTACCAATACCAAAGGCTCTGTCTAGCTGAAAGGTATTAATTGCTGAGTAACAAATCTTGGGAATGGAGAATGGAGAATCAAATTATTTTATGGAATAACCTTATTTTAAGTTTCTGTCAAAAATGCTAACAAGACAGCTAAAGGTCAGTTGTAAGCACATCTCGAATTTATGCACACTTAACCTTTATTATCCAGGAATTGTATGTTCCTGACTGCAGCAGTTGGTGAGTGATACTTTCAAGTGTAATAAATAAGAAAGAAACAATCCCTTGTTCTATAGCTTTGAACATTCCCACCCTTTGTCACCTGCCATAAAGTTAAAGGATTTACTAAAAACTTAAAAATAGCATTTTTTAAACCAACAGGGCATAAAAGGGGCAAAATATGTACTAATATACATCTTCAAAGTTTCTCTTTCCTTTATCACATTTCTACATAATGCTAAAAACAGCATAATTTTGTCACAGGTAGAGAGAAGATACTTACATTTGGTGATAACAAGTGTTAATAATCGAATTGAGAAGCAAGAAATGGATGATAGACCTGGAAAGTTCTGCAGTTTTAGAAGCTGGGACAGAGTTAGAAACACATCACTTGTGGCGTTTACCACAATTACCACCAGTGCTAATTGCAAAACATGGCGTAAATTTATAAAAACAGTCCTTGAATTAGATAATGTACTGTGAACGTTAATACACTCAGCCAAAGGAGTAGAATTCAGGAGGTTTGGAAAGGATGAATTCAGGTGAAGTTAATGTCAGGAAGCAATTTTAGGAAAGAGATTGTTATGATGGCAATATTGACCGCCTCTTTTATCCACATACACTTTTTCTATGCATGTATTTTTCAGGGATTAGATACAAATTTATTAAAGTTCTTGAAACTCATGAGTTCTTATATTTCTTAGTCAATTTCACCTAAAAAACTAAAGCAAGAAATATAGTGAATAGCTTATGCTATAGTGCTGCGTCAAATGTCAGGGAGAGATGGGGATATTAGTGGGTAGGAAAAAGATGAGATATATGACTTTTCATAAATGAATAAATGAATTAGTGAGTCTGCTTTTACAGAGAGTAGCTTGGGTTTGGAATTAGGGAGATCAAGGTTCAAACCCATCACTTGCATGTACTGAGCTCCGTCACTTTCAAACTCTGTGATTAGTGGATAGTTACTGTGCTTTTCTGGGCCTTAGTTCACTTTTTGTAAACAGATAGCAAATTCCCAGGGTGATCACAAGGATTAAATGATATTAGTTCCCTCTCTAGTGTCTTAAAAAAATGATAGACTCACAAAAAATTAAGTAAAATTTCAAAGTAGTACCCGCTAAAATGCTAAATGAGAGGTACATCCCAAGGGTATATAGGAAAACGCCCTGGCTCAGAGGAACTGGAGATAATTAAGGGCTGGAGTGAACAGGAAAAGTTTCACTGGAGAGGTGGACCTTGCTGAGCCTTGCAAGGAGGGACGCAGCAACAACATGCAGGTGAGAACTGGGCACAACATCATCAAGAGAGAGTGCTTAGTTCAGTCATGGGTAATGTCGGGGAGGAGGAAGGCGCCTTCTGCCATCCACTGAACACTTCAGGCATAAGGAAAATGGGATGGTTTCCAAGTAAGGGGCTCACATGATTGAATACCATTTAGGAAGGAACAGCCTAGCGTTTATTCATCCTGCATAGCTGAAGCTTTATACACATCGGGCAGCATCTCCCTCCCAGTCCTTAGGGACCACCTTTCTCTTCTCTGCTTCTACATGTTTGACTATGTTAGATTCCTCCTATAAGTGGAATCATCCATTATTTGTCCCTCTGTGTCTGGCTTATTTCACTAGCATAGTTCCTCAAGTTTTCTCCATGTTGTCACATATGGTACGATTTCTCTCTTTTAGCTTTTTGAGAACCCTCCATATTGTTTTTCACAGCAGAGACACCGTTTTACATTCCCATCAAGAGCATACAGGGTTCTCTTTTCTCTACATGCTCCCCAACACGTGTTAGCTTTTGGTAATAGCTATCCTAACAGTCCTAACAGGTGTGAGGTGGTTTTTCTTATTGTGGTTTTTATTTGCATTTCCCTGATGATTAGTGATGTTGAGCACCTTTTCATATACCTGTTGACCATTGTAGGTCTTTCTTGGAGAAGTGTCTATTCAAGTCTTTTGCCCATCTTTAAATCAGGTTATTTGTTTCTTTACATTTGAGCTACAGGATTTCCTCATATATTTAAGGTAGTAACTCCTTATCAGATTTGCAAATATTGTCTCCTGTTCCATAGATTGCTTTTTCTTTTGTTGTTTCCTTTGCACTTCAGAAGCTATTTAGTTTTGATTTTTAGTTCCATTTGTCTATCTGTGCTTTGGTGTCATATCCAAGAAATCATTGTCAAGGTCAATGTTAAGAAGGCTTTCCGCTATGTTTTCTTCTAGAAGTTTTAAAGTTTCAAGTTTTATCTTTAAATCTTTAATCCAGTGTGTGTGTGTGTGTGTGTGTGTGTGTGTTAACAGAGTATAACCAGACTGTGGAATACAGGATAACTTAGAAAGAACAAAATACAGAAGTAAATGTCTAGGTGTAGAATCATCAGCTAACAGTATAGCAGAGGACCTGAATTGTGGTGTTGACCTAGAAAGTAGGTTGAAAACGACAGGAGAAGGAGAAGAAGAATGTCAGAATACTTTACAGGATTGGATGATACAGGATTGGATGATTGATGGGCCTGGGAGAATAAAGAACTTGATGGAATCTATGTCATGGCTTGGTTTCCAACATGGGAAGCAAGTGAAATGGCATTGGTGTTGCGAAGTGGCTGTATTACCGGCCATAAGTTCAGTTTCAGATGTAAACTGGGAGACTTCCAGATGGAGGCACCTAAAGATGTAAGATACGCATTTTGGGTTTTGGAAATAGGGTGGTACTGGTGACGTAATTTGCAGAGTCATTTCGGAAAGGCCATGGTCTCGTAATAGCATGAACCGAGCCTGCGAGGACTCCCCCATCAGGAAGACAGAAGAGACAGAGGACTTGGTGGGCAGGGAGCTAAGAGTGTCATGGAAGACAACTAGTGTTCATGGACTTTGCTCTAAGGATGATCATGGCTTGAATGCCCTGCTAACCTGTCACAGGGGAAACAAACGGTAATTATTGGAATATGAAAACTGACAAGGTATTTGAAATTGGGCATGTCAACAAGAACACAAGGCAGGTACTAATTGTTTTGTGGCAATATAAAACCAATTTTTTCCCCAGTAGCATAGGAAAATTTACAAAGGAATTTGAACCAATGCATGAAGAGAGAACTAGTGTCCCCGCTTAGAAATACCGTGTTTCTCTCTCCCATAAGCTTGCGTCATGCTACACCTAAGAATGGGCTGGCCAACCTTACGGTCTGTGACCCCAGTCTTCACTGCATGCAGCACTGCCAGAAGCAGGCAAGGAGACCTGGAAAGACCCTACTGTTAAAAATATCTCCACAGATTTATCAATTAAAGTTCGATTGAATTTCTTTTGAAAAACAAAATACCTTTTGGCATGCTTCATTTGCATGCTGTTTATATCCTGTGATAAAACTAAAATTAGAACATTGAATTGCTCCTCTCCAAGTGCTGAAAGAATTGGACTGTGTCACTGGTAAAAATGGAAAGAAAGGGAGGTAATTCGGGTGCCTGGAGCGTTCCGAGGAGGTGGTCATAGATGGAGGGAGCCGATGTGGAAGGTGTGAGGAGAGATACCACCAAACCACTAAAAGGCATGTCCATCAGCTTGGTCACATGTCAGCATGTGTCGGGCAAGTTGCTAACATGTGCTGTGGATTCTCAGTAAGGAGACAGTGCAAAGGGTCCTGGCTCCAGAGTCTTACTCCTCCCTCACTAGTGGATGGATGGGGCCAAGCCACTCAGGCCCTCTATGCCTCAGTTTCCTTCTCTGCAAAATAGGACAACAGTGCCTACCTACCTCTTAGGGAATGTTGTGAGCTAGAGCGTAAAAAAGGCTAAGAACAGTGCCTGGGTAATACAGGGAACAATAGATGTGAGCCATAAAACAGCCGCCAAAGAGCTCTCTTTGGTTTTCACTATTGAGTTACGTCTCTGCGAACTGCAGTTATCAGTCTACTTCCTCTAAGTTTACCACATTCTTTACATTTTGATTTGTTCCCTTTGTAGAGAGAAAAGGGGTCTTCTTTTGGCTATGCCAACATTTTCTTAAACAGTCTGGTCCTGCTGTCATTCTGTCTAAAGTGATTGAAGAACAGAGGTCATTTGTGAAGGACACAGAACACGGAGCCCAGAGAGCTCACAGGTTAAAGCAGGGCACACATCAACGTGGGCCAGTGGCTCAGGGGACTTTCAAGTAGGTCAGGATATCTTTATAGAGAACGACACCTTCTTTTTGAGTTTGCGTGGTAGAACAATAAATCAAGGGGATAAGAACATAAAATGCTGAAAATCTCATCTTTATTAAAGCGACATGGTACTTTGTAAAATGTATTCTATTTGAGTTTGACAATAAGATTGTTTATCAAATGAAAACAAGGGTACAAATTGGCTGGTTAAGTAAGAGCACATAAAATTATTGATACTGCATTTATCAGCTAAAACCTCTGCTAATTTTTTAATGAAAACTATTATCCATCTCATAGAATCTCTGCCTTGGCCTTGAGCCACATAACTAAGTGTACTGCTTTTGTAGAAAACGTGATATTTTAAAAATCAAGCTATTTTGACATTTGAGACTTGTATACCAACGACACATGGGAAAATATATATTCTGTACACCAGGCTGTAATTCTGGAAACAAGCATCATCTTAAATCACAACATCAAAGCCGAGTCTTGAAAATGTCGCAAAGCTTCCTTTGTCATGAGACAGAAGTTCTTAGTGTGGAGCACGAAGAGTATTTCTCTCAAGTCGGTGAAGGTTACAGAGAAAATTCAAAACCACATGGACTGAAAGGGTCATTCTCATGCCGCTCATTACACAATTTCGGGACGTGTATCTCTCTTCTTAAAATAAACCCTGCCTTTTCCACGTCTGCTATGACCATTTCTCTAGAGAAGATGAAGCATTGCTCCTTAGGATTTTCCCTGCAATCCTGCTCTATCTCTAAAGTTTTTGTACCTCCTGTTCTCTTTGCCCTCAGGCTCTCTGGACTTTGTGCTTACTGCCTTGTTACTAATTTCACGTGGCCACTTGTGCAGATAATGCGATGCCATCCTGTTTCAGCTGCAACAAAGTTTAGGACGATATGTGTGGATGTTCCCTGCGGGGAGGCGCTGTGTTTGGCTGACCTGGTATCACCTGCGTCCTCTGAGTCCGAAAGATCTGCTGAATGAATGGATTGGTTTTGGTGGGGGAGTAAATCAAGCACTCTAAGGTGATGGTTGCTGAATTCTTACATCATTGTAAACATACATGGTCAACTGAAGTACCTGATATGCAAAATATTTCAAGTTTATTAAGAACTTGGGATATATTAGGCAAATGGGAACCATTATTTTACTGCCACACTTAAAGGGATCTAATGGTGTTCAAGTGTTTTCAGTTTCCTTTGGGCCCAGCTCAGAAAGCCTCCTTGTTCTCTCGGGAGAAAGAAATCGTGGCTGCACTTCTGCATTTGCAGGGCCTCTAAAGGGCATTTGTTGTGCTTATATATTTGCTTACATTCTATCATCCTTACTAAATCGTGAGCTCTGGATGCCATGACCCAACCATTTTGTCTGGTCTGTCACATTTCTTCTTCATTCCTGGTGTGTAGGCCATTTGTATTTGTTGAACGACTGAATCAATTGGGCAGATTCTCAAATGATCCCTCCACATCAAGCTCTCTCCTGGTGTGTCCAGGCTTCTGAGTGCAGCCAGACTCTCCTTTAAAAAATTATTCTGTCTATTTTACTCGTCTTCCAAATGTCCTTTGCCAGGTGGATCCAGGGTATATCCTGAACTTATCGCTATGGTAAAGAATCTGTCCCCAAATTCCCTTTCCAGGTTAATGTTCTGACATTTTGCTCCCACAACCTAGGTTCCAATTATACCAAATACCTTACTCTTTGCCGAAAATGTCCTACTTTCATGGAGTACATTTCCATTTGGCTTATCTATGGTCATCTAATGGTAGTGAAGAGTGTAGATTTTGGAGCCTAAATCCCAATCCTGTCCTTGCCTCTGCCACTAAAGTACCTGCATGTCATTGGACAAGTCACGTCAAAGCCATTACAGTGCGGATGATAATAGCACATGCTTCAACTGTCTGTTGTAAATAATACATTAGTTTGTTCATGCAGACTATCTAGGACACTGTCAGGTGCATCATCATCATTATCATTATCACTTGGCTTTACTACAGTAGCATCGGACACATTGTAGTACAATCCTATGGTGACTATTAGAAGTGTGCTCAAATATTTACCCATTTAGTGATATGAACTAGATCACCTGCTGCCTTTTCGGTTGGAGTAGGGAAGCGGGAGGAAGGAGGAAGGTAAAGAGCAGGGAAGGGGCTATAGAAATAGGGAGGATGGGGAGATGGAGAACTGTCAGCATTAGAGCCCCAGAACCCCCCACTCAGAATGGAAGCCCTGTGTGTGTCTGTGGAGGTGCGCGTGCCTGTGTAGTTGCACATGGGTGTGGAGGTGCGTGTGGGTGTGCAGTTGCACGTGGGTGTGCTGTAAACAACTAGAGAGGGCTGGGGGACATTCTAGGGTGCATGAACATATTGGTAAATAATAGTGGTGCCTGCTGCATTTGTCTCCTTAGACACAGCCCAAGGAAGTTTCAAACCACAGTGGAGACTGGAAGTGACAGTCAAAGCTAGAGACAGGCTAGTAGACACAGGTGAATCTCAGCGGCACCCTTGTAAGCCAGGCACCAAGCTTCAGAAGCAACCATTAGGGGTGCCCGGGTGGCTCAGTTGGTTGAACATCCAACTCTTTCCACTCAGGTCGTGATCTATGACTCGTGAGTTCCAGCCCTTGCTTGGGATTCTCTCTCTCTCTGCTCCTCCCATGCTCATGCGCTCTCTCTCTCTTTCTCTCTCTCAAAAAAAAAAATTAATTAAAAAACATTAAAAAAAAAAAAAAAGAAGAAGAAGCCATGAAGCATCATCGGGGCCAAGAGAATAGCCAAGGACCAATTCCCACCGTGGAGTCCTCCACCAGAGTCCCACAGCCAAGAACCTCGTGAGATGACCAACGAGCTCAGCTGAATGTCTGGGGAAGTGACGAGCAAAGGCAATATGAGGTTGTGGGTGCTCCAATGCACCTGTAGGAGGCCATCTACACTTCCTCCCTCATCCTGGTGATACCAGCTGGGAAGGAGAGAAAGGAGGAAGGGAAATGAAACACTGAGACAGGATCAGTTTCAAATGCTTCTCTTTCCCTCTTCTCCCACCTCCCGGATCTCATGATGGAAATGGAATCTCTAACGTAAGAAAAGAACAATTCCAGACAAGAAAGAGGATTACAGTGTTTTACACACAGGAAGCATTTATTCTCATCACCACTCAGTACCTCTCTCCACATGTGCGGATGCACATATGTACACACGCACACACATGCAGTTTATAATCTGCCTCTCTTTCTAGGACTGTCTCTCTATGTCTGTTTGACACCTGACTCAGAGGTCAGCATGTCACAGGATCTGTCCCATAGACCATGATAGGTGGATGGGTGGGTGGGGAAATGAGCAAATAAATGAATGAATAAACTACTTTTTTATTAATTTACTCCATCCTCTCTGGACCAAATGTCCTATATTTTAGGGTGTTTTTTTCCTGGGAATTTCTGCAAAATATGTCAAGTAAGTATTGGCTTCAGACTTCCTGGATTTAGTCATCTGGGAGCAACGTGTCATTTTGCATGACTTTAAATCATTCATTTCAATCCCCTTTTGATTCACAAGTGAGAACCAGAATTCCATTTAGGGTAAAATGACTTGCCCAAAGGCAGGGAGTGATTGAATGGCCCTCTCATCAATCCTAACTTATTTAGGTTCATTGTTCTTTTTTCAACTGAAAGGGACATTTGATTTCAGTTAGCCCCCTCTACATTCAGTTCATGGTGTGTGTCAAACAAGGCCCAGATTATTAGTTCTATTAGATCCTGCCTCCATCCAGGGTTACGTGTTATGACCCACAATATGCTGCCTAGCGGTTTCCAGAATGCCGCTGTTCGTTACACTCAGCACTCTGGATAGCCATCACACAACCCTCTTGAAGGCCAGAACTATGGGAAATGGAAGAACTAAAAAAATCCCTGAGTCCTCTTTCTTGATAGCCTAGACAGTTTTTATATAGAAAGACAAAAATAATGGAACAGGAAAATCGAACAAAGTAAGTTTGAAAGTGCTTCAGATAGTTAAGCCTTCGGTCTTGCAAAGTACTCTTAGCATTAGCAATTAATTTTAGTAGATCGATTCAGCAAATTTGTGCAGACTGATTTCGCAAATTAAAATATTGATCATGTCATTATATTATGATTGGGAATATGGCCCCACCCAAAGTAACTAAAATTAAAATTATCAGTGATGGGAGAAACTATCTTTCCTGTTTTTGCTCCCAGGGGGGTGCTGTAAATGTGTAGCAAGCAACTCTCAGGGGAGGGGAGCTTAGATTAATAGCATTTGTTGATTTATTTTATTTTATTCATTTTTTTTACAAATAGTTTATTGTCAAGTTCATTTCCATGTAACACCCAGTGCTCATCCCCACAAGTGCCCTCCTCCATGCCCATCACCCCCTCCCCCCCACATCCATCAGTCCTCAGTTTGTTCTCATCATTCAAGAGTCTCTCATGGTTTGCCTCTCTCCCTTTCCCCCACCATTTCCCCCCTTCTTCTCCCCCATGGTCCTCTGTTAAGTTCCTCCCAATCCTCCTATATGTGCAAACATATGACATTTATTGATTTCTGTGGTGTAAAAAATTCCACCACGACCAGTTTCAAGCTGCCAGTTTGAAATCACTGAACGTGGAATTGAGTAGAAACGTATATGATCTGCTTTCACAAAGACATAAAAACTTTATGTTGTGACTTACTACCTTTTTAGAATTTTGACTAATTCTATTCATATAGAGAAATATATTTCTTGCATAAAGTGTATATTACATAACATAACGTGATTGGCCATGTGAACCACAGGGTGTTCAAACTCTTTCTGTACTGTTCTGATGCTCTGTCCTGCTGATGCACAGGTACAGTTGAATATTTAACAGTGATGCCCACATGATTCTAACTATGCATTTTATATCACATAAGCTGTCCTCTCGTTCATACTGAGTGGAGTAAAAAGAAATTTAAAAAGAAATAAGAAAATGTAAACCAAGAAATGACTAGAATGGCTTATTTTACCAAAGTTATTGAAACTGAATTTCCTCCCAGTGTCACAAAAGTCCTGGCACCTGTCATTTACATTGTGTTTCCTTTCCCTTTCTTTTGTTCACAAATACTTTCCTTTCATGAGACCCTCCCCCTCCATATACTGCTACAAAGTCTGAAGCAATGACCAACAAACACATACTTAGATGTATTAAAAAGCTTGTTCAGTGCCATGAATCCAGAAGTCCCAAGTCAGAGCAGCTTCACAGTTGGTTAGTTAATTGACTGTTTCAAAACCAGTCAATACCATCAAAGAGCCAGACTGTTTCTAGCTTTCCTCTATGTCTCTGTCATGGGTCAGCTGAATCCCCTCCTGGTCAGCCACAAAATGGCTGCAGAAGCTCCAGAAATCACCAACCAGATATACAAACACACCCAGAAGCAGAAATGTAAACGAATTTTTCTTTTTATCTCTTAACGTCTAAGAGAATTCCCTCAGAATCATTCCCTTTTCTTTTCCCCCATAGACTTAAGTAAAAATCTGCTTCTTAACAATTCAATCCAAATCGCTAGCAATGCAAATATATTGATCACAATTGCCTCTTACTATTTTTTTTAAATATTTTTATTTATTGCTAGGAGAGAGAGAGACAGCGTGAGGAGGGGAGGGTCAGAGAGAGAGGGAGACACAGACTCTGAAACAGGCTCCAGGCTCTGAGCTGTCAGCACAGAGCCCGACGCGGGGCTCAAACCCACAAACGATGAGATCATGACCTGAGCCGAAGTCGGACCCTTAACGGACTGAGCCACCCAGGTGCCCCACCTCTTACTATTTTTTAATGCTTATTTTATTTATTTTAGAGACAGAGAGCAAGTTGGGGAGGGGCCGAGAGAGAGATGGGGGATGGAGGATTCAAAGAGGGAGCTGTGCTGACAGCAGAGAGCCCTATGAGCGGCTTGAACTCACAGGCCTGAGCCGAAGTCAGAAGCTTAACTGACTGAGCCACCCAGGCTCCCCATGCCTCTTACTATTTTTATCCATTGGTGATAAAAGAGAGAATAGCTGGTGGCCAGGTCACTTTTTAAAAGGGTCTACTACT
The DNA here is from genome assembly GCF_008692635.1 of Crocuta crocuta. Taxonomy (NCBI): domain Eukaryota; kingdom Metazoa; phylum Chordata; class Mammalia; order Carnivora; family Hyaenidae; genus Crocuta; species Crocuta crocuta. The sequence goes on along the minus strand of NW_027528624.1, from coordinate 7,863,529 downwards.
GATAGTAACCTAAAGAATTAGAAAGATAGTCATACATAGACCGTGATCTATTCAGACAAACTGGCTTGAAATGGTTTGTGCCTTGATGACTCTGTAACAACTTGCCATAAACCTAGTAACTTAAGGCAACACAAATTTATTATCTTATAATTTTGAAGGTCAGAACTCCAAAATATGTCTTAAAGGCTAAAATTAAGGCGTGGACAGAATTGCGCTGGTTCTGAAAAAAAATGTCTCCTTGTCTTTTTCTGCTTCCAGAAGCTGCTGGCATTTCGTGGCTCACCCCCCTTTCCCCGCTCCTCAGAGCACATCACTGCACCTCTACTCTATTGTCACATCTCCCCTCTAACTTCGACCTCCTTGCCTCCCTTTTACAGGGACCAATCGCTGTGCTCCTTGAGTCTCGCTGAGTAACCCAGGACCATTTCTCCAAGCTCCTTAATTTAATCATAACTCAAAGCCCCTTCCACCATGCAGGTAACCTAGTCACAGGTTCCGGGGTTTAGGACATTCACAGCTTCTTGGGGAGGGGAGCATTATGCTAATTACCTCAGTTGGTGGGGGGTTTATAAAATGACACTCCTAACAAATCTATAAGGGAAGTTTTACATTACTTCCAAAGTGAGACTTGAAATTGGAGTGAGGGAGCGAGACACAAGGAAAATAATTGAGGTTAATGCTGCACTTCCCCTTAGCACGTACGTGGCCTGATGAAGACCTACAATTTTATATTAAGGAAAGCACTACCGATATCCTTATATTAATGAAGGTATTTTCTTTTCTTTTTTTTTTTAAATTTATTTCTAGGAGAGAGAGACAGTGTGAGCAGGGGAGGGTTAGAGAGAGAGGGAGACACAGACTCCAAAATAGGCTCCAGGCTCTGAGCTGGCAGTCAGCACAGAGCCCGACGCGGGGCTCGAACCCACGAACCGCGAGATCATGACCTAAGCGAAAGTCGGTCGCTTAACCGACTAAGCCACCCAGGCGCCCCTGAAGGTATTTTCAATAATTTAAACTTTATAGAAAAAATAGAATTTTTATCAGTTAATTATATTGAAAATACTGTGGGTCTGGAGTTTTGCTCAGCAACAGAACAGAGAGCAGTGGTGCAATGTGAACCACGGAGGTCGGCCCCCATGCACCCCAAGCCCTCTCCCAGGGCTCCCCGGTTCTCAGGAACGGGCGTATTAGAGTCTGCATTTTAGTCTGCCCTCTGTCTGCCAGTGACCAAAACCTAACTCAGGAAGATGTGAGTTAAGCCGTAGCATCCCCCCAGAGTGCCACTAGATATTTACTAGATACTTAGACATCTTCCACGATTTTGAAATAGCAGCTTTTAAACTAAGAGAGAGAGAACTAAAAAAATGAAAACTGTGAGGAGAGATTCTTAGGCACCTGTGACATTTAGATATAGACAAGAGATGATCTAAGATACTTCTTTCAATCAGGTAGAATTTAATTTTTCCTACTTATAATTCCCTGGCAGATTACAATGCATTTACCCTGAGACTACGTCTCCCGGCCTTCTGTGGGGATTTGGTTGGCCATGTGACTTCCAGGCAAGTCATGGTGGGAGCAAGTGATGCCAGCCCTCATCATCCGGCCCCCGGACATCCTTGTGTGGTGCTCCCGATTCAGGGCAGAAGAGCAGGGGAAGCATAGCAGTGAGATGAAGCCGGGAAGAGCAGAGATGGGTGGGGCCGCCACACAGGCACCAGTCTGTGCATTTACACGAGTGAGAAGTGGGCTTGGCTTGCTTCGTGCAAGGCATATCCTGCTAAATGTTGAGACGAACCTCTCCTTCCTTCTCAGCGTGACTTTGTCATCCCACGAGCGGCCATGAAAGGCATGGAGGGACCTTGACAGAGGTCACCTCTGAGCTGTTCTTCACTGAGCCTGACCTGACATCTTCCAGGAGAAAACCCAGGGGGTCCTTGTCTAACTGTGGGGATGGGTTGTTATATCTTTTGGAAACTGAATGACAGGAGTTGAGGAGCTGACATTCTCACGCATCATATTAGAATTTCTTTTATTCATGTGAGGTTAAAAAAGTACACCAAGGATCACCTTGAAAATGTTCCCATAACATAGACAAGGGGCATTAAATTAATTGTAGAAATTCAGTTGAGATTTCAAAAGAGTGCTTTTAAGGGAGAAATGCTTCCAGATTTTACCCTACTTTTCAATTTACTTGCATCATTAAATATAGCACAATTTTCAGTGTAATGAACATGGTATTGTACAGAAATTAGAGCTCAGTATTGAAAGATGAAAAAACCAAGAGCAGTCAGATGTACCTTGAGGAAAAAAAAAAAAGTTCTGCAAACCTCAGATAAATGCACAATGCTGCCAGCACAGTTTATATGAAACAAACAGCTACAACCAGAGTCACTCTGTTTCCAGCCCAGATAAAAAATAAATTTCTCATCCTCAACTTACATGCATTTTCATTTAAACCCACTATAGCTTTTAAAGGACGCAGGCACCTTTCACACAAACCCAGTGGGTTAATGGCTCACTAAGTGCTCTCTTTTGTAGGAAGCACAGGAGGGTAGAGTTCTTTATCTTGCCGTTTTGATGAGAGATAACCCACTGATCCCTTTCAGCAGCTTTACAATCCCAGGAGACAACCTGTAGCAGACGAGGCCTGGGGAGGAGCTTCTGGATCATCCTAAATGTGCTGTGACATCTCTGGGCCTGGTCCCTGTGTGCCCTGGTGTGTGTCTCTTTCCTGAAGTCTCTAACTGTGCAATACTTAAGTCAGTTGCCAAATATTTACAGAATGTCCCCATGTGCTGTCAACCATATGTTCCTGGTATGGGATGGACCCTCCTGCCCCCAAGGAGCTAACAGTTAAATGGAGAACAAAAGCGAGTTAATGGATACTTACCTGGGATAAGAGTCAGATGGGAGAACATGAGAGGTGATTTCAAGGAACCCTTGCCCACGGCCCTGCCAACAGGTCACTACGGCCACCACACAAAAGCAACTGTAGGACTCTGATGTGTTTTAAATATTTTTTTTTCTTAATCTAGCATATATCTTGTGCGTCTTCCTGTTCAACGGTATGACGTGTTTTAGTCACTTTATAAAATCGTTCTATCAAAGCAATGCCGTAGTTAGAAAGGTCATGTTATATATAATAGTAATAGTTAAACCGCACTGGAATAATTCGTGGGAAAGTATAATATTCAATAACGTCTGTTATCACACAAATTCCATTAACTGTGCAAAAGGACAAGAGTGGCAGCTAGAATTATAATTCTAATGATTCTTTATCGTCTAAGTGTGAAATTAGCAGGGAGGCAGAAAGGTTTCCTTGACTATTGTCTGAAGTGCAAGGACACAGCCTGGTTAAATACGTACACGTTTTTTCCCTCTGGGTTTGAATTTCTTGATTCTCACACAAGGCCTCCAGTGAGATAAACATAAAAGGATGTCGTTCTTTCTTATCAAAGTTGTTTAAAAAAAGATTTGTTTTTTGTCTTTTGCTGTTAATTGTCTAAATTGGTTATCTATCTGCATCTACACAACAAACTTTGAGCTTTAACTTGAGCCCTTTGCCTGAGTGTGGGAGACCCTCCCGGGCACACCTCCCTTCCCAGGTGGCCGCCTCCCAGTCCAGGCCTGGAAGCTTCCAGGGAAGGAACCAGTGTCCCCAAACTCTGGACAGGAACTGAAGACTTCACACTGCCTAGTTCTTTCCCCTACAAATCAAAGGCAAAGCCTCAAACTTGAAATTCAAGGGAAAAACAAGTCCTAACTGTGCTGATTTGTTATGCTTGCAGCAAACTTCATCCACATTTTACTCTTAAAATTACACAAAGTGATTTGCTTAAAATAGTGGTTTGTACTCAGCATCAGAGAATTGCCAAAGACAAACGGAATGGCTTGGAAAGCTAAATAGACATGTTAACTTTTTCACTTACTCCAAAATAAGATCTAGGTGCTTTGTAATTCTTCAACAAGTAAAAGTAAAAATATGAAAAAAAAAAAATCCTCAAGATTGCTGAGAATGGTAGCCCTTGGGGACAGATGGTCACAAAATTTTCTCCCTTCTGTCTTTATGGGATGGAAGTATCAAGGAAAAGGAAGCAGGGAATTATTTAAGCAAATTCAATGTCAATTCTTTATAAGGAAATCATGACCCAGGACGAATCTAAGGAAATTTCATTATTCCTAAATCTCTGACTTGACACACAGATTTTTAAAATGTTGAAAACTGTGAGGAAAATGGCAAATAATCCACAAAAGTGTGGGTTCAGTGCTGCAGTTAATTCTATTACACATAATAATGGATGAATCACTGGAGCAGGTAATTAGAATTGGCATGTAGCCTACTGAGTTGGATTTCAGTGAGTCTGGGACGTTTGTGTTGGCAAGAAACAAGTTCTACAAAGATGTTCCATGAAGAATCAGACCCCCCAGTTTCCACCCTGAGCTGCCATCATCTCTCCCAGGTTATCCTTAGCATCTTACATGAGGTGGACACTCTCTCAGAAAGGGCGACCGGAGCCTTCAGGAAGGGAATCATGGAGGCCCAGGAGAAGGTGAGGCTATGAAGAACTCAGCTGGAGACAATGACCATTGCCTTGCCATGTAATACATAGTCTTGTCTACAGTGATGAAATAATGTGTTTATCTGGTTATTTAATCCGTTTCTCCTGCTGCTCAGATCGCAAGTTCCATGAGAGGAAGGTCTAAGTCTGTCTTGCTTATCACTGAATTCCCAATTCCTTGTACAGTGCACATTATTGAACACCTCGTTGATGCTCAAGGAATGTTTGGTGGAAATTAAATTGAATAGAAGGATCTCTGGCCTCATTCTTCTTGAAATTGTTTGAGTCCATTTTCCTTCCTGTGACCGGTAGCTGGCCTTTACCTAGCTGGGCCGAACAGAATTCAGATGGCTGTTATAAGCACCAATAGACTTACCAGGCATAGCCTGTCAGTAGAGCATCACTAGTTCACTGCATATAACTGTTCTTTTTTCTTTTTTAATTTTTTAAATGTTTTATTTATTTACATGATAGCGTGAGCAGAGGAGGGTCAGAGAGAGAGGGAGATACACAATCTAAAGCAGGCTCCAGGCTCTGAGCTGTCAGCACAGAGCCCAACACGGGGCTTGAACACATGAACTGTGAGATCATGACCTGAGCCGAAGTTAGACGCTTAACCGACTGAGCCAGCCAGGCACCCCATAACTGTTCTTTTAAAGTAAGAATTCTAAAAGAAAAATTTAAAGATTTCAGGGTAGTAAAGTGGATATTTTTGAGATGTTGTTACAATAAAAGTAGAAGCTACAAAAAGGAAACTCAAACATTTGGTATGTAGAAGAAGGAACATAACCCAGAATGATGGGAGACAGGAGGGGCACCTGGGCAGGAGAGGAAAGATGGGAATGTCTGTGACTATTGCTCTTGTGGGACTATGGGGTTCAGGGTGGCTGAGGGTTAGGCTAGAAGGGGGGGCAATTTTGAGAGATGAGCTGGTCCCAGGTTACGAAGGTCCTTGTCAGCAGTTTCTATTTCATTAAGAAGGAAGTGAAAAGATGCTCTTCCAGGGACTGAGGAATTGGAATGAGAAACGAGACAATTAGAAGACAGCTGTAAAAGGTGTAAGTAAAAGATTTAAAAGTGGGTGTGAGGAAGAGCCCATGATCAGGAATAGCTCCTGTCTTCTATTTTCAGTACCACGTGCATGGTGCTGTCAAACAACCCAGATGGGGGACAAGATGGAGGGCAGGTCTGTGATTGGGGGATGTATCTGATGCTATGGTTTCCATGGTAGCCACTCTGTGCCACCCAAGTGAAGTGGACACGGCCAGGAGATATCTGGATAAGTGAGCTGGGGACTTTTTTTTTTTTTTTTTGCAATGATGGTTTTTCTTTTTATTTTTTAAATATTTTTTATTTATTTCTAGGAGAGAGAGAGACAGCGTGAGCAGGGGAGGGTCAGAGAGAGAGGGAGATACAGACTAAAATTGGCTCCAGGCTCTGAGCTGGCAGTCAGCACAGAGCCCGACGCGGGGCTCGAACCCACGAACCGCGAGATCATGACCTGAGTGGAAGTTGGATGCTTAACCGACTAAGCCACCCAGGCGCCCCAAGTGAGCTGGGGACTTATTAGAGAAATGGAGGCTGAAGTGATAGATCTTCAGAGGAAGTGAGAAGAGGTCCAGGGATCATATTCTGGGCAAGCAGCGGGAAGAACCCTTACAAGACGCTTAAAGAAAGATCAAGGCAGTAACATGATCAGACTGTGAAGCCATTGAGGAAAGGAGGGGGGAGGGAATGTAACTGAAGCCACAGGTGCTAACAACAGGGTTTGGAGAAGACAACCAGAATTCATTGCAGGCATGTTGCTGACTGATGATGGCAGCAGTGTTAGCAGTACTGGACGGTGAGGAGCAGGCACGGCAGTCTCTCTTCTTTCTAAATGTGACATTGTTTTTAATGTTTAATTTTTTATGTTATTTTAATGCTTATTTATTCTTTGAGAGAGAGACAGAGAGAGAGAGAGTGGGGAAGGGGCAGAGAGAGAGGGAGACACAGAATCTGAAGCAGCTCCAGGCTCTGAGCTGTCAGCCCAGAGCCCAACGCGGGGCTCAAACCCACAAACTGCGAGATCATGACCTGAATGAAAGCTGGACGCTTAACCGACTGAGCCCCCAGGTGCCCCACCTCATATGACATTTCAAAAAAATGTATTTTAATGTTTATTTATTTTTGAGAGAGAGACAGAGTCCAAGTGGGGGAGGGGCAGAGAGAGAGGGAGACACAGAATCGGAAGCAGGATCCAGGCTCTGAGCTGTCAGCACAGAGTCTGACGCGGGACTTGAATGAACCGTGAGATCATGACCTGAGCTGAAGTCAGACACTTAGCACTGAGCCTCCCAGGCACCCCCCAAATGTGACATTTTTAGAATAGTTGCAATACTCAGTTTGGATAGCAAAATACTATTTGAAAGCAATGGACCTTTCAGAATCAAATACTCAATGGGGGAAAATTGTCTCTGTGATTTGTTATTCTTTAAGTAAATAAAAGTAAGAATATGACAATACTAAGAAAGATTACTATAAGTCACAACTAGGAAATAGCTAAACTGAGATCCTAATGTGGGCTGTGGGACTCAAGGCAACCAGTGCATAGAATATCCACTGCTTAAACTGGTTTGGGTTCATTTCCATTAATTTCAATCAAAATAATTTTAAATAAAGCATAATGTCATTTGTCTCTTAAAGTATATACATGAATCAGATTGGGGGGGTAAGCATGGTTGGTTTCATTTTTATTGTTTCTATGAGGGCGACAAAGAATGGAGGATAGTTCAAAAGCAATGCCAAGTTGTGGGTTTTGTTTTTTTTTTCTTTATTAACTGGTTCACAGCTCCATATGTTATAGGATTTCTCCTCTCCCCCCATAACTGACAAGGTGACCGATATATTCACACAAGAAATATTTTCACATCCAAAACAAGTTGTGCTAATTATCAAAACTGTTTTAATTAAATTTTGTAGCAGCTGGCCTGTGCCCTTGGCATTGGGCCTTCAGATTGTACCGTCCCCTGAACTGGTAGAGACTGGAAGTATGATGTCTTCTATACGTTGCTTCCTGACAGTTTAAATGAAGGGCAACTTGTTTCTGAGTAATTATTTACCATAATTAGGATCCTCTAAGGATTTCTTTTTTTTTTTTTGCCAGTAAAAAGCCATCTATCTTGCCAAACATATCTGAAATGGCCACTTTGCTCCTCATTTTGCTCAAGTTGAGGAGGTCTTATTTATCTTGAGAAAATTCAGACTTGAAGTTCCTAAGCTTTTAGCACAGGAGTCAGTGTCTACAGGCAAAAGGGGAAGAATTCAGGAAACATGACAGTGGTATAGTTTTGAATTTTTCCTGACCCCCTTATGAGAACAGAGAAAGCAAATGGGGCAGCTAAGCCCAGGCATATACACAGAAGCTCCAACCAAACTGCGTGCACGGTGCCCCATGGCGCCCAGACTCTACATGCGTGGGGCCAGCAGCTGAGACCCCTGTGGCCTCAGCAGCTGTGCAGAGGAGGGGGGAGGAAGGCAAAGGGCATCTTGTGATTCACGGGCTGAAATTTCAGCAGCATGTGCGGGGAGCAAAGTAGGGCAAGCCTGTCCTATGAAGCTAGAAGAGATTTGTGTCAACTCCTGTTCGTGGGTAGTGATAGGGGTCTGAGAAAGAATCTGAAAGGTCTCTCTCTCTCTTTTTTTAATGTTTATTTATTTTCGAGAAGGGGAGGGGGCGGAGAGAGAGAGAGAGACGGGAGAAAAGCAGAATCTAAAGTGGGTTCTGCACTAATAGCAGAGAGTCCGCTGGGGGCCTCCAAAACACAAACCCCGAGATCATAACCTGAGCCAAGGTCAAATGCCTAACTGACTGAGCCACCCAGGTGCTCCTGAAAGGTTTCTTTAACCTAAAATACCCCCAGGTCCTTTTTAGTATAAAACCTTCCACTGAGGAATAAAATCCAAATTGAGCAGAGGAGGAAAGGAAAGAGAATGTCAATTTAAAGACGGGCAAGACATGAGAGAAGATGGATTTTAAAAACTACAATGACATTTTTTAACCAGTTTGGAGGTAGAGATGGAAGAGGAAGCTCTAGACAAGTGAAACTAGAAAAGCTAACTTGACCAATTCTTCCTCTCTAAATGGGCAGGGAGATAGAAAGAATTGTCAAGCCCCACATAAAATAATTTTTTTAATAAAGAGACTAAGGGGCATATTGATGTCTTTTTAAAAAATTTTTTTAAATGTTTATTTATTTTTGAGACAGACAGAGACCGAGCATAGGTGAGAAAGGGCAGAGAGAGAGAGAGAGAGAGAGAAGGAGACACAGAATCTGAAGCACGCTCCAGGCTCCAAGCTGTCAGCACAGAGCCTTACACGGGGCTTGAACCCACAGACCATGAGATCATGACCTGAGCCAAAGTCGGAGGCTTACCTGACTGAGCCACCCAGGTGCCCCTATTAATATCTTTACAAGTAATAAAAGCATGCTAACATGACATATCCCCATCTAGAAGAACTTGCAAGCTAATGTTTCAAAACAAGGTAAGATAGGTTTTAAGTGATAGAAGACATTTAAAAAAATCGAGTCAGAAAACAATTTAAAAAATGAAGTGATAGAATTCCAAAAAGCATTTACAATGCTTTTACAATAAAAAAGAAAGCCTAAATTGTAAAAAACAAAACAAAACAAAAACAAACAAAAAAACACACAAGAAAGAATGGTTATAGCAGATAATAGTTTTAAAAAGTAGAAGGTGGAGAAGAGGAAAATATAAAATATACAAAGTCCCCAGAGAATGATAGAACAGGGTTTAGAGAAGACAGATGAAGATAGGAAAATGGACTCAACCATAGATCAATTTGCGGAGAAGAAACCCAGAGCAGTGGAAAAGGACGTGTACTAAAATATTATAGTTCAAGAAAATATTCCTAAAGAATAATAAGTCAAAGATATATATTGAAAAGTAGAATCATAGTCCCCAAAAATGTAATCCTGAAAGACCAACACTGGGTCTTATTTTAACAAAATTACTGGACTTAACCTACAAAAAATAATCCATGGAAAATTAACAGTTTGCCTATAAAAACTTTCATCATAGTTTTTGACCGTAACATTTAAACCTGAAGAAATGGGTAACTAAAGGGAAAAAATGTGAGCCAAAGATTTTGGCAGACATTAACTTCCTGTTAATAGCAAATATGAATTGAAGAAGGAAACAAAGAAGACTGTTAATATTTGGGGGAGTTATTTTAGACTACTTCATAATGATCTATGTTGTGGTCAACTCTTAGGACCTCTGAATTTTATGAATAATTGGTATTGTTTAATTACCTCATGTGAGCACAAAATAGAGGCATAGTGGTAAGCTTATACTTTTAGATGCTGATATCTGTTTGATTTTAAAGTTTATTCAAATAGTAGCCTCAATAGAGTCAACCTAGTGAAAAATAGATAAAAACTAACTATTTGAATTTAAAAAATTCTCGTAGCCATGAGTTCTCCAGATAATAAAAAGTTTGAATATATTTTAAGATCAAACATATTTTCTGATATCAGTTTTATATGAGGTAGTATACGTAAAATAATGAGAAATTGATATTGACCCAATCCTAGTGACTTTATGAAATATTATCGAAATATATAAGTTTAGTAGAAGATCAAGGGACAGATCTAAATGAATTTGAAATTAGTTTACATTACCCAGCATTTATAAAGCTACTAGAGCTTATAATAATATGGAATTCTAATATATTTGAACTCCTAAAATTTACATTTGTTGAAGTCAAAGTAAATTTAGTGTATAGTTTTCATTGAAAAACAAACTTTGGTACTTCTAGCTTTCCTGCCAAATAAATAAAGGATGGAAATGCTGTCATTTTGTAACGTTGTTGTGTTTGTCAAATTATTAAAAAAAACTCATTAGATTCTTTAGGTAGTTTGTTTCTTCTAACCACACATTCATCGTTTGAATCATTAATTCATGGAAACCTAGTCAAAAGATATTTTTCAAGAATTTTACAAGTTTGTTATTACAAAAATACTTCCAGTTCTGTTAATATGCTTGGCATCAATTTTCTGAATTAAGTGAGGGATTGAATCTGGTGGCAGACATGAAGAATTAAGGAAGGATAATAAATCTAGACTTTGGCATTGATCTTTTCATCTCCATTTCTTTTCGATGCTGCTGAATCAGAAAGACAAGAGATTGTTTGGACTTCCGCGAGTAGCTTTTCCCCAGTCATCGCACTTGTCCTCTCTCCCACACACAGTCATTCACTGAGGAAAAATTACAACTAGCCCACCCCTCTTGAAAAAATTGTAAAAAACAGGTATGTCGGGGAGAGGTCAATAACACTATCATATTTGAGAGAAACAGGCAGTAGAAGTTACCTGTTCCCTTCCACCCAGAGAGCCTGGATACATTGACCCGGAGAAGATGTGCACTGCTGAAGGTGCTGCGGGCTGTGTCTTAGAAACAATTCAGTCTGGTCACCACATCTTCCTAGACTACCACCTGCTGCTTCCCACAAAACAATGCTCATCTTTTTAGTCTTATTCAGTAAGAGGGAAACAAGGAACATCACAGATAAAGAAAGGAAACAGAAGGTACGATGTATAGGTCGTGCCCTCTATCTTTGCTAACAATCCAACCAAGCAAAGGTTTATAAAAAGTTACTAGGACAGAGTAATGTCACCCAAGCTGGCAACACAGGTCATTCCTTACTTTGCTCCCCCCTCACAAGAACAGGGGAAACGACTATTCAAGAGCAAGATACCACTGAGAGAAGTAACCCAACCCCTTGCACCCCAGAGACGAGGACAGACTGCATTGCAAGGGTAAGAGAAGCAGGGAATGTTGACTACCCCTCCCCCAGGCCAGTGTAGCACCACATGGAGAGGTCTCCCCTTGAGCTTCTCGGTCCTCCAGTGGAAAAAGAGAACACAGGGGGAATACCCAGCTCCTCCCTCACAGTCCTGTGAGTCACCTTGTTGGAGCCTCTACTAGATCCTGCAGGAAAATCTGTAGTGCCTACTCCCCCGGGAGTCTGTGACAGAGAAAGGGGTAGGGACTTGTACAAACCAGCACACAGATCTTGGCAAACTGAGTTCATATCTGCAGTGCCCAAGTAGTAATCCCAACCAGAGGTTTTTCTCATCTGCAGACCCAAGTCAGAGTTGCACTCTGATCAGGAGGCACGGTAGGGTGTAGATTGGCCTGATTTGGATCCTCAAATGAGGAGTTTGGCGAGCCTTCGAGTCCAGTCTGCCCATGCACAGCCAAGTGCAGCCCACCTGCTGTGGACAGTGCCTTGTAGCTCATTTGGGCAGATGGACTGGCAGCAACGACTGGGTGCAACAGATAACTCCCAAAACAAAGCCAGTGATGGGTGGGGAACCTTCCAGCCCTATGCAAAGCAGGGGGATTAATTCATACATAAGACCGAGGGTAGCTCCTGGCCCCTCCCAGCTGAAGATCCTGTTTGGGAAATTAAGAGTAGCCAGGAGAGACTCCTCCCCTTTCTCCCCTGGGCAGGACAGAGCCCCACTGACCCTGGAGGGTTGGTGACAACTTCTGAAATCTGTGTAGACCAGCAGTGCTAGAGCTGAGAGAAGAGCAGACAGAGCCAAGAGTCTGCAGGGCAAAGCCAGTGCCCTTGTCCTGCCAGAGAACATGGGATGCAGTTTGGCTTGAGTTGAGATAACAAACAAAGAGCTTTACCAGTTTCAGAGCTACCTCTCCTGCTGTGCCCAGGCAGAAAATCTAATTAATAGCTCCACTCATCACTGAATATAGCCTTCAGCCTATCTGACCAGGCAGCCTCACCAGAACACAAGGGAAACTGCATCGGCCATTCAAGTACAGCGGCACCAGAACAGAATCAAGTCCATGGCTTTGCCCGTCTGCAGAACAAAACTGGTGACCTCACCTGAGCAGGAAATTCAGTGCTCACTAAAGTCTAATTTAGACCCTAACAACAAGCTGAACAGGCACTGGGACCTAGTTTGCTGCCCTGCTGGCCAGGGAAGTTAATCCATACCCCCGTCTACTACTGAATATGGTAATCAATCTTGATCATCTGGTAAACATGACCAGAGAATTCAGGCAGCCACAGAGCCTGTCCAACAATCTCATTTGGGTAGGAAACCAGACTAGCAGTTCTATTCAGCTACTGGCACACCTCATCCCTTGCTTTCAGAGCTCAAACAGTTGCCTCACCCCAAAATATACCATAATAGCAGGCCCCATCTGCCCAGAGACATTACCAGCTGATCTATATCCAGAAACCCAAACGGGGCTGACTGGTGAAAAACTGTCTTTGCCAAAGCAAACCTGTAAGGTCTGGAGGAAAAGACCATTACTCAAATGTGCAGATACAAGTGTAAGGAATCAAGGATCATGAAATATCAGGTACATATGATACCACCAAAAGAAACTGATAAAGCTTCAATCAGTGACCCTACAGAAATGGAGATCCAGGAACAATCAAAGAACTCAGAATAATCCTCTTAAGGAAGTTTAGTGCACTACAAAAAAAGCACAGACAACTAAAAGAAATCAAGAAAACAATGTATGGACAAAATAAGTTAAACAAGGCAATAGCAACCATCAAAAAACAAACAAACAGAAATTTGAGAGTTGGAAAATTAATTTGAAGACTCCATAGAGGCTTTCAAAAGAGGATTCAACCATGCAGAAGAATCAGCAACAAGGAGTATAAGACACTGGAAATTACCCAGAGGAGCAAAAAAGAAAGAAAGGAAAAAAAAAAAAACAGTAAAGAAAGCCTACAGGGATTATAGGACCCAATGGAGAGAAACAATATTTGCACTGTGGGAATTATAGAGAAAAAGAAAGGGACAGAAAATATATATTAAAGCAATTATGGCTGACACTTCTTGAACCTGGGGGAAAAAATGGGCATCCAGATCCATGAGGCCCGAAGGACTCCAAACAGGTTGAATCTGAGTAGGGCTACACTGAGACATATTGTAATTAAACTGTCAAAAATCAAAGACAAGGAAAGAATTTTAAAAGTGGCAAAAGAAAAAATAGAAGTTGTATACAAAGGAAATCACACAAGATTCCTGGAGTATTTCTCAATAGAAAATTTCAGGCTAGGAGAGAATGGGATCAAATATTAAAAATGTTGAGAGCAAATCTATGAACCAAGAATTCAATAGCTGGTGAGGCTGTCCTTCAGAAATGAAGGAGGGATAAGAACTTTCCCAAACAAACAAAACTAAGGGAGTTCATTACCACCAGACCAGCCTTACATAAGGTACCTAAAGGTAGAATAAACCTCACTGGTAAAGGTAAATATGTAGCCATAGTTAGATTCTGCAGTATGTTAATAGTCATACAGAACTCACAAATCTAGTTTAAAAAAATTATCATAGCAAAAATAACTCTAAATACAATAATCTGTAACTAGTTACACAATATAAAGAATCAGAGACTGTAATAACAATAACCTAAATGTGAGAGGGGGAGGCAAAAGCGCAAATTATTTGAATTCTAGTTAATAGAACTGAATAGAGTATTACAGGTTTAAGATATTTTATGTAATTTCATGGTAACCACAAGAAAAAAATCTTGTAATAATTACAGAAAAGAATATAATAGAGAAACCAAAATATACTGATACCAAAAGATAGTAGAGAGAGAGAGAACAAAAACAAGGAATAATGGATCTACAAAACAATCAGAAAACAATTAACAAAATGGCAATAGTAAGTGCTTATTTGCCAATAATTAAATGTAAATGGATTAAATTATCCTATCAAAAGACATAGAATGGCCGAATGGATTAAAAACAACATGAACAAACCACAAACTCCCTCCCCCCTCCCCCGCCCCAGCCGGCCATGGAGCTCCCAGACACGCCCTTTGGTCGCCCCCTCCTGGCAAGGGCGCCCCAGAGGCCCAGAGTAGCAGCGCTACCGGAACCAGGACCCGGCCAGTGCCCTCCACCCCCTGGGCGCGGTCTGCTNCAAGCCTCCGAGCCCCGCCAGCCGGTTCCCAGCCGCCACTGGGACCGCGCACTTGCGACGAAGTTTGGGTCCAAAGAAGGAGCAGGAGCAGCCGCAGAGGGTAAGGGCTGCCTCAAGGAACAGGCCAAGTACACATGGTGGAGAGCCCCAAATAGCGCCAAGAGTAGGGAAACAAAATAACCAAACTCTCAACAAGAGAAACCCAGAGACACCATTTAAAGAACACTTCCTGAATGGACAGGCCCTGGACAGCCAAAGAGCCCTCTTTAATACGGCAGAACTCGTAGGGGCAGAGTGTACAACAAGCTTTTAAAACTAAAAAGAGATAGAAAACTAACCAAAATGACGAAACGGAAGAACTCTCCTCCAAAGAGATTCCAGGAAGAACTGACAGCTAAAGAACTGATCAAAACAGATATAAGCAACATAACTGAACAAGAATTTAGAACAATAATCATAAAATGAATCACTGGGCTTGAAAAAAGGATGGAAGACAGAGAAACTATGGCTACAAACACTATGGAGCTCAAAAATAGTTATGATGAATTAAAAAATGCTATAAATGAGATACATAATAAAATGGAGGTGTCCAATGCACAGATTGAAGAGGCAGAAAGGAAAATAGTGATTTAGAAGACACAATTATAGAAAAAGAGGAAGCTGAGAAAAAGAGATAAACTGACCCAGGAACATAAAATAAGAGTTTGAGAGCTCAGCGATACAATCAAACAGAACAATATCCATATCATATGAATCCCAGAAGAGGAAGAGAGAGGGAAAGGTGTTGAAGGAGTCCTTGAACAAATTATAGCAAAGAACTTCCCCAACCTGGGGAGGGAAGTAGACGTTGAAATTCAAGAGGCACAGAGAACTCCCCTCAGACGTAACTTGAATCAATCTTCTGCATGACATATCATAGTGAAAATGGCAAAATATAAGGACAAAGAGAGAATTTTGAAAGCAGCTAGGGAGAAAAGGGCCCTAACATACAAAGGGAAACCTATCAGAGTGGTGACAGACCTATCTACTGAAACTTGGCAGGCCAGAAAGGAATGGCAGGAGATCTTCAATGTGATGAACAGAAAAAATATGCAGCCAAGAATCCTCTATCCAGCAAGCCTGTCATTCAGAATAGAAAGAGAGATAAAAAAAAAATCCTGAAGACTCAATGAAAAACTCAAAATAAACTCAGTAAAGTTGTAGGATACAAAATTAACATACAAAAATCAGTAGTGTATCGATACACTAACAACATTTCTGAATAAGAAATAAGAGATCAATTTCATTTATAGTATCATCAAAAACAATAAAATACCTAATAATAAATTTAACTAAGGAGAAGAAAGATTTCTTTGCTGAAATCTACAAGACAATGATGAATGAAATTGAAGAAGGCACAAATATATGAAAAGGTGTCCCATGGTCATGTATTAGAACAATTAATATAGTTAAAATGCCAAGACTGCCAAAAGCCACCTCTAGATCCAATACAATCCCTGTAAGATTCCAATGGCACTTTTTACAGAAGTAAAACAAACACTAAAATGTATACAGAACTACAAGAGACTCTGAATAGCCAAAGAAGTCCTGAAAAAGAACAAGGCAGGAGGCATCACACTTCCTGATTTCAAGCGACACTATAAAGCTATAGCCACAAAACCAGTATAACAGTGGTGTAAAACCAAACAAATAGACCAATAGAACAGAATCAAGAGCCCAGAAATAAACCCAAACATATGTGATCAACTAATATTTGGCAACGGAGACAATACTCAATGAGAAAAAGACAGTCTCTTCAGTAAATGCTTCTGGGATAACTGGATATTTGCATATAAAAAAATGAAACTGGACCTGTAACTTACACTTGACAAAATTAACTTGAAACTGATTAATGACTTCAATGTTAAAAAAAAAAATAGACGTAAATGTGAGACCTGAACCCTTCAAACTTCTAGCAGAAAACATAGTATCAAAGCCCCTTACCAGAGAGAGGTCTTGGTAATGATATTTTGAACATGAAAATTGTAGCACAAGCAACAGAATAAAAATAAACAAGTGGGACTACAACAAACAAAAAGCTTCTTCACAGTAAAAGAAACAATCAAAAATGTGAAAAGACAGACTAAGGAAAAAGAAATATTTGCAAAGCATAAGTATAGTGATACTCAAAATCATATAAAGATCTCATACTACTAAATAGCAAAAATCCCAAATAACCCAGTTAAAAACATGGGTGAAGGACTGAATAGATATTTCTCCAAAAAGGATATAGGAAAGGCCAACAGATGCTTGAAAAGATACTCAACTTCAACAGTCACTGAAGAAATGCAAACTGAATGGAGTATCACCTCATACCTGTTAGCATGGGCGGGCCATCATCAAGACGATAAGAGATTAGTGCTAGCCAGAATGTGGAGAAAAGGCATAGGTGCTTTTTCTCCCCCGTGAACCATAGGTACGAAGGTAAAGTGGAGAGGCCACTGTGGAAAACAACATGAGATCCTCAAAGAATTAAAAACAGGACTACCATATGATCCAACAATTCCGCTTCTGGGAATATAACCAAAGGTAATAAAAACACTATCTTGATAAGATATATGCACCCCCACATTCATTGCAGCATTATTTACAATAGCCAAAACATAGAAACAACCTGACTGTTCATTGATGGATAAAACAATAACACACACACACACATATATACAACACAAATATACAATGCAATAGCTATATATATATATATTCCTTATATACAGTGGAATAATATTTAGCCATAAAAAAAACAAGGTAGTCTTATATTTATGACAACATGGATGGACCTTGAAGACATTATGTTAAGTGTAAGTCACATAGAGAAAGACAAATACTGTATGATCTCACTTATATGTGAAATCAAGAAATGAAAGAAAGAGAGAGAGAGAGAGAGAGAAATCAGACTTGTGGTTACCAGAGGCAGAGGGTGGGGTGGAGAAATTGAAGGAAGGTGGTCAAAAGTACAAACTTCCAGTTATAATTAAGTACTAGGGATGTAACGTGCACCAGGAAGTTTATACTAACACTGTTGTGTGTGTGTGTATATATACATACATGCATATATATATATGGAAATATGGGAAAGTTATTAACAGTAAATCCTAAGAGTTGTCATCACAAGGAGAAAATGTTTTCTATATTGTTTTCTTCTTTCTTTTATTGTATCTATATGAGAAGATGAATGTTAGCTGAATCTACGGTGGTAATAATTTTAAATACATGTAATATAAACCATCATGCTCTATACATGAATCGTATGCAGTGATGTATGACAATTATTTCTCAATAAAACTGCAAGACAACAATGAAAAAGGAAAGGTGAAATAGACATTTTCAGATAGATAACTAGAAACAGCAGATCTATATTATAAGCAAGACACAGCAAGGGAAGAGAACATTTTTTCAAGAAAAAGACCTCAGTTGGGACACTTGGAACTTTGGAAAAGAATGATAAACATTGGAAATGGTATAAATCTGGGTAAACGCAAAAATCTAGCTTTTTGTTTCTTTTGGCCATTTTCCTCTATCTCTTTATAAAATATGTACTTTTTGAAAACGTTTCAAAGTTGTAATGACTTAAATAACAATCATAATGTGATTGTCAATAATTCAAATCCACTGAAGATAACATTATTAAAATGCTACAGTATAGATTTTCTACCTTTGAAGATGATTTCACTTTTTATGTGTGGTGTACATGCCTGGGAAATATGTCATTATAATTCTTAGTAGTTAGGATACTATCCAGAGATTATTGGCTTATTTTATGATGTGCAGCTGTTGTTAAGGGATTTTATCAGTTTAGATTCAAGTTC
The DNA here is from genome assembly GCF_008692635.1 of Crocuta crocuta. Lineage (NCBI taxonomy): Eukaryota > Metazoa > Chordata > Mammalia > Carnivora > Hyaenidae > Crocuta > Crocuta crocuta. Next base: position 7,845,145 of record NW_027528624.1, on the reverse strand, counting down.
AGAAAAGCTGATACTGCATTGCATTTCTTGCAACATAAAAGATAACTAAATAATTTATCTACAAAAAGATGAAGGCTTTATTGGTAAATATTAAACTTTAAAAATATTTTCAACAATATATCTTATTGTGATAACTGGAAATAAAGAGTTTATTAAACAAATGCCTATTGGAGATTATTTGACTGAGGTATTTTTTTTTTCAGAATATCATACTTATAAGAAAGAAGCTCTTGGGGCGCCTGGGTGGCTTAGTCGGTTGAGCGTCCGACTTTCGCTTAGGTCGTGATCTCGCGGTTCGTGGGTTTGAGCCCCGCGTCGGGCTCTGTGCTCACTGCCAGCTCAGAGCCTGGAGCCAATTTCAGAGTCTGTATCTCCCTCTCTCTCTGACCCTCCCCTGCTCACACTATCTCTTAGAAATACATAAAACATTTGGGGCGCTTGCATGGCTTAGTTGGTTAAGCGTCCGACTTTCGCTTAGGTCATGATCTCGCGGTTCGTGGGTTCAAGCCCCGCGTCGGGCTCTGTGCTGACTGCCAGCTCGGAGCCTGGAGCCTGTTTCAGAGTCTGTGACTCCCTGTCTCTCTGACCCTCCCCTGCTCACGCTGTCTCTCTCTCTCTGCTAGAAATAAACAAAACATTAAAAAAAAAAGAATAAAATCAGGTATGCTATTATGATTTTGGTTTTGATCGAAAGTCAAGATCTGAGTAAGTGGAAAAAAAAAAGTTAATTTTAAAGCAAGTTTGTAATTAGTCAATTTCATAAGGAAAAACATTTTTTTTATCCTAATGAGTATTTTTCATTTTATGAGTAATTTTTTAAACATGAATACGGAAATACATTGCCTTGATTCGAATACATTTCCAAACAGTGCGAGCTGCTCGGGCTGGTGGAGGTTTCGGCGGAGCCCCCGAACGCACCTGCGAACGCACCTGCGCGCACGCCCCTGCGGCTCTTCCAGAGCTGACTGTTCACGCTGGCACAGGCGGCTGCTGAGACGCGGAGCTCCTCCGCCGCCTGACGTCCGCTCACGCTGAGCAGGGCCTTCAGGGCACACTTGTTGAAATACAGCCTTGGGCAGGGAAGACCTCGGAGGTAATTCACCAGGAGTCCACGCGAGGCCCACCCCCCGGTCCTTAATCACCGTTGTCATTGCCGAGCACGTCTTCTCATGAGAGAGATGTGCCCATTCCAATGACGGCAAAGCTTGCACACTCCACCCTCCTAGTGCTTAGGCCACGGCTATGGCTGCGGCAGGAGATACTTCAGCTCACATCACTGTCCACGTTTTTGTCTACAGTGGCGTTGTCCAAAACAGTCTACTGTGAGCCACGAAGGCAAACTGAGTGCGTAACTTAACATTTTCTCATGGTCCCGTTAAAAAGTAAAAAAAAAAATCCAAGTAAAATTAATATTATTAATATATTTCATTTCACTCAACACGTACAAAATGCTACCATTTCCACGTGCTGTCTAGGACGGACAGTGATGCCTTCATCCCTTCTTTCTGCAGGGTCTGGCGTGCATGTTACACACTGCACTAGCCTCACTCAGCCGTGCCTGCCCATGTGCCTTTGTGCCCATCAGTCATACGTACACATTGGCTGCTGTGCTAGAAGCATAAGTGGAGAGACTTAAACAGACCCTACAAGCTTTGATTCACAAGATGAACATTTATGGAGCACCTGCTATATACATGGCATTGTGCTACATATTCAAAAAATGTCCAAAGGTAAACAAGACAATGTGTGTGCATTCAGGTGCTTACACTTTTGTCAGGGGAATAGATAAGCAGTTACGTAACTACAGGTTGATTATCAACCCCCTTCAGCCCTTTCTTCCTGCAGAGTTAGCACATGTTAAGGCTGTAGACAGTGCACAGCACCACACGGCTTCCAGAGAAGACACACACTGGGGGCTGTGACATGTGCACACAGAGCCAGTCGAGTAGACAATGAGAAAGCACATGGTAGAGCGAAGCCTCCTGACAACCTTGGTGTGAACCACCTGCATTTGAAGCTGGTTCCCGTTCGCTCTTTAAAATAACATGTACATTTATGGATACATTATTGGTCAATGTCAATATTGAATTTCTGACTTTCCTGCCGGCTTTTCTCTCCGTGCTCCTCATTATGTGTTAATCTTGGCAGCGCAGGTCACTTTCCCAAATCCATGTAGTTCGAGATGTCATTACCTCTTATTGAGCAGTAAAAAGCAAGACTTGACTTTTTCTAGCTTTGCAGATGCACTGTTCCCCTTGACTGAATTTGAAATGTTGTAACAACAAAGTCACCCATAATTCTACTGTGACTATGGGGAAAAGATACTGACGAAATTCCTTTGGCTCCTAGGATTAAGATAAAAGGGGCACCATACGTTAACTGGGATAACAAATATTACGTGTGTACATACCAAGAAGTATAAGGTTTGCTTCTTGTCCCCACGAGACTCACATCTACTGTGGATGTTTTCTGCTACTCTTAGCATTCCCTTCCATGCGACAACCGTCCTGCAGGTAATCACTCGGCCCCAGAGGTGATGGGGTGACTGGTTCTATTGGTCAAACCGGGCAGGATTAACTGGGTAGCTCACAGCTGTCCCTGCGTAGTGACCTTTCAATGGAAGCGTGGGCACTTTCTGGGTCCTTGGTAGGAGGGCGGGGCCCAGAGGCCACAGTTCTATTTAACGGTCTGCACAACAGGGGCTCGGATGTCCAGTGTGGCTGTGTCTGGGCACCCTGTTGGGCAGGGCTCTCTGCCTCGCAGTTGCTGGAGGGAGGGGGATCCAGGAGNCTATTGAGGGTAGTTTGGAAGTATTTTCGTGTTTCACAACCCACACCGGCACACCGTGGCGGAACAGTGGACCTAGTGGGACCCCCGGGCTTTGGTAAGGCTGTGTGGGGCTGTCAGCGCCCCCGGAGAGTTCTGGCATCATAACCAACCTCCCAATCCAGGTCATGTAAGTGCACTGCCAGGCTCAGGGTGTTGACTGTCCACATAGACCGCTGAGTCTCTCCCCAAGGCAGGGGCCACACCTCTGGGTAATCGCGGGCTGGTGTTTAAGCCTGATGGGCAAGGCTAGGAACAGTGCAGGAAGGAGCATGTCCCCATTCCTGCATTTCTTTTACCTGATGGGCAAGGGCCCCTTCCCTGGCCCCTTGCTTACCATTCTCTGACCCTTATCCACTCACCCCTAGGGGAGGTGAATTCCCTGATTGGCAAATTTGGGACCAATATTCCACTCACACCTGGCACAGCTTCTCCATGTTCCACCCTCTGCTCCTCTAGGCCACGCGGCTGCCGGGCAGACACCTCCCACGGTCACTTGCAGCCCCATCGAGCGACCCCGCACGACCTGTGCCTACTGTATGTCTGGTCCCTTCTGCACAGCTCCACCAGTCCTCCCATGCAGTGGCTGCTTCCTAACACACCACGACATCCCTGTGGGAGTTACTGTTCATTTCCTGTCTCATCCAGTTAGGATGTCAGCTCCAGGAGAGTGAGCTGGTACATCCGTGTCATGTGTCACTTACTGGGCTGTCCTCCTGCCTAGAACAGAGCCTGAGACGTTGCAGCTGCTGAGACGTCGGAGGAATGAGTTCACAATTTACTCAGGATTCAGAACACAGAGGCCTGAACTTTATGGACGAGACATAAGCAGAGAAAAATAACCGCAACAAGACTCATCTAGCAAAGGCTGAAAGGGTGTGATGAGACAGAAGGTATGATTGCTGTGTAAAGAAAGATACCACAAATGTGTGCTTGGGCTACAAAAGAGCAGTGGGTACGAGATTGCTGGCAAGATGGCGGAGAAGTAAGGAGCTCCGTANGGGTCTGATATGGGGGGGGAGGGGGGGCATTTTTTCCTCCCAGCGAGTCACAGGAAGGATCACCCACATGAAAGCATGCTGATAAAATCATCAGCATGACGTCTTCACTTCTTCCTGCTGCTTCAGAGGGAATAACACAAAAACAAATAACGGGTTTTGCTTTAGTAAAGCACCAGACACATCAGAATCTAGTATTTTGCTTTATTATCTCTGAAAAAAAAATTTAAATAACAGTTGGTATCATCTAGTATAGAAAAACAGATTTGGTTATAGTGGATCACTCTGCAATCCTTTGGTTTTTAAATTTAATTTATGAGTTCTATTTTATAGCCTATTGGTAAGTGAATCAACAAATTTTTTTTTTTAATGGACAAAATGCTATTGAAAGCTTAGATCTTCAAAGTGATCTTGAATTCAAAACATTGATGAGATGACAAAGTTTAGTTATCATTTTTTATTTGTTTTCAATGTGAGAACAAATGTTTTCTGTGTTTTCTACTAACACAAGCCCAGCTATGTAAATACCACAACTTAAAGATAAGTCTCTCATTTACTTTAATATTAGTATGTTTTGTCTCACCGAAAACAAAGAATTTATAGCTTTCAATTCTCTTCACTCATTGAACCTTTTTTTTTTTCTTTCTTTTTTTTTTTTGAGTTTATTTATTTATTTTTGGGAGGGGGGATGGAGAGAGAGAGCATGAACAAGGGAGGGACAGAAAGAGAGGGAGAGAGAGATTCCCAAGTAGGCTCTGTGCTGTCAGTGCAGAGCCCGATGCAGGGCTGGAACCTGCGAACAGTGAGATCATGTCCTGAGCTGAAACCGAGAGTCGGATGCTCAACCGACTAAGCTACCCAGGAGCCCCTCCTTCCACCTCCACTTTTTAAAATGGTAATCCTTTAATAAGTGAAAAGAAACACAAATCTCACAAAAATGAAATTTTACAACAATAGTAAAACTTACACTTAAAGTTTTTCTGTAGTTTTTATGTGTAAGATTAAAATTCTATCGCCAGGAATGGTTTAGCCCTAGCGTCAAATGTATAAGATTCTGCACAGCTTCCAAAGGCATGAAAACCTCCATCATAGCCTGTGACTCATGGGATGGAATGTGCCGCGTCGCCGCTAATCGGTGTGCTGCTCGTCATCTGAAGAAGGCAAGTGGCTGGCTGTGCTAATAATTTCCATAATTTGGATTGTTGAAGAAATTGTGCTTAAATGACCAATTCTAAAGAAGATCCACACAGGAAGAGCAAAATCTTTTTCTAAAGACCACAGGAAGAAGATCTAAATGATTTCTGAGGACTATTGTCTTTACTTTTATTGAAATCATTAAATGTAATGAGTCACATTAGCACATTGTTAAATTGGAGATTCTAAGAAGATAAAGTTCAGTGATGGCAAGTTTTACATTTTCAGTGCTGAGTTCGTTTTCCTTTAATGTGGCATAATTTATTTTATAGAACAATATATAAAATGATAGATTCATACAGGACAAAGGATTTTGAAATATCTTGGGACTTTATTCCTGTCTCTGCCACTGATTTCTTTTTTATGGTCACATGATACAAATATCTCAAAGGGTGACATGTTTACTAAAGGAGGGAGCCACCATAACATGAGAAGAACTATGCTCATGACTTAGATTTTGTCATCATTTGTTGTCACATGGACGCACTGAGTAGGTCTGCCCACATGCTTTTTAGTCTTCTGCTTCATTGAATTTATTGAATGAAACACAGTATTCTAGTCTCTCTCATAGTTATTTTTTCCTGTAGCTAAGCAAAAATAAGCAATCAAAGTACCTTTGCGGCTGGAAAGATACATAGAAATCAAATTGTCATGGCCTTTTGTTTACTAACAGATAAAGAAACAGAAACAAGCCCAGGTAAAGTGCTCTGCTCCAGGTTGAACAACTAATTAATGAAAAAGCAAAAGCTAATATGGAATTTGCTGTGGGAGGCAAGTAGTTCCATGCCTCGCTTGTCAGCGGTGTAAACAGTAATCCTCTGGACATGACACATATGGATGCTTAGCAGGTTAGAAGCTTCCTGCATGTTTCCCAACCCAGACCTCTTTCCTGAGGTAGCTCAGAACCGGAGTCTCTCCCTGGTGAAAGGAAGGCACGTGTGGCCCCTTATTGTGTGAGGTGCTGAGCCACCACTTAGCACAAATGGGTCTCAGAATCTTCTAGAAAATCTTTGGACTTGGGTTCAATTAAGCTCTGGCCAGATTTTATTAAAACAAGAAACAAGTTATCTTTTGTCCACCTATTATTCTGTGCACCTCTCTGTGTGGAAGAAAGGAGAGATCTACGAATGAAATGATGTTATACAAAGGACCCTCTTTTCTCTCCAGTGGTGTAGAAAACCTACAAACTAAAGCTAGTCACAAGGTCATATGTGGATTTGAATGAAAGCCTGGTCTATGAGACTCAGAGACGATATGCTGTGATTTTGCTGTAGAAATATTGTTGTGTTGGCTTTTATTTCAGAAGAGATATGGATAGAAAGAAAGTCCCAAGAAAGTTGCTCACAAAAGTACTGTAGTGACCTGTTTTCGAAGAACCGAGCACAGTCTTTGTGTGCGAAATTGTGTGTGTGTTGGGGGTAAGCTCTGGAAAATCTGAAGACCTACACGGATAAAGGAACACCAAAGGAAGTGCAGGAGATTCAAGTTTAGCAAAGTCCCCTCGTTTTCTCTGATGTGCTTCTGGAAGCTGGAAGCTCTGAACAAAAATGATAAAGAGTATCTTAAGCAGCGCCCCTGTGAGTCGGAGAGTTTCGTCTTTGGAAGCTTTGAGAGAGGGGATTTAGAAAGAGACCAGTTTATCACAGGCACCCAGTTGTGCTGCTAGGATGCGGCTCTTCTGTGACTGGGGACCAAGACTCCTGGCTGCCCAGGGACAGCTGCTTTCTGTTTGAGCTTGGTGAACAGGGAGGTTGCCCCAGGAACGTCTGGTCCAGTCTGGGGCTCGGTGACTTCCGGGTCTGACCAAGATGGAGAAAATGGGACCTGATTAACCTCCATGCCTGAAACAACTAAAAAAATATGAAAAAAACAAAATATGTAAAAATGAAATACATATGCAAATACATGAAACAATGGTTCTCAAGGCGCTGGACATCAGGTAATGGAAGACCCCTGAGAGACAGGATATGAATGAGATGAGACCTTAACTGCCCCCACCCAATGCCTGGAGAAAGTCTGCAGTCAGTGGAGCAAAGATGAGGAGCTCCATGTTCTCCCTGAGTTGAGGAGACAGAGAAGGAGTCCAGGGAGCCCAAGGCAGTTCCAGGGACGGAGTCCCAGAGAGAACATACCTGCAAGGAGGTGGGTGGGCAGTCGGTCTGCTAGGAAAGTCAGCTGAATTCTGGTCACTCCATGAGTATGAGGAACACCCTGAGTCTGGAGAAACGGCATCTGAGAGCCATAGTGAGCACAATACTGGGAGCACTCGGGATGGGGAACATGGCCGGTTGCCATCAGCCTGAGTGGAAAACCACATAAATTATGGGTCGCTCGATAGAGCACTCAGAAGGATTTGGCTCAGTAGTAGGGGAAAATCAGCCTCAGTGAGAGGATGCCCTGGCTCTATCTGGCAAAACATCAAAGCAAGGATCAAATGCTTTCAGGTAACTTGACCATGTTCCAGAACAAAGCTACAACACAGTGATAGGAATCCAAAAGTACCTATTACCCAGCAAGCTAAATTCATGTTTTTATATAGCAGATATACACAAAAGCAGAAAAGCAAGATCCGTGATGAAAAGAAAAACCAGTCAAGGGAACTGACTCAGAAACTACACAGATAACAGAATTAGTGGACATGGATATCAAAGTAGTTATTATAAATGCAACTTATACGTCCAGAAAACTATGACAGACTGGACATCTTAAGTAGAAACATGGAAGATGTTTTTAAAAAAAAATCCAAAGTAGGCTCCAGAGCTACAAAACAGCAAGTCTGAGATGAAAAAGAGAGTGGAAGCAATTAAAGGCAGATTGGAGAATGCAGAAAAGAGTGCTGATGTGCTTCAAGACATAGGAACAGAAGTATCCAAATGAAATAGAACTGAGAAAATGGAGCATCAGTGAGCTCTGGGACAAGTCAAACAGCGCAATATAGTACATGTGGGGTCTCCAAAGACAAAGGGAAAGGGGGACAGAAGAAGAAATAATGACTGAAAATTTCCAAACTTGATGAAAACTATAACCCACAGGTCAAAGAAGCTTCACGGGAAACATGAAGGTAACCACAGAGGCACATCATAATCGAATTGTTTAAAACGATGGATGGGGCACCTGGGTGGCTCAGTCGGTTAAGCCTCCGACTTCAGCCCAGGTCATGATTTCACAGTTTGTGAGTTCGAGCCCTGCATCAGGCTCTGTGCTGATAGCTCCGGAGCCTGGAGCTTGCTTAGGATTCTGTGTCTCCCTCTCTCTCTGCCCCTCCCCCACTTGTGTGGGCCTCTCTCTCTCTCTCTCTTTCAAAATAAACATTTAAAATAAATAAATAAAACTACAAATAAAGACAGAATCTTAAAAGCGGCCAGAGGTTAAAAGGAACATTTCATGTAAAACAAGATATCTTTACTCCTCAAAAATTTCTTTCCAGAGTGAACATTTCAGACATACGAAAAAGCACGGTATTATACTATTTCAGACATACAAAAAATTCAAACAAGAAAAACTGCATTTCGCAAAATTTTGAAGGAAGTCATTCAAGCAGAGGAAGAGTGATAAAAACCCATGGCTATGCAAAGGATAGAAAAGCATCAGAAATGGTAACTCTATGAGTAAATTTTCCCCATTATTTTAAATCTTGGTAAAAGATAATTGATAAAAGATAAAAGATAATAGCAATCTGTGTGAGATTCATAACAAGTAGAAGTAAGATGTACAACATAGCATAAAACTTAGGAGGCCCGAAGTGGCAGAATGCTCTTGTGATGTCCTCATACTATATAATAAGTGGTATAATATCTTTTGAAGTTTCAGTGTGACAACTTAAAGTCTATACTATAAACTTTATGGTAACCACTAAAATAAAACAATAAAAATTCAGAACTAATAAGTACGATTAAACAAAATCATAAAAAAATACTTACCCCAGAGAATTTTTTTTAAAGAGAAAAAGTGGAACAAGGGACAGATGGGGCAAATAGAAATTCAAATAGCAAAGCTGATAAATTCAAACACAACCATATTAAAATCATATGAAAGACATTAAGTTAAATTAAGAGCCAGGGTTTATCATATTATAGAAAATTAAGGCAAAATTATATGCAGCAACTAAAATAAAAAACAAGAAACAATATGTGTTGGTCAGGATGTGGAGAAATAGGAACTCTCATGCACTGTTGGTAGGAATGTGAACTGGTTTAGCCACTGTGGAAAATAATATAGAGGTTCCTCAGAAAGTTAAAAAATAGAACTATACAGTAATCACACTACTGGTTTACCCCTAAAATACAAAAACACTAATTCAAATGGATACATGCATCCGTATGTTCATTGGAGCATTATTTACAATAGCCAAATCATGAAAGCAGCTGAACTGTCCATCAATAGATGAATGGATAAATTAGTCATCCATTAAAAAAAAAAATGAACTCTTGCCATTTGCAACAACACGGATGGAGCTAGAGAGTATAATGCTAAGTGAAATAAGTCAGCCAGAGAAAGATAAATACCATATGATTTCACTCATATATAGAATTTAAGAAACAAAATGCACAACTGAAAATAAAAGAGAGAGAGACATAGACAAATCAAGAAATGGACTTTTGGAGCACCTGAGTGGCTCAGTTGGTTGAGTGTCCATGTCTTGATGTTGGCTCAGTTTATGATCACAGGGTTCCTGAGTTCACGTCTGCATTGAGATTCTCTTTCTCCTTCTCTCTCTGCCCCTCTCCTACTCTCTCTCTCTCTCAGTCTTTCTCTCTCTTTCAAAATAAATAAACATCAAAAAAAATTAAAAAAGGGAAACAGACTCTTAACTACAGAGAACACACTGATGGTTACCAGAGGGCAAGTGGGTGGGGTGATGGGTGAAATCGGTGAAGGGGATTAAGAGTATACTCATCATGATGAGCACTAAGTAATGTATAGAGTGGTTGAATCACTGTATTGTACACCTGAAACTAATATAATACTATATGTTAAATATACTAGATTTAAAATAAAAAAAAATTTTTTAAGTTATATGCAGCCTCAAAAAACATATTTTAAATATTATTGTATGTTGAAAGTAGAAAGGACAGCTAAAGATAAATAACTCTAACGTTAATCAAAAGAAAACTGGAGTGGCTATATTAATACCAACAAAGTAGCTTTTAGAGCACAGAAATCTACCAGGGATAAAGAAGGTTATTCCATACTGATAATGGGGTTAATTTATCAAAAGGATACAACAATCCTAAACATTCATTCACCCAATCACAGAGAGTCAACAAATCCAAAGCAAAAGCTGATATAATTGCCAGAAGAATTAGAGAAAGCCATAACCATGGTTTTGCTTTTGTTTGTGTAGCTTTTTTTTTTTTTAAACAAAGATATTTATTAAAAGAACATTCTCAAACCACACTGGAAAAGATGTTCACGAAGGTGGATGCGATGCAGATCAACTCCGGCGTGTGGAGCCGCTCCTTCCCTTCCCTGGGGCAACCCACCCACTCTTGCCTGCCTGATCACCCGAAACCCTGTGATACACCCCCACCACCCGCAGGCTGCAGGAAACATCCACAAAAGAGACTTCTCCCTGGGCCAGGTTCCCCATCAATGACAGATTTCAATACCGTTTTCTCATTAACTTACAGAACAAGTAAAAAAAAAATCAGTAAAGATATAGAAACCTAGACAATATTATGAGTTAATTGACATAAATGACATTCTCAATCAATAGACCTAATTGACATTTATAGAGCACTACCGCCCAAATGCTAGCCTGCACATTTTTTAATGTACTCACAGAACATTTGCCAAAACAGACCATATTTTGAGTCATAAAACAAGTCTCAATAAATTTAAAGGTATTCAAGTTATACAAAGTGTGCTATCTGACTGTATGAAATTAAGTTAGAAATGAGTTAACAGGGAAGCATCTGGAAAGATTCCCAAATATTTGGAAACTAAACAAAACGAATGTGTCTAAGAGCAAATCAAAAGAAAAATATTGGAGTATTTTAAGTGAATGAAAATAAATTATATAAAAATTGGTGGAATGCAAATAAAATAGTTTTAGAAGGACATTAGAAGGACATTTATAGTAACAAAGTTCATTATTAGAAAAAAATAAACTATCTCAAGTTAATGCCTCAGCTTCTACCTTAAGAAATTAGAGAAAGGACATTTATAGTAACAAAGTTCATTATTAGAAAAAAATAAACTATCTCAAGTTAATGACTCAGCTTCTACCTTAAGAAATTAGAGAAAGGATAAACATGTGAACCACAGTAGGAAAAACAAAGGAAATAAGAAATATGTGAATGGATTTGTATTTCCTTGAGGTTTAGTGATGTTGAGCATCTTTTCATGTGTCTGTTGGGTTACATTGGCTATTCTCAAGATTCTCAAGATTCTTTGGCTATTTGAGGTCTTTTTTGGTTCCATACAAATTTTAGTGCTATTTATTCTAGTTCTGTGAAAACTGCTATTGGCATTTTGATAGAACAAATCAATATCACAACGAGATATCACCTTACATCTGTCAGAACTACAAAAATTAAAAAAAGACAAGATATAACAAGTGTTGGTGAGGATGTAGGGGAATAAAGGAACCCTTTTTTTGGGTTGGTGGGAATGTAAATTGATACCACCATTATAGAAAACAGTATGTAGGTTTCTGAGACTTAAAAATAGAAATACCACATGATCCAATAATTCCATTATGGGGTATTTACCCAAAGAAAATGAAAACACCAAATTGAAAAGATTAGATGTGCCCATATGTTTACTGCAGCATTATTTACAGTAGCCAATGTACGGAGCAACCTAAGTGTCCATCAACAGATAAATGGATAAAGAAGATGTGGTATATAGATATAGATACAATGGAATATTACTCAGCCATAAAAATGGGTGAGATCTTGCCATTTGTGATAACATGGATGGACTTATAGGGTATTATTTTTTAAATTTTATGTTTAAAAATATATTTATTTATTTTGAGAGAGACAGAGTCAACACAAATAGGGAGAAGGCAGAGAGAGAGAGAGAGTGAGAGAGAATCCCAAGCAGGCTCCACACTGCCAGCACAGAGCCCAATGTTGGATTCGAACCTATGAACTGTGAGATCATGACCTGAGCCAAAACCAAGAGTTGGACACTTAACTGACAGAGCCACCAAAGCACTCCTACAGGGTATTATTTTGCGTGAAATAAGTCATACTGAGAAAGACAAATACCACATGATTTCACTCATATGTGAAATCTAAAACAAAACAAAACAAAACAATTGAATAAGCAAACAAAAAGCAGAGTCAGACCCATAAATATAAAGAACAAATTAATGGTTGCCATTTGGAAGGGGGTGAGGGATAGACAATATGGATGAAGAGGAGTGGGAGATACAGGCTTCCAGGTATGAAATGAGTAAGTCACAAGAATGAAAGGCATAGCATAGAGAATATAGTCGATGATACTTTTAATAGTGCTATGTGATGACAGATAGTAGCTATACTTATGGTGAGCACAGCACAATGTATGGAGAAGTTGAATACCTGGAATAATATAATGTAGTGTGTCAACTATACCAAAAAATATAAAAGAAAAAAAAAGAAGTATTTGAGTGGAAATTAATGAAATAGAAAACCAAAAAGTGATGGAGAAAATCAGCGAAACCCAAAGATGGCTCTTTGAGAAGATAATAGTATTGATAAGCCTCTAATCATAAAGAGCACTAAAAAAGAGAAAAGACACAAATGACGACTTACAGGAATGAGAGTGGTGATATCACTTCTGGCTCCACATCGTTATTCTATCATCTTCTAGAACATTCTATATACTTTATTATATTAATAATATAATAAGAGAATGCTATGAAGAACTGTATGCCAATAAATATGACAATGGCATTGAAATGGAAATATTTCTTGAAAGAGGAAAGCTATTAAAGCACAGTCAAGAAGAAATAGATAACGTGCATATCCTCATATATATTCTCATTTTATTTTTCATATAAAGCCGGCATTGTTAATCCTATTTTAAAATTTAACGAACCCTGAAATACAGAGTTAAGTAACTTGAACAAGGCCTTACAGTAGGAAATGGTGGAGCCAGATCTTATATAGAGGGTTGACTGACTCACAGCCCAGGATTTCGTCTATATACTACTGCTCTAAATGAATGAATGAATGAACAAATAACTATGTTAGTTAGGAAACTATTTAAATTCCATCCAAGATTACCTTTGCATATTATGAAAATACAAACATATATGTAAGAATTTTGAATATGCTATATGTTATTGCTAATATAGCTTATATATAATGTTATATACATATTAGAAAAGAACACAACAAAAGTTCTGAAATTTTAAAGTCTTTTCATGTGTTAGGTTGAAAAGTAAAGACCAACTGTGACTTAACTTATAGTAAGATAATTTTTTTCTAAGCCATACTTCAGGATCAATGAACTCTGAAACAGGCTGATGGGGTTGTTAATTTTTTAAGCATGAGTTAATGATCCAGTTGGAATGGTTAGCCAACTATTAAGCAAGTCCAAGTGGAAAGAGCACGTACGATGCAGTCATGTGAACCTAATTTGAATATTGGTCTGCTTTTATTAGCTGGGGGAAATTATTTAACCATTCTAAGTTTCGGTCCTGGCATATGTAAAAAATAGGGGTAGCAACTGCTATCTTAAATACTTATCATGAGGATAAAGGGGGTGATGGGCATGGAGGAGGGCACTTGTTGGGATGAGCACTGGGTGTTATATGGAAACCAACTTAACAATAATCTATTTAAGAAAAAAAAATACTTATCATGAGGATTAGGGCTAATTTATTTAAAACACCTTAAATCTAGTGGCTAGATAAAAAAAAGGACAATAAATGACAGCTCTTAGTATCATTATACTGTGGTTGGTGTTAGACTTCATCTTCTTATAAGTCCATCCTACTTGTGGCTTTTGATAAACAAACTAGTTTCTGGGAAGAGTATGGGAGTAAGAAAGAGAGAATAATTAAGAAACAAAACAACAATATTCATCAAGAAGTGAATATATAAAAAAAGTAAGATTTCAGTTAGAAATATTTCCTTTCCTCTTCTATCTCTTGCTATTTATACTTCCCCAGAATTTTTCCAGAATTCATTTCTAATTCCATTCTTGTACTGTCAACAGACTCGATTTTCTCTTCCTTTTATCATTGATATTTGGAAATCAAGAATTGAAATGCAAATGCTGGGGCACCTGGGTGGCCCAGTGGGTTAAGTATACAACTTTGGCTCAGGTCATGATCTCTCGGTTTGTGGGTTTGAGCCCTGCATCAGGTTTCGTGCTGACAGCTCAGAGCCTGGAGTCTGTTTCAGATTCTGTGTCTCCCTCTCTCTGCCCTTACCCCACTTGCGCTCTGTCTCTCTCTGTCTCAAAAACAAATGAACATTAAAAAAGTATTTTTAATGCAAATGCTTATTGGAATTAATACAAGTGAAGTAAATAATGGAGGCAGGCAGTGTCTTATTCTTTCCCCACAGACATATTTTATTTGTGTATCCTTCAACAAGATGATTATTCACTTCCACACAAAATTTTCTTTCTCTCATTTTTCTGGCAACATGTGGCTTATCCAGTCATTTTGGGTTCATAGGACTATTCCTCTACTTTAAGAAAAACAATAATGCACGCAGGATTAATGAAAGTCAATTGGTATTGGACTATCATGGTGGACTCAATAGGAATACGGGAGAATGGAGAAAAACAAGGAAGGTGTTATTTGACTCCAGACTGACACACAGGAATATGGGCTCAGTATTGTCAGACTTTGCAGTTCACAAGAGGAGCCAGAGATCTGCATGTGAAAATTCTCCATTTTTAAATGTCTCAAAAAAAAAAATTCACTCAGGCTTATCAAACACAATGAAGGGTTGAATTTAGCCTTCAGATCTCCAGGTTATGACTTCTCACTACAGAAGAGCTAAATTTCTCCACTACTTGATACTCACTGCTGGGAAGGCCTACTTAATAAATCAAAGAGTTTGATGACAAGAAAAAAGTTTTACAAAGAATAAATATCTATTTATAGTCTCTTGGTTGTCTATAGTGATATTCTTCTCTATCCATTTGTCAACACAGAGAATTTCCCCCAAATACTCAACCAAACTGTTTTACAAAATGTGAAGACATTGCTTTCACCAATGCATTCATCCATCCAATGACTATTTTCTGAGCATCTATTATGATCAAGGCACTGTGGGCAACACCAAGGTCCTTAAAACACAGTTGCTGCTGTCTATATTTTTCTCCTCTCCCTTTTTTAACCCAAAAAGGGCATTTTCTAAAATCATTCTGTTGTTTGGCTCAAATAATTTTTCCTTACCTCCCTCTTTTTTTTACTCCATACATATATATATGGCATCAGAGAACTTGTTGAAGGTCAGGTGTAAGGGAGGTGTCAAAGACAAACAAATGACTCTTACTGCAGGTCAGTCAAGAATCTTTTCTATGGAAATCTTAACCAGCAACAAGCAAGTGCTACAAATCAGAAGTGGTCCCCAAACCACCATGCCTGTATTCAACACCCTCCATGGGCATTAATTTGTTGTCATCTAGACAAGTCTGTAATGTGCAATATGGATCAACCCACATGACTTTTTTAGTGAAAAGTTCTTAAGATGTCTTACTTCCAAATAAACGACTGCAATATTTTGATGTCATTCTGAAAAAAACTTGCCTTTATTCAGTGACAGCAGAATTTTAAGATCACAGCCAGGAGTTTTTCATTTCATTTACAACTTACTGCAGTGATTAAAACAGGTTGCCTACTCTCTTTAAACACATAATTTTATGCATAATAGGGTAATTATATTAAATGAGTATGCTATCAGTGGACTTCTTGGATGAGTGAGTTTTCTTGGACTAAACAAATGGCGTAATGTATATTATGAGGTTTCGTCTTGGCACATTAGGCCAGAATTTAATCACCTGGCATAAAAGTTATCAACAGAATTTTTTTCAGTGTAACTTTTCTGTATTTTCTTGTGTGGATAAGTATCTATTGATCAAGCCCCAAAACCCACAAACAAGATCAAATAATGAAATCAAATTCCACCCGAAATCAAATGCAGTGCAGACGACTTCTTAAAGTGGTAATTGTGTCATATGAATAAGCAAGAGTGTCGTGTCCTTGGGGAAAGCTGCTTATTTCCAATTTATAAATGGAACGGGAGTCCTATCAGAAGTTATCCACAGAGGCGTGTTTTCCTCTCCTTTTCTTCTCTTTGATTTGGTCTGATTGCTTTTAAACCTGTCAGTTCTGCTTTCTGATTATTAGCTGTTACTCCCACCTCATTAAAAAAAAAAAGTCTTGGCTTCGCCTAGCTCCCGTGCTATGTTATGGTGGCTAGGTCTGGGAAATGTGCAGCCATTTAAAACTGCATGCACAGTGGACAAACACAGGCCTTTTCAAATTCTACTTCCAGACTTCCCAGCTCCACCTCCTTGTCTTTGGAGAACTTCGGAGTCGTTTGCTATTCTCTTCATGGACACTCATTTCTTCCTTGTTCAATTTTATTACATCTTCCGGAAATGGGGAAAACCACTTCCTGAACAGTGAATATGCCATCTATTTAGAAGTTCAGCCTGCACTGCAGGATCTGGGGAACTCAGCTCTCGGGGCACATAGTGGCCCTTGTGGAGCCCACAAACACCTCCAATCCCTTGCCGGGGTCCCTGCATATGACACCCCCTCTCCTTCAGAAGTTGGAGCCATCAGCTTCTCTGGAAGCATTTGTTAGCAGCTCCTAAAGTGGGTTATGAGCCCTCCCGTGTGTGTTCCAGAAGCCCCAATCTTAGCAGTCATCTCACTGAAAGGTAGGTAACTTCCTATTTGTTGTAAGCTTTCTGAGGGAGGAGACTGTGATGTTCATGGTTGTCACCTCAGTACCTAACCTAACATAGCTCCTGGAGCAGAGTATGTTCAATACAAACTCTTGAAAAAAGTAAATGAACAGTGACATGAAATAACAATAGTGTGAATTACCATTTCCTGAGTCCCTGCTCAGCCAGTCTCTCTGATGTACATATTCCTCAGGACAACCCACAGTGTCCTTATTTGACAGAGGAAGACTGATGGAGAAAAGTCAAGATACACATCCAAGGACATACACTGAGAAGAGCCAGAGCGGCTTAATGTCAAAGACTCCAAATGTTGCTAAGTAAGGAGGCCAATGTGCCCTCCTGGGTTGCAGTGAGCAGCTCTGGTCTTTAAGGGTGCTCTTTGGAGGGGCACACCAGTCAGAAGTGGTCTCCATCAACATCCTCAAAGGGTGACTTCTGGGAAAGCCTTCACCAGTCACAAAAACAGAAAGGGCACAGGCCAAGGTGAGGCCAGGGCCCTCCAAGGACCCACCTGAGGACCAAAAGGTGACTGGGTATTACCTATTGATGGATACAGCTGATCCTTTCAAGAGGCCACCAGGTCTGCAATGGGAGATGAAAAAGCAATCCAGCAGGGGTGGCCTAGACTCAAATTATCCAGTTCACTGCTATCTCAGATTTGTAACCCAATACAAGGATCTTAATGATCAGATTAATCTAAACAGAATTCAGCTTTCAGCTTACTCTTTCGCAATGCATTTAAATTAGTTCAACCATAGGATGTTACAAATACATCCAACTGGAGGGTTCTAGTTCAATTATAAGTTGTAAAATGAGTACCAATGTGGGTATTTGTGTTTATATTACATTTCGTAATTCATGTTCCGAAGGAATACTCCAGGTTCACATGTTCACTTGTAGTTTTCTAAATGAAAGACTTCATGCTAAAGACTGAAAAATACCAGGGCAGGCCATAAATCACTAGGATTAATAATTTTGAATCAGAAGGTTTTGGAAAGCTAAGGTTAAGGTAAAGCTCACAGGAAAATTACTCCTGTTTAGTGGAGTAAACAATGCATGGGATAAGAGGTTTCATATAGTAAACACAATCTTTATAATTAACACGTTTTACCTCATAGAATGCTAGTCCTCTTTAAGAAAGGAAATTTTGTGTGTTGCTAAAATGTTAAGTAAATATATAGAAGCTCATGCCAATTTTATTTTTGAATTTTTATTGTGTTTAAATTAAGTTTGTTAAGGATATAAAGAGTCATGTGGGCAGTGAATACCCAATCTTTTATTTCCTCCTTTAGGAGTTTGGGCTTTGGCACATTGTGTCTCACCCAGGTTTCAACCATAATACCTACACCTCATTGGCCAATAAGAGCTTGAGAGCCTTACAGCGCTTTACACTTACAGATGCCTGAAAGTAGCTGTTAAATTATGTTCAGTGAGTGGCCCCAACTGGGATTTTCTTTCTGAGATGTTCTGTTCTAATGAGAGGTGAATGAAACCTTGACTGCCTCCTACCAGTCAGACTGGATTTCCCAGTAAACTCATGATATCCTCTCATTCATATTTATTTCCAGACAGCTCCAGAATAATCACTCCCTCACTCCTAATAATTCAGGTCAATGTGGTTTGGGGCTGATTGCACAAGTAATTAAAAAAGCCATTTTCTCCCCTATTCTTTCTGCCAATATGAATCCCTGCCCAGTAGGAAGTAATGTGAATTCTTTACTATTTGTGTGTGGGAAAGAGCAGACTGGTGCTTTTTTTTTTAAGTTTACTTATTTATATATATAGAGAGAAAGAGAGCATGAGTTGGGGGAGGGGCAGAGAGAGCAATAGAGAGCTGTCAGGGCAGAGCCCTATGTGGGGCTTGAACTCACAAACTATGAGACTGTGACCTGAGCCGAAATCAAGAGTCAGATGCTTAACCAATTGAGTCACCCAGGTGCCCCCAAACTGGTGCATCTTATGGTTGGCAGTGCCCCATGTAAGGCATGGAAAGTGCAGTCAACTGATCTAGAGCTGTGTCAGTTAAGGAAGGTACAAGTACTCAGCAAGAAGGTTGTAACCCCTAGTTAGACATTTTGGAGGAACGCTGTGAGATTCCCTAATTGACTTCCTATGCCAACATATATTCCTCATAAACATATAGGAAGAAAATTTAAATCATGTAAATGACTCTTATGTTATCTTGGAGTGAGCCTCCGAAAGCAGAACTCACAAAGATGGCTGCATTTTATTATTAAATGTTGCTACATTTAAACAATATATCTGCAATATGAGAGAAGAACATTTCACATACTTAATAAAGATGATTTCTTATAAATCAGGAGAAGAAATGCCACGCTACAACAGAAAAATGGACAAAGCCTTCTACATCCATCAATATGATATGCAGAATATTTTAGAAACAATTTCTATCTTAATTTTTTAAAATAGAAGTGCCGCAAAAAATATGACCTCTATCTGTTCACATTCAATCTTTAAGAAAGTGAGGGCCAGAGAGAAAGGAAAATCAAGGAAAGGCAAGCCCTGGAATGGTCGGAACATATCCCTACAGGGAGCACCCCCCACTCCGGGAAGGTGAGTCTGCATTATGGATCGCACAAAGATAGAAGACAAGTCCCGGAGTCTACACCAAGTGGCGCGGAGACTCCCAACAGACCACACCCTTCATGAAGTGGCCAGTTAGAAACGATCTACCTTTGAGAGAGAGCTCCCAATAATGATTGTAGCGAACACATCTCCCATTTAATTAGTGCTTGCTGCATTCCTGGAACATCCTTCCAAGTGCTTTACGTATCAACTCATTGACTCTTCACAACAACCCTACCAGGTCGGTGTGTTACTACGCCAATTTTAATTGAGAAGAGGAGAGCCCAGAGAGGTTAAATAATTAGTTGAAGAACTCACTGTTAGTGAGGGTGGGATTCAGGCAGTCTGGCTCCAGGAAGTGAGAGAAAAGTCTCTCCTGGAAAGGAATTAGCATCCAGCATACACAGAGAACTCCTTTGAATCAGTAAGAAAAAGATAAACAACTCTAAAGAAATTGGGCAGAGGATATTAACAGGTGATGCATAGAAGAGAAAACCATGCATTGCCAAATAAATAAAGGAAAAGATGCCCGACATGACACATGTGGATTAAAAGTCTCACCATATCAGGTATTGGCCAAGATGAGGGAAAATGGAGACTCTTATTCCTGGCTGATTCAGATGTAAACTGACATGAACACTTTGAAGAACTCTGTGACAATATCTGAAAGAGTGGGAAGTTTCCTTTCCTACAGTCTCTCTTTCAAGACCCATGCCAGATTGCCACCTCCTCCATGAAGTCTGCTATGCATTCACAGCAACACTGCATTCCTCAAATTTTCAGCATTATTCTATTACTCAATGGAATGAATGATTCGCTGCCTTCTGCTGGCGGCTTTTATCTGCTACTTAAATGCCAGGGCAGTGTTTGTGCTTTTTCATTCCTAGCATCTAAGTGGGAGCTAAATAAATGTTGCTGGTTTGAGTATGAAAAGGACTAATGTAACCAAATAAACTGTATTTTGGCTTTCTCTCTGTTTCATTAGCATATGTCAGATGCATTCTGACAACCCAATTATAGTGAGCAAAACATATCTCAGGGCAAACAAACCTCTACTATTCTTGCCTTATGCAGATTTGCTCTATATTTTCTTGAAATTAAAATTGAGCATGACATATTTTCTGAAGAAAAGTAAGAAAATGAATTACAGTACACTAATGTCAAGTTTTATCTTTATCAAATCAATTTTAAAAGCCGTGTTCATTCTATTGAACATCCCAAAATGACAAAGGCCTAAGGCTCTAATTGACTTTTGATAAACATATGACTGAATCATTACAATGCTTCAGCTTATTGTATAAAATCTATGTACTAAGAAGTTATTTAGAAAGACAACATAATCTGTCTCTGGAGTTTAATGATTACCCATGACTTCTACTATTACTTATATGTGGATGATTCTCAAATCCACATTTTAGCCTTGATTTCTAGACACCCATTCTTTCCCTTTAATTTTTTTTCTTTTCAACTTCTAGTTACAAGAAGGTAAATATAAGGTATGCTCTTGGTAGAAAGGAACTGAAAAATAAAGAAAAGTTAAGAGGAAGAAGGATCTATAATACTTACACCAAGAGTTGAGAAACTGTTAACACTCTGATACGTGATTAGTCTGTCTTATTTACATAACAGTTTACAAGGCCAAAGGCTGCTTGTATATAATTTTAACACACAGTTTTAAAGAACTGACATAAGTATTTTACTTTGTTAATATATTTTGTTAATACATCATTTTTTAAAATTTAAATTCAAGTTCGTTAACATACAATGTTGTCATGTCTTCAGGAGTAGAACCCAGTGATGCATCTCTTACATGTATGCCCAGTGCTCATCCCAAAAAGTGCCCTCCTTAATGCCCGTAACCCATTTAACCAATCTCCCCACCCACCTCTAAGTCAGTCAGAGAAGGAAATATATTATATGATTTCACTCATATGTGGAATCTGAGAAACACAACAGATGAACATAGGGGAAGGGAAGGAAAAACAAGATAAAAGCACAGAGGAAGGCAAAACATAAGAGATTCTTAATATATTATTTTTAATAGCTATACAACATTCCACTGCACGGATTCATCATAATTTATTTAACTTTTCTCTACTTTGGGGGATTGTTTTGTTTTCCTCTTTTCCTGTTTCCTCTTGGTTATGGGCTACATCCTGCAATGAACATCTTTGTAAATAATTATTTTTCGGGTCTATTTTGGATCAAAGTGCATAATGAATCTTCTATATTTGGTTTGAAGGATGTGAACATACTACCAAATTGCTTTTCATCATTTCCATCCTGGGACTAGAAAGTGGTGATTTACTGTATCTTTGTCAGCACTGAATACTTTCACCTCTAACTGCCAGTAGAACGCATCTGTTGGACAGCCTAAGGATCCCTCCAGCTAAACATGTTCAGTGTAAAACCTTCGACCCCGCCTCCCCCACATTTGATGAAGACACCACCATCTGAGAGGTCAGGGCCCCTACAGATCTTTCTTATCCTCCACATCCGTGAGAACAATGCCCCGTCTGGAATCTGACTCTGTCTCTCCCTCTGCATTCAGGCTGTTACCACTGGGTTCAAGGACTTGGCTGTTCTGGGTCGGGCTATTAAAAAGATTATTGATTTTTTCATTGCATAGCTATTACATGTTTAGAGAACTGTATTGGACGCTGTAATGCAAAAAGAAAGCACCAACAGTCTCACCTCTTGGTAGCTCCCACTCTACTATTTTGGTGGATCTCCTAGGATTTTTCCTGCACATAATTTTGTGAAACTAGCCATGATCAAACATCAATCATACCTTCCTGTCTTGTTTTTCTTTGATAATGGACTGATAATTTTCTACTATTATCAAAAACTACTTGCAAACTTTTAAATTTCTTTTCCTAATAATCCATGAAGGGAAGGTACCACAGTTTATATCACCATTCCCCTAACTATTCAGCATTTTAATGATTATTGTTGTGCATAAAGCTTTTTCAGTCGATTCAGTTGTTTCCTTAGGATAAACTCCTGGAAATGTGATGACTCCATCAAAGTCTAAAAACATGTGAAAGATTACCTAGTTCTATCTATTTCCTATGTCATAGCTACATGTACCTTCGGCAGAAAATAGCCCATTGCGTCACCTGGTGATCTTCCTTCCTGGAACATGTCTGGTCACTCATACCCTAGAAACTGAATCCAGACTCCTCGACTGCCATGGTGAAACCTTTCATGTGAGGGTCCGTCTGTACCTCCAGCCTCACTGCTTACATCTCAACTCAGCATCCTCACTCCCAACTGTGTGTAACTATTCTTTATTCTTCAAATATGCCTCCTTAACTTTGCTACTATCTCTGCCCTATTTAGACTGACCTCCCTCTTCCCTTTGTTTCCTTTTAAAACCTTATTTTTAAAAGAGCAGTTTTAGGTTCATAGCAAAATTAAGAGGAAAGTACGAGGATTTCTCATATTCCCTCCCCCCCATACCCACACATGCCCAGCCTCTCATTATCAATATATCTCATTAGACAGTACATTTCTTACACTTGATGAACTTACACTGACGTATCATAACCGCTCAATGACCATCGTTTATGTTACGGTAAAGTTTAGGTGGTATACATCCTATAGGTTTGGACAACTGTATACTGGCAACTACTCATCACTAGAGAATCATGTATTTTCATTGCTTTAAAAATCCTCCATGCCCTCCCCTCCCACCACCCCTTAGCATTCACTGCTCCTCTACTGTCTTCATAGTTTTGTCTTTTCCAAAATGTCATGTAGTTGGAATCATATGCTATGTGGCCTTTTCAGATAGGCTTTAGTAACGGTCATTTAAGTGTCTTCCATGTGTTTTTATGGCTTGATAGTTCCTTTCCTTTCAGTGCTAAATAATATTTCATTGTCTAAACTTACTACAGTTTATCAATTTACTTACTGAAGGACATCTTGGTTGCTTCCAAGCTTTGGTAATTACAAATAAAACTGCTATAAACATTCACATGCAGGTTTTTGAATGGACATAAGTTTCAATTCCTTTGGGTAGCTACTAAGGACCATGGATACTAGATCATACGGTTACAATGTATTCAGTTTTATAAGAAACTGCCAAGCTGTCTTCCAATGAGGCTGCACCATTTTGTACCACCAGCAATGAATGAGAGTTCCTGTTGCTTCACATCCTTGCCAGCATTTGGTGTTGTCAGTGTTTTGGGATTTTTGCCATTCTAATAGGTGTGTAGTGCCTTTTCATTATTGTTTCAATTTGCATTTCCCTGATGACATATGATGTGGAGAATCTTTTCATATGCTTATTTACCATCTGGATATCTTCTAGGTTGAGGTCTTTTTTTTAAGTTTATTTATTTATTTTGAAGGAGAAAGAGAGAGAGCATGCACGTCAGAGGAGGAGGGACAGAGAGAAAGGGAGAGTGAGAAAATCCCGAGCAGGCCCCACAGTCAGCGCAGAGCCCCGTGTGAGGCTCAAATTAATGAACCGTGAGATCATGACCTGAGACCAAGAGTCAGACACTTAACCGACTGAGCCATCATGGTGTCCTGGTTGATGTGTCTATTAAGATCTTTGGCACATTCTTTACTTGGACTTATTTTCTTATTGTTTTAAGAGTTCTTCTATATTTTGGATAGTGCTCCTTTATCAGGAGTGTCTTTTGCAATTATTTTCTCCTAGACCGTGGCTTATTCTCTCATGATCTTGCTATTATTTTTTGCAGAGCAAAAGTTTTAAATTTTAATGAAATATAGTTTATCAATTATTTCCTACATGGATTATATCTTTGGTGTTATATTTAAAAAGTAAGTCATCACTATACCCAAAGTCGTCTAGATTTCCTTTCTATATTATCTTGTAGGAGTTTACATATAGGCTTATGATCCATTTTGAGTTACTTTTTGTGAAGGGTATAAAGTCTGTGTCTAGATTCATTTTTCTTTTTCATATGGATGTCCAGTTGTTCCAGCAAAAAGAGACTCTTTTGGTTTCCATTGTATTTCCTTTGTTCCTTTGTAAAGATCACTTGACTACATATTATGGGGTCTATTTCTGGGCTCTCTATTCTGTTCCACTGATCTGTTTGCCAATTCTTTCCACACTGTCTTGATTACTATAGTTTTATAGTGAGTCTTGGCATAGGGTTGTGTTAATTCTCCAACTTTCTCCCCTAACACTGTGTTGGCTATTCTGGGTCCATATAAATCTTAGAATCAGTTTGTCAATATCCATAAAATAACTTGCTAAGGTTTTAATTGGGACTGTACTGAATCTGTAGATTAGACAGATGTCTATTCTTGGCAGATGTCAAGAAGTGACATCTTGACAATATTGAGTCTTCTTATCCATGAACATGGGGTATTTCTCTATTTACTTAGTTTTTCTTTGATTTTGTTCATCAAAGTTTTGTAGTTTTCCTTATATAGATCTTGTACACATTCTGTAAGATTTATACTGAGTTCCATTTTGGGGAGTGTGATCTCTTCTCTTCTTTATTCAGTTAAATCAAAGCTCAATCTGTCTCCTTAGTGAAATTTTTCCTAAATCCTTCCTCAATCTAAAAAGAATTGTTCCCTAGTCCTGTTAGCTATTCTTTTGATACTTTACTTGTATTTCTAATGCAGCAATTGCTACAGGTTTTTTTGTTTGTTTGTTTGTTTTTTGTAGTATAGTTTATTATGGATGTATGTAATGGGGCTTTTTAAGGGCAGAACATGATATATTAGTACTATTTATATCAGGTTTAATGTCCACCACAGTTGATGCTTAGCAGTGTTTAGGAAGCTATATTCAGTTTAACTGATGGAAACTTGACAAAATCACTTTTTTTTTGCTAAATACACTTTTTTTTTGCATTTAGTTTTCTATCTGTAGCCTGAATAGGTAAAACAATTATTTCCCTATTGTTATTCTATAGGATGTTTCTAAAATGAAGAAAAAAAGGGGCACCACAATGGCTCCAACTTAAACCTCCAATTCTTGGTTTATGCTCAGGTCATGATCTCGTGGTTCTTGGGAAGAAGCCCCAGGTTGTGCTCCTTGCTGACAGCACAGAGCCTACTTGGGATTCTCTTTCTCCGCCTCTCTCTGCCACCACCCCCCTCCAACTCGTGCTTTATTTTTCTCTTAAAATAAATAAATAAACTTAAAAATAAAATAAAATGAAAAAAGAATGAATATGTAAATATGCTTGGAGATTCTAAATAAAAAAGCAAACAAACAAATGGATATAAGCAGAGTATTATTATTTTCCCTTAATCCTAACATATTTATGATCTATGTGAACCTATCTTATTTGATCCTGATAGAAAGACATCATGAGAGTATCTAATTGAAATGTCTTAATGTAAAGCAAGAAAGCAATTAGATCTCAACTGCCTTGCTGGAGAGCCAGAGGAATGAAAATCTCTCATGTTTATTTTTCAGGGACTAGGTGAAACAATGGGAAATTGGATAATAGAGGCATAGACTTGTGATTGGGGCCTAATGAGAGAAAATATGTATGCAACATTATTATTATGCCAGTAATTACATTGGAAGTGTGTGTGTGTGTGTTTCACATAACTTTGATGAGAACTAGTATTGGGAAGACCTTGAACTTTCTTGACATTATAAATTTGCTGAATGAAAGAAGCTACTGTATTGACCATCTATTAAATGCCGCCATTAAATTATATAGATTTCTGAAACTCTCAGAGCTTTATTATTTCTACATATAAGTTTTTGGCAGTTTCTTATTTTCTGATTTTTTTTAAGTTTTATTTTTTTCTTGTCTGAATATTATTTGCCAATATTAGATTTTTAAATAATTCTTTTTAAAGTTTATTTAAAAACTTTTTTGTAATGTTTATTTATTTTTGAGAGACAGAGAGAGACAGAGCATGAGCAGGGAAGGGGCAGAGAGAGAGGAAGACACAGAATCTGAAGCAGGCTCCAGGCTCTGAGCTGTTAGCACAGACCCTGACACAGGATTCAAACCCACAAAATGCAAGATCATAACCTGAGCCAAAGTCAGACACTTAACTGACTGAACCACCCAGGCACCCCTTAATGTTTATTTTTGAGAGAGAGAGAGAGATTGAGAGAGACAGAGCATGAGTGGGGGAGGGGCAGAGAGAGAGGGAGACACAAAATCCAAAGCAGGCTTCAGGCTCTAAGCTGTCAGCACAGAGCCTGACATGGTGCTGGGATGCACAAACCACAAGATCATGACGTGAGCTGAAGTCGAATGCTTAACTGACTAAGCCACCTAGGTGCCCCAATTTACCAACATTAGATTTTTAAAGCCCTAGGCTGGTGGGGGAAGATTGTAGTGCATTCTTACTACATTAAGAAACTTTCTAATTACTATTAAATAGAAAGTAAAGAAGTGACATTAAAGTTGCATTAAGCTATCTGTAGTATTCTTAGCTATACACACTATTTACCCAAATAAGAGAGTACACCAAAAAACGACTCGTTTAAAGTAAAACTAAAAAAAATCATGTACATTAAAAAATTATATTAAAATTTCAAATGTCTAGATGAAATGACATCAAACAACTTAAAAGCAATTTAAATTTATTAACTCCACTTAAAAAAGGACTATCAGATAAATAAGAGGAAAAAGTAACATTCACTCTTCTTTTATGAAATAGATATCATTTACTAGAATTATCTAAAGTAGCATACAGTTTGAAAGCTATAAATAAAAATTATGACCTATTTGTGTAGATTGACTGAGATGCCTTTGTGAAGAGAAAAGAAGCAAAAAAAAAAAAAAAAAAAGAAAGAAAGAAAAAAAAAAGACCCAAAGCCAAAAAGCCATTCTGCTTCAGGTTCCCACTGAAGTCAGCTCAAAATCAATTCAATTTGACATTTATTGAGACCTACTATTTGCAAGGCCTTGTGCTAGGTGCTATAGCAGATTTAAAATGAACAAGATATGAGTTTTACTTTCAAGGACCTAATAGGCCAGTAAATGGGATAAGACAACTATACAATTAACCATAGCATTATATAGATGTGCTAAGAAATGTGATGGAAGTAAAAACAAAGAGCTATGGAGTCACAAAGATACAGGACTCATTCCAGCTGATGGGCTGGAGGAAAATTTAATTAAAGAGGAGGTCTTGGACCGAGGCCTAGAAGAACAGGATTTCTGTCTTTGTGTAGGATTTAGACAGATAGCATTAAGATGACCAAGGGATGGGCAATAAGAGGAATATTTTAAGTACAGGTAAAGGTAATCAAAGAAATAAACTCCCAGGGGTACCCGGATGGCTCAGTTGGTTAAGCATCTGACTTTGGCTCAGGTCATGATCTCACGATTCATGGGTTCAAGCCCCATGTTGGGCTCTGTGCTCATAGCTCAGAGCCTGGAGCCTGCCTTGGATCTGTGTTTCCCCTTCTCTCTGCCCCTCCCCATGCTCATGCTCTGTCTGTCTGTCTCTCTCTCTCTCAAATAAACATTAAAAAAAGGAAGAAAGAAACTCCCAGAATTTAGACTGTGTCTGGGAAATTATTAATAATCTGGTTTGGTTGGATTGGAAAATTTAAGAAGAGAGTAATGGAATTCTGCATTGACAAAACTGGGTTTAATTAGTTTTAAATCTTTAATAGCAAAATAAAAATGCTTTTCCTAAGTAATCAGGTGATGCTAAGATAGGTTATTATTAAAACAATGGAGAAAATGGGAAAAGAAGACATAATCAAAGAATATTTGTTTTAAACTTATTTTCAGTTCTTTTTAATGACAAAATCTGAAGATTAGAACAGAGATTCATAAAACCTATGCAGTTACATGCCATGGATAGATTTGTAAATTCATACACTTTTAATTGGGAAAGGAGTTTCACCTGAAACTCCTAAGGGCTCTTCACCCTTAAAAATGTTAAAAAATCAGTGATCTGGAGAAGCTTCATCAGTAGAGGGAAACATGATATTATTTGATGAGTCTAACTTTTTATTACTTTCTTTTCCTACCATACGCTACAACTTACATTGAATTTGTCACACTCTACTATAATCATTATTTTGCTTCAATTCTAGAGAATGGCATTCTCTTTACCTTCTTTTTTATTGTTTTGTTTTTCTATTTTTTTAGAATGGCAAAAACAAAAAGCTTATTAAGTAAATCTAAAAATATACTGAGTTGTGTGAAGAGAAATGTAATACCCTGTATATCTGTTTGCACCCATTCCTCCACAACTGGGAACGTATTTGTCCATACATTTTAACCCCCACACCACACCATATGTGTAGATGTATACTTACACTGGTGTGGATGCATGTGTATGTAATAGAGAGACAGAGACAGAAAGAAAGAAACAGAGAGATTACTTCTTTTTCTAAAAAAAGAAAAAAGTACATAATTACTGTACACATTGTTGTTTTAATTTAATTTAATTTTTAAATGTTTTAATGTTTATTTTTGAGAGAGAGAGACAGAGGGTGAGTGGGAGAGGGGCAGAGAGAAAGGGAGACACAGAATCTGAAGCAGGCTCCAGATTCTGAGCTGTCAGCACAGAGCCTGACATGGGGCTCGAACTCACAGACTGTGAAATCATGACCTGAGATGAAATCAGATGCTCAACCGACTGAGCCACCCAGGTGCCCCTATTGTTTTAATTTTAAAACACTGCATTATGGACATCTTTCCAGGTTGATACACATATCTAACCTATTCTTTTATTTTATTATCTTATTTTTTTAAGTTTATTTATTTTGAGAGAGAGAGTGTGTGTGACTGGGGCAGAGAGAGAGGGATAGAGAGAATTCCAAGCAGGCACCACACTCAGTCACTCAGTGCAGGGCCCAACACAGAGCTCCATCTCAAGAACTTTGAGATCATGACCCAAGTCGAAATCAAGAGCCAGCCACTTAACCGTCTGAGCCAGCCAGGAGCCCCTAATCTATTCTTTTAAATAGCAATAAAATATTCCTTTGTATAAATATACTATAATTTATTCAACCACTATCTAATTGATAAACATTTTGTTTATAGTTTCTGGGTATTTAAATTATGTTGTTATAAACGTATTTATACATATATCATATGTGAGTGCTTTTAGTTTTATAAGACTAAAAGAAAAACTGATTAAAGAGTTAATACAAATAGTAGACATGGTCACATAAGTCTATAAAAAAGTTTTAGCAACTTGTATTCCCAGCTGTAGTATAAGCCAATACCCAGTTTACTACACATTTTCCAGGGGATAAGAGTCCAAATATCTGCCAAGCAAGGCGGGAACATTCAAGAACATTAGTTGTCATGCATTTATCCTCTAGTTACTGCATCTTGAAGTTGGGATGGTCTGTCTAGAGAGGAGGGTGGGAGGGGGTTCTGGAAGAAAAAGGGGCTCAAGGTAGCAAATATTTATGAACTTTAGTGTCAGTATTTCAGTGGACACCCTGAACTTACCAGATAAATAGTAACCCGGCTATGGCTAGGATTGGCTATTAGTGGATGTTTAAAGATTTTGGAGAATTAGTGACAGAAAATGGTACCTAACTGATAGTTTTAATGTGCACTTCTTTAATAGAAGAGCAACTTCTTAATATAAATTTTTAAATAACTTACATTTGTTTAGTATTTGGTCAAATTTTTGTCCATTTTTATTTGTGCTGTTTACCCATTCATTATTAAATTGAAGGAGATATTTTTATGTTGATATTATTTGTTTGCTAAATGTTTTCAAATACATTTTCTCTGCATCTCCTGCATCTTCAATCTATAATTAAGGTATCTTTAGCTGCACTGAATTTTGAATATTAGTATAGTAAAAAACCTACTAGCATAAGTGTTATTATATTTATCTGTAACACATTTTTATGGTTTTCTTTATCTAATTTCTGCAATTTCTTGCTATCTTTTTCTTAGGAATTGCATAGCTTTGTTATTTTTGTGATTTTCCCATTTTCATTTCCAACTGGTTATGGAAAAAAAAGAAAAGCACTTTCATTTTGTGTACTTATTTTACATTCATCCATCTCAGCAAATTAATTTGGCATTTCTAAGAGTATTTAATATACTATTTATTAATTCATTTAATATAAATAAGTTGTGGTCACTTTTATTGTTATATGATAAATATATATATTATAAATTATATATAAATAAAATAATTTTCTCTTCTTTTCACTATTTATTTCATACATTGTACTTTCTTGTCTTATTACATTAGTCTGTAAAACAATGTTAAATAATAGAAAAAACAGAAATGAAAACAGACATATGTGTCTTGTGCCAGATTTTAGTGATAATGACTTTAGTATTTCATTATCAATAGTTGATTTTTTTATTGAGTTTTATGAAACAGGAGTACTTTAAAATTTTATATGATACTTCATTTTTCTAAGACATTTGATACTTATATCTCAACATTTATTTTTTCCTTTCTGAAAAACAAATCTTTAAGTTCTCTATAGAATTTTTTAATGTTTTTATTTATTTTGAGAGAGAGGGAGAGAGAGAAAGAGAGAGCATGAGTGGGGGAGGGGCAGAGAGAGAGAGAGAGAAAGAATCCTAAGCAGGCTCCGTGCTGTCCGTGCAGAACTCATGAACCACGAGATCACAACCTGAGCCAAAACCAAGGGTTGGATGCTTCACTGACTGAGCCACCCAGGTGCCCCTTTAAGTTCCACTTCCTTGACTGCTTTTTTTCAGTTTCTAGCAATTGCTTCTCCTCCTTTTTCTGTATTTGAAACTTCGGCTGTCCTCAAGATCTAACCTTTGGTCCTGTCGTCTTATTCACGCTCTTCCTCAAGAAGCCAGTGGATTGCCTATGGTTTCAAGTAATACCTACACGCCAATGGTTATGAACGGAATGTTTGTGTTTTCCCAAAATTTCTATGCTGAGCTTCCAAGCCCAGTGTGATGGTATTTGGAGGTGATTAGGCCTTGAGGGTTGAGTCCTCATGATGGGAATAGGGCCTGTTGCTTTCTCCTTTCTCTGCTCTCTGCCATGTGAAGAAGCAGCAGGGACACAGCCTTCTGAAAAGTAGGAAGAGGGCCCTTACCAGTCCCCAAATCTGTTGGCACCTTGATCTTGGACCTCTCAGTCCTCTGACTGTGAGAAATAAATATTTGTTGTTTAAGCCACCCAGTCTGTGGTTCTCTTATCTACAAACTTGGCTTTAAGTTCTTTTTCTCACCTCCAGCGTTCTATTCCTGTTTTGTACCTGATGTCTTAACCTGGATACCTTAGTGCTGTTCCATCTCAATATTTTTAAGCCTGAATTATATTTGTGTTCAACATGCTCTTCCTTCCATGACTCTTACAATAGTTAATGACAGCACTAGCTCCCCAGTCATTCAATCTGGAAACTCGAGAGCTATTTTCAACTAGCTCTCTTAACCTACTCAACCCTGATTGGTTATAAAGTCCTGTGAACTCTACTTAAAAATATATCTCAAACTCTTCTCATCTTTCCACCCACAGTACAACTATTTTATGCTGTTCTCATTATGGCTAGACCCATCTACCCCTTCTATCATTCAACTGCAGCTCACCCTTAGAATTATTACCAAAATTATTTTGTTAAAACAAAACAGTTTTCCCCTTTTACATAAAAATCTTTAATTGACTTTTAGATCTTCAGAATATAATTGAAATGTTAAACATGGGGCACAAAGCCCTTCATATTTTGGAAGCATGCATTCTTCCTCATCTTGTCCTGTGCCTCTTGCTACCATTTCTCACTACAATGAGTTGCCCACTGCCTCGTGTTCTCAGAATTTCTCAAAACACACACTTCTTCATCTCCATGCCCTTCTCTCTGCTCAGCCTCCCTGCACAGCCGTGGCCTGCCTGCACACGTGTGTGCTTCACATCCTGTCTCAGAAACCCAGCCCTTCCAGCCTCCAGCTCCACTCTCCTGTCAGAACTAGTGTGTTCTCACTGCAGGGGGAGCTCCTGAGGGCATGTTTCTAATTGTTTAGCTTTGTATCCACAGCATAGCATCGATATGGTAGTAATAATATTTGTGGAGGGAAGGGACAAAGGAAGGAGGGAAGGAAGGAAGGAAGGAAGGAAGGAAGGGAGGGGAGATGGAGGGAGATTTTATTTGAATTGAATTGTCTTAGAGCCAACTCTTCCTAAAAACAGAGCTAAATCAATAACAAAAAAATGTTGAGGTGATTATGAAGAATAAACTAAACAAAACTGATTTTTAGTATATAAAAATTGTGAGCAAAATTGAGTAACTGAGAGAAAAATGAATAATTATGCCGTATGTCAGCAAACCTATCTTCAGTGAAAAGTGGTTTAGAGGGCAAAAAGAATAAATGGAAAAGCTGCAGTAAAACATGAAAAATGAGTACAGTGCTTTCTGCTTTGTAAACACTTTATTGCATTTAAAGTATAAAACAAAGCATAAAGAACAGATATGCTGTACAAATGAATTTGGGTAAAGATCAGATGATTAATTTTCTTGTGTAGTCCTATAGCACTTATCACAATACCACCTTGTATTGTAAGACATGTAATACATGCTATTCATTTGTTATATATCTGGGCATATTTATGCTTACAATATCACATTTTAATTATTACCAAGATGATTAGGTTTAGACCATAGTAGCAATTTACATGAAAGTGATTGGGTGCCTCCCATAACCTGAGTTATTATCTGTTGGCTTATGGTTCCCAAATATATATTTTCAGCCTCTTAACCAGCAGACTGACCCAGTACTAGGCACGTTCCAGATAAAAGAGCATGAGAACACAACAAAGTCAACTCAGATTGCTACAGGAATGCACTTGGAATGCAACCAACCCACGTGCTTTCTCTAAGTTTTCAGCAAAAGATAGAAACCAGGTTTCAGTGCCAGAGAGCTCATTTCTGTGAGACTCAGTGATAGCAAACCATGGCAGAATAACTATCGTTATCATTATTGCTGTCACAAATGGGAGTGACTTGGGATGTAGACTTTGGAGCTGATGGCCAGTTTCAAGTCCCATGAGTGCCACTCACCAGTAACTAGCTGTAAGATGGACAAATGACTTCAGCTCTCTGACAGGAGGTGACAATATCCACCTCATAAGGCCGTTCTCCTGAGGATTAAACATAAAGTTCCTCGAAATATACTAAGCATTACATAAGTGTTAGCTATTACTGATGTCACCATCATTATGGGAGGAGATAGAAGGCATGTCAATAGGAAACAGGAAAAAAGCAGAAAAATCTGTGTAACAACTAATATTTTTGTTTAGTGAAACCTTTTCTGTGGTATGCTTTCAGTGGTGTATATGCATATATACCACATGCTACATGGGTTACAGAATGAATCGTTGTAAATAAAGGAGGTGAGCTCACAATTTGTAAAATTCTATAAGGGAACAGAAACAAATAATCTGTTTGTGATAACCATGACATTGATTTTCAAGTCTAAAATTTTGTAAGTTGACTTTCTTAAAGTAAGAAAACATTGATAGATTGCTGTATTTGTTAGAATTTATTTTGTCATTATATTTTGAATTTCTGTAAGAAAATGTATGTTTTCAACATATTATTTTTTGGAATTTTGAAAGTAAAAAGGACTTGCAATTAATTGTGCCCCTGAACCCCTTAGGTTCATTATGTTCATCATGTAAGATGGTACCCCACCCTAAATTTACAGTGAGGAAAGATGGTTGAAATACTCTATGTTTTTTCTTTGTTTGTTTGTTTGTTTGTTTTTGAGAGAGAGGAGCGGGGGGAGTCTGCACACATACGTGGTAGAGAGAGAAAGAACGAGAATCTTAAGCAGTCTCACTCCCAGCAAGGAGCCGCCAATGCTGGGCTCCATGCAGGGGCTCAATCTCATGAATCTTGAGATCATAATATGAGCTGAAATCAAGAGTCAGAAGCTTAACCGACTGAGCCATCCAGGTGCCTCTCAACATTCTCTTTTGATTTAAGCTTTGCTAAGTCTGTAAATAAAGCCCTTATTTTAAAATTTGAAACTATTTCATAGTTTCAACTGTTTTATAATTGTGATGTCACTTACAGCAAATTCTTCTCCAAAATTTTCTTCTAAAATTGCAAATGGAAAAGGATAACTGATTGAGAGACAATTTAGAAAATAATCACTAAGGGATATTTAAATAACTTGAACAAATTTGTAGCTTTTGGGGCTGTTTCATTTTCTTTCTTTACAAGACCTATAATTCTCTCCTGACTATAAGAAACCTGTCCCTTTCATCCCCTCTGTCTAAATAATGGAACTCCCACAGTTATTTTCCTGTTCTTCAAAAGATCCATTATTTTGTAAACACACACACACACACACACACACACACACATCATTTTTGATGTTTTGTGAAAAGCAGTGTTACTGATTGTGTTCTAATACTTTATTAGTCTCTATTGAAACAGTGCCTTATTGCATCATAAATATGCTGAGTAACACCTGGAGAAAAGTAGATCATACTGGAACATCTGATTTGGGGAGAAGAACTTGGAAGAGAAACTCAAGAAGGAAAGCTAACAGCTTTAAAGATAAAATGATGTAATACTTCAAATAAAAGAATTGCCTGGCTTGTTACAAAGCAATAGTAGGGGTCATTGCCCTGATGTTCAGTATAACGATAGGGAGCGAGCGGGGACCCTGAGGGTGGGTCCTGTGAACAATGACTGCCGTCAAAACAAGAATCACCATGCACAAGGTGGGGAGAGGAAAACAATGCATCACACATGCAGAGAACTTCCACATCCATTCTTTCATTTGGATTCAAGACAATAATGTGAACTGTTTAGGGCAGACACCCTTTTATTAATTTTGCACCAAAGGACTAAGGCCAGAGAGAGACATGGCCTGTCCGCTGTCTCATGACCCATCACTGCTCATGCCAGGTCTGGGGCTGGACCCTGAGTTATGAATACTCCAGCCAAGTCCTGTTCACAACCCACAGCCATCACTGTCATTGTACGACACTCAGAACAATGCTCAGTTGTCTATGTCCTAGATTTTTTTTTCTATCAGTGGTATAGGTTTAAAATTAAGTTTCTCCTTGCCTGGAGACTCTTCTAGCTTATTTCTTATCCCTGAGTTCATAGCTTCTTTGTGAGTATTACATGGTGGATAAAACATAAAATCATCTGACTTATAAAAAGCTGCCAACTGTTAATAAACACTTGGGATAACTAAATGCCATAATAACCATTTAAATGAAAAAAAATCATGATAGCAGCTACGAGGATTTCAGGATTCTCCTATGTAGTACCACATTGTTTTCCATTAGGGTGATAGATATAGAAGATCATTCAAATATCAAGCAGATAATTCACCAGCTGTCTATATGATCACTATCTAAAATCTCTAGAAGGTACAGTTAGCATTGAGATAGCTGGGTTTAGCAACTTTGTTATGAAATCTCATCTTTCCATGTGGGAGAATTTCATACTTTAATTCCAACGGTCACTATGCAGGTGGACTCGGAGGGTAAAGGTGGCGGGATGGATACGCCCAAGTCCTGCAGGTTGGGGGTGGACTGAAGCAGTGTGTTCAGTTAACGATTTAGGATGGCGCTGAGGTGGCCAGCATGGCTGCTTCCATGCTGGTGTTAACAGAGAGGGTGCTGCTTATTTAGATCACCATGGACTCTCATAGATTTGATCATGGTAAGTAGCCAACTGAGAGGACTAGACTCCAGAAGAAAACACAGAGCAGACTCCCCTGGAGGGCTGACGCGGACAATCATTAAGACCCTCCTCCAACACAAGCAGGTGATAAAGGAATAAATGACCTTAAGGAGCTTCACTCCTCAACTGCTCTAGAGGAGGCTGAGGGCACCTTTTATTTCACATCGAATCCCTGCAGAGGTAGATATGGTCACCTGACTTGATCTCTTCACTTCATAGATGAGGAAATCTGGGTCTTGAAAACGTGAGACTTGCCAAAACCTGAAAACTGATGACAGAACTGGAACTAGATGCTGGGTTCCAGGTTCTGGTCCAGGGTCCTTCCCTCTGTCAGCCTGGCCTGTCCCACATAGCGGTCAGGGTCCTCACGACCACACATGGCCACTGAGTGAGAGGAACACAGGTGTGTCCATTAGGAAAACTGTGGGTCCTCAGCATACAGGGCAGACAAAGATCCAGGCAGGGAGAGGGGAAGGCAGCACAAATACATGCCCGATCTCCTCTATGGGAGCTTCAGAAATGCAGGGACATTCAGGGAAATGGTGGTGGTGGGGGGGGTTCTGTCCTCCACTTAAGGAAAGCAGGGCAGAGAGAGGCTTCGTAACAGCGGAGTGTATACCTCCCCCACCTGTAGTGATATTTTGTATAGAAAAGAATAGTAGTTTGTGGTTTTGCTAATATTAAAAACCTTACCCAGTAAGATTTACTGGGGAGACAAGTTGTGTGTCTTTTGACCCACATTTTTCTAGTAAAATACAGACCCTGTGTATGCGCCTCTCTGAAATTCGGGGTACAATCCTAGAGAAGACAGCACAGC
This sequence comes from Crocuta crocuta, assembly GCF_008692635.1. Taxonomy (NCBI): domain Eukaryota; kingdom Metazoa; phylum Chordata; class Mammalia; order Carnivora; family Hyaenidae; genus Crocuta; species Crocuta crocuta. Next base: position 7,808,259 of record NW_027528624.1, on the reverse strand, counting down.
TACCATGAATCTACAATCCCAAGGAAGGTGATTGCAAAGAAATTTGAGGCTGCAACATTTTAGTGGCTTCTTTTTTAGGCTGTGTATAAATTCTTTGTGCTCAGACTCTGGTTTCCTCCCACAGCATTTGGGCAACTCTGTAAATGCTCGCATACGCATCATCCTGGCTCTGCATAGTTGTGTGAGGCAGGCATGTTTGATCATTGCCGGTTCTTCATCCATAATGAGTGACTTCATAGGTTACAGAGATTGACAATATGGCCCATAACCCACAGTTTGTAAAGGGCAGGATGGCAGCGCACATCGGGAAGGTAACAGGAGGTCCCACAAATCAACACCAGCGCCCCAGACAGGATCTCACCGCTGTTACTCCTTTTCCAATTCTTTATCTGCCCATCTTGTCTCTCTAAAACTCGTGTCAAGTGCAAGTTGCAAGTAAAAAGCCTTTCCCAGGAACGCTCGTGACAGTGAGGGGAGTTCAGTCTTTACGACCTGAATTTACCTTCAGGAAAGTGTCATTACAAAGTGAAATTGCAAAATAGTGTGGGGACTCGATCAAAACCACCACAAGGATCAAGGAGGAGTCATGTCTGCATCTTTACCCACACTTACTTTTATGTATGGAAATGTTAGAAATGAAACATGTTTACGAAGCCCACCGCCTTCGAAACAATGTTGAATTACAGCACACCTGTACCCTCTCGCTGATTACTCCAGTCAAGAATATACAGCTTAGGTGACAGGGGCAATGCCAGTATTAAATTTTGTTTTATGTTGTAATTTTTACCTGTTTGGGATCTGAATTGTGAAGAGAAATATTTCATTCCTTTGATTTACAGTGTTCAGAACAAGGATTAATGATAGGAACTTTAATTTAGCTCTTTCAACAACTTTCAAGAGATAAAAGTCTGTGAGAAGATGCTACTGGTTGCAAGATTGCTTTCAGAGTTGTTTTGAACAGACAGCTAATGAGAAATGTTTTCTTAACCTGCTATTTGTCTGGCATGATTCTCGTTGGGTAAGGAAGTGGCTGGGGATGAAAGTGAGGGGGAGCGCAAGGGGCGTGCAAACCTGCGTGAACATCGCTGTGCCTGTCTGCTACCTAGGAAAGCAGCTCGGTCCTTCGACAGCAGCTGAAATTCTTACTAATGGACAGTGGGAATGAGGTTCAATACTGGCAGCCTGCTGCAGGGTAAACTGCTCCGGGGAACCTTAACTTTACGCCCCAGACAGAGTTTGGAAATCCCAATGTATGTACGCCTCTCAGGTGCTCCAGTCCAGGTGGCCCATGTATTCATTGAGAGGTTCCTTAGCCCCATGTGGCATTTCCAGGGGCTTCTGAGGTGGGTGGGATCTGCACAAGCCAGAGGTATCTCTAAGACGCTGAGGGCCTCAGAGCAGGAAGGGAACTCAGGGATCAACTGCTCTCGTTTCTTTTCTTTCAGATGAGAAAATGGAGGTCCTCTTCACCAAAAATCTAACTCACACGAGAAGGAACTATTTGCATGGCATGGATGCACACAGAGTTTAAAAGTCTAATTTCAACGGCCATTGTCAGCCCCTGTGATATGTTAGGTATGTACCATATGTCGTAAGCCCAGCCCATTGGCACTTTTCACCCGAACATTCATGCATTAATTCAGTGATGCTGCACACAAACGTGGTGCTGGACGTGAGCCAGGGCTTGACAACCTGGGCATGTGTCCTGCCCTCAGAGAGCTTATGTTGTCTCAGGAAGACATGAAACAGACAGGCAGGCTAACATGGCAATTCGTGAGAAAGGCTCTAAAGGAGACAACATTTTGCTTCCTTCATAGCATTTACCATAATAAACTGCAACTGAGATTCTGATGCAGGCAGGGAGAAGGCAATGACTACAGACAGGGGAGTCAAGAAGGGCCATTAGGAGGGGCTGAGATTTAAGCCGAGATCTAAACAGTGGGAAAGAGCCAGGCATTCTAAGCAGAGGGGAGCGCACTGTAGAGGTCCCCAGGCCTTCACGGGAACTGGCGGAGAGCTTTTAAGAAAAAAGGTCTCCAAAGTGGATAGAATTTGAGCAAGGAGCAGGTAAGGTTTAGGTAAAGAGTCTGAATTTTATTTAATGCTTTCTTTATTTTTTAATTTTTGAGAGAGAGAGAGGGGGCAAGTGCACAAGCCAGGGAGGGGTCAGAGAGAGACACAGAATCTGAAGCAGGCTCCAAGCTCTGAGCCGTCAGCACAGAGCTGTATGAGGGGCTCAAACCCATGAACCAGGAGATCATGACCTGAGCCGAAGTTGGATGCTTAACCAACTGAGCCACCCAGGTGCCCCAAGCATCTGAATTTTTAGAAGTATGATGAAAAGTCATCTAAGTGGTGCGACATGATCTGATTGACGTTTTAAGCGTGGTGTTGCTTCCTGGAGATATTGGAGGGGGGTCTGGTGTCAAGAGAGAAAGCACAAGGATAACTGGGGTCAGTTTCAGGGTTCAAGGCAAGAGATGATGGCGGCAACGGATTTGGAGAACAGTGGATGGGTCTGAGCTACATCTGCAGAGGGTGAACACCAACAGATCTCACCAACAACTTGGGGGGTAAGGGAAAGAGAGAAACCAAGGATTACTGTTTTTCTGCTCTGAATGCCTGACTAACACTCAGCAGTAGGTTTACTTTGAAGTTAACGACATTAGAATACACCAAATATTATTTCAAATAAAATTAAAATGTATCTCTGTTAGTGTCTCACTTGGCAGTTAGGGAATAGGTTAGGATATAGGTAAGTAAGACTCAGGGGCCAACTCACTTGTTGGCGAGTTTTCTATTTATACCCAACATAGAGTTCAGGCTTTCTTTTCTGTGAGTACCATATATTCCTATTCTATCATTTGATTGAAAGTCGAGTAACAATTTTTTCACACCTACTCGGTTCCTTCATGACTAGAGTCCTGTCACATTGGAACATCAATAATTTGACATGTCCAAGAAAGCAGGAAGTTAACTCAGAAGTGTGTATCATTCTGACTGCTTTAAGTTTGGTTTGACAGTAAAACAGGTGCCTTTCAAAAGAAAGTGCTTTCTTGTTCTTGCTTTGAGATTCCTGAAAGAATTGCAGAAATCTAACTACAAATGCCACACTAATCCTCACAATGTTTTCAATGAGGGAGACTGGTGCACATTTCCTTGGTTTTGATGGCTCTTGGTGAGATGGATTATATGACAATCTCCTTATAATCTCATAAAATAAATCTTTGGCTAATGGATATATGGGGATATTTAATTTTGGATAGTTTATGCTACATTATGAAGGTATATCACATGTTTAGATAATCTCAAACGGTGATAGAATGCCAATATATCTAACTTCATAACATAGCGAATGAGACAAATGCTCTGAGAAGCATAGAAAGAGACACACACAACATGAGGTATCTGTTTGCCTGCTTAGTTATGATGATTGCAGATCCAACCTGACAGAGGAAGGGCTAGGTTCTGTGTAACTCACTCTATACAAAATCCCACAGTATTTGGTGAATAAAAATATTCTTTAGCAATATTTGTGAATAACATCGATGTTTAACGGGAAGAAATATAGACTAATTTTTAATAGAAACAATAATTTGCTTTGAAAAATATACATTCATATTCCATTCTGATTTTAAGATTGGTTTTATTTGATAAACTCGATACCGAAGGAAATGTTTGTATTGTTAAGAAAAGTATTATTTTAGGATATAAAAAGATAATTAAAAGTAAAAGTTTACTAGCTCCAGAAATACACTGATTAAAAGTCTAAATGGGGGTTCCTGGGTGGCTCAGTGGGTTAAGCATCCGACTTTGGCTCAGGTCATGATCTCATGGTTCATGAGTTCAAGCCCCATGTTGGGCTTTGTGCTGACAGCTCAGAGCCTGGAGCCTGCTTCAGATTCTGTGTCTCCCTCTCTCTCTGCCCCTCCCCCTGTCATGCTCCATCTCTCTCTCTCTCTCTCTCTCTCTCAACAATAAATAAACATAAAAAAAGTCTAAATGTAAATGAAATATGGAGACCACAAGGAGATGTGGCATAGCCTTCATATCTATTAAACTAAAATGTATTCTATTTATACCTAACATAGAGTTCTGTGAGACAATTTACCTTTTAATAACATGCTTCTAGATTTTAATAGAAGATGCTAAGGTAACAATTCAGAAATCAGGCATCACGAACTATACACATTTAATAACTGAAAAGTTTTTGTTTTGAATTTTTAACATCTAGTAATAGAACTGCTACCAGACATATTCTAGCAAAATACATACTTCTTTGTTTCAAACCCCAAACAGGAAGCGTCTGTCCCTAAGGCAAACATTCATTTCTATAATGAAACATATTGCATGCCACTTATGAGGATTACCCAGTTTAAAATGCTTAGTATAATAAAACGTGTAAGAAGTGGGGAAAAAAGAAACCACAAAGACCATCAAGTGTAACTATGATAATTATACGGGCTAGATTTAAGTCGCCTAGCAACTAGTTTTAGATATATTTATTTGTATGTCTAAACACTGTGAAATGTCCATGCAATTTTTTTTATTTTTTAAATGTTTTATTTATTTTTAGGAGAGAGAGAGAGACAGCGTGAGCAGGGAAGGGTCAGAGAGAGAGGGAGTCACAGACTGAAACAGGCTCCAGGCTCTGAGCTGGCAGTCAGCACAGAGCCTGACGCGGGGCTCGAACCCACGAACCGCGAGATCATGACCCAAGCGAAAGTCGAACGCTTAACCGACTAAGCCACCCAGGCGCCCCATGTCCATGCAATTTTAAAGTAAACACACAAATTCCTGTCCTGTTAGCCAGGAAGAACCTATATTCAATTGAGAACCATTTGTGATTTAATTTATTCATCTTCTTCTGAACTAAAGCAAATTCACAAAATCTTACATCACCAAACAACAAAATATTTATCTTTCTTCTGTTTTTCAAGCAACAAAATATTTAAAAATGCCATTCCATCAGTTAAAATATGTATTGAGCACTATAGATTTATTGTATTCTCAGTGTATCAGCATTTAGGATATAATGATCAACAAAACAGATGGTTGGCCAACAGGGAAGAAGGCATCACACAAATAGTCATCAACAATCTAGTTATTGATTATAACTAAGCAAAATGCTGAAAAATCAAGGCACTGGGTGCCACCTAGATATGACATAGCACTGGACTTACCTGGGGTCACATAAGGCTTTTCTGAATAAGACATGTCTTAGGAAACAAGATGACTTACTTGTTTCCAGATTTTTATGTCCTTGTACAACGTCCCTAATAAACTCCTTTTCCATGGTGTCCAAAAGTGCGTTCATTAACCCAACAAATGCTAAACACCTGCCTACCCAGGCCAGAGCCTTCCCTGATATTCTCTGCAAATCCTCCAACCTAGATCAACCCCACTGTCAACACACTTCCCTCTGAAGCTCTGGCAGCTAGGGAAACCATGCAAATCTGCACATCAGAGCTGCACAGCATTTCTTTTATGTGATCCAGGTGCCTCCCCTCTCTTTTCCCACATCTTCCCCACATCCTGGAGCCCACTAACGTTATCTTTGCTTTGTTATTCTCAACAAATGTCTCTCCTTTCTACTTCAGAAAAAGATAAGGGGTGCCTGGGTGGCTCAGTTGGTTAAGCGTCCAACTTCGACTCAGGTCATGATCTCACCATTCGTGAGTTTGAACCCCGTGTCGGGCTCTGTGCTGACAGCTCAGAGCCTGGAGCTGCTTCGGATTCTGCGCCCCCTCTTTCTCTGCCCCTGCCCCACTCGCATTCTGTCTCTCTCTCTCTCTCAAAAATAAATAAACATTAAAAAAGAGAAAGATAAAAAGAAGAGGTTAGTGGATGTAAATTTCTTCTCTTTCTTCTACTAAACCTACACACTTATCTGAATCCAGATCTGTCATTGCCTGCTAGTTTCTATGGATTCCACTTTCTAACACAACACTATCACCCATTCCTTGCTCTCCTTTCCTTCACCAGAATCATTGGTACAAGCATTCCTTACCTCTGGCCTGAAGACATTAATAGCTTATTTTTCTGCTCCCTCTGCCATCAGTCATTTCCTATTCTTCTATGATGCTATCAGGGAGGAATTCCCAATGCATGACCACATATCAACAATATTTCTTGGCTTTCCAGAAGGATAAAGTGTAACCACTGACGCAACCTTGTGTTTCTGTGTCTGACCTTCACCCTAGCCCTCCCCAACCATGAGTCCTAGGAGCACTTCCATCTTCATACTCTGCCCCATTCTGCACACTTTCAAATCATAGCTTAATAGTTATCATGTCAGACCACACTCTCTAGAGAGAGATGCAACAACAGATAAATAATTACAGTATAAAATGAGCTATTTAAATCCAAATGTGTTCCAAGTACTTGGAGAATTTCCCAGAGGGAACCACCTTGTGACAGTGTCACCTCCCCAAACACTGATTCCTACCATTTTCAACTTCTAAACCATTATTTCCGACCCCATTGGTCATCTGGTGGGTCACTCCCTAATCTTAGCTCAACACCTTGCTGGAAAAACTGCCTTCTTTTCACTTATTCTTTAATGCACATGCCAAGTGATTTTCCTACATATGACATGGACCATGGCTTCCCTCTTACAAAGGTTGTTTTGTCCTAGCATATTCAAATCCAAGTTAAAAGCTCCATGCAACCAATCTGCCTTGGAATCCTTAGCTGTCCACAAAATCTGCTGATTGCTCCAAACTCTTCCTTGTACCCTTCTTTGGCTACACACGGCTCTGTTTAGATCTTCCATTCCCAAGTCCACATCTTTCAGTGCAAATGACAAGGATTAGCAAAAAAGAGAGGTCTATATAGTTTCATTAATGTAATATTTTTGTGGTTATTACTTTTCATAAAAATAGCTAAAAGTAATCAGAGTTTACTCTGCGCTGAAAATTTTGCTAAGCATTATCTCATTTTACCTTCAGAAAACTCATTTGTTTTACAGATAAGAAAACTGAGCTTTAATGAGATTAAGTAATTTGCTCAAAGTTATTTAGCTTGTAAATGGCACAGCTGGGATGTGAAATCAGGTCTGACTCTACAGTCCAGGATTTTAACCACCACCATTAAAAGTAAAAGCTCCTGCTTTCACTGACTTGTGTTCCAAAATTACCAGTCGGCTGTTGTGTTTACTTATTCATTTTCCAACAGTTCATTGAATAAATATTTATTGAGTTCCAGCTCCTCCTGGCAAAATATCTCACTAGTCTCTATGAGTTGACAAAGATTATGTAAGACAAGAGTGTTTTCCCCAAGGGAATGACTATCTGGGTTGAAATAGTGCTATAAAGGTGACTGGGTACATAGTTTCAACTCATGATATAACTGATATATTACAACTGCAATGAAATATAGTTGGAAAATAAAAATGCTGAAAACATGCAGGTCTGGATAGAGTTCCATAATATTGAGCACACTCCTGGGATTGGTGAATTTCAAGGCCAGTAAAAATTGTTCAAGGCCCTCAAAAAGATGTGTATATGTATATATGTATATGATATATATATGTATATATATCATTATTTACACACTTCAATATCTATATATACAAACATATATTTATATATACACATTTAAATGTTAATTCTAAGTATTTCTTTACAGTCCATGTCACTAGGTTCATATTATTTTGAGCTAAACATTTCACACAATACGTTTGTGACCCACGAGAGTCTCAGTGGCGCCTTACAATTGTTGGATCACATAATGAGAGATTAGAAATTCCACACATTGATATTTGCACACCCAAGACATGAACGTCTTTTAATAACTGATATAATCACCTCTTGGAGAATCTTTTGTTACAGAGAATGAGTTCTTAAAAACGGCATTCCCTAAACAAATGTGATCTTTCATACTTTGAATTCCCTCACCTCCCTTCACCTCCCCTAATAAGTATCTTCATGGTTTTTATGAGCAGTTCATTACAGAAAACCTGCCTTCTTTCCATGACTGTGTAGTCCCCCCATTTGACTTTTATCCAATCCTCCTGCAGACATCTTCATTTTATTGTAGCAAACTGGTATCATGAAAACTAACACAGCTCTATAAATATAGAACACTAGCCCTCAGGGGGACCCTAGAGGCCTTCTAACCAAAGCCCCTTAACTGTGAGCTGAGGCAAACAGGGCCCACAGAAGGCAATTTCGCTTTCAAAATGATCCTGAGCCTGGGCATGTTCATGGCCAGCAATTCAGTGCAGGTGTTGCTGTCTACCTTGTCCTCAGTGGCTGTCCTTTGCCTCCTAGGCACAAATATTAACCAGACAGCTCAACTCTGTTAGCCATACCTTCAGAGGAAAGAGTGACATCAGTAACTTCCTCAGAAAAATAAACTCACATATTCCTTCACCTTAAAATATTTATACATGCTCACAAATGTTATCCCCTGGGGGTGTAAGCATGACTAAAATATGGTCTTTGCCTTCAACGGGGCTTATAGGTTGCTAAGGGGAGAAGGGCATGGAGGCAGATAAAATCACTAACATTGTGCAGAGGATGGGGAGAAGGAGCCCAGCATGAAGTGAGGACCACAGGAGACAGAACATTAAACGGGGTATATCCAGAAAAACATTCGCAGAAGAGCCTGGCCACAAGAATGGGCAGGTGTTCATTACACACACGGAAGAAGAAAGGGAATTCAAGGATAAACAGGACTATAAGCAGGGGTACAGATCACGTTGGTTCAGGAACTGCAAGAAATATAATGGTTGGAGTAGTAGAAAGTGCTCAGGGACATGGCGGGAGTCAAAACTGAGAAGTAGGCAGGGGCCAGTATACAGGCATCCTGGGATGTATGAAGGAACTCGGCTGTGACTTGTAGGAAAGCGAGAGTCCCATAAGAATTTTAAGGGAATTTGCAGTCAGGTTCTCAGCTTAGGTGGCTCATTCCAGCTTGGAAGTGGGTCTGATTGGGAGGTCATTAAACTAAAGGCAGGGACCCAGGGGAGCAAACAGAAGTGGGGACAGTGAGAGGGAGGTGGTCACTTAGACTGACTCATAGACTCAGGCTTGACTGAGCCGGAAGGTGGGTGCTACCAACCAAAGTGGGGAAACGAGAAGAAGGTGGGACGTGGAGTGGCCATGGCAGAGTCAGCGAGAATGAAGGAAAAGGGGAGGATGGAGTTTGGTGCTGGAAGAGGTGCATTCAAGGTGCCCACACAACCAAGCACTTGATGCAAGAGGTCAGGATGCAGGAAGATGAGGACGATCTGCTCTGCAGTGATGGATACAGACGGAATCAGAGAAACTCTAGGCTGTGTTTAATTACAAGGTCAACCTCACTTGGAGTCATGGATGTGTGCGGCTGGATACTTTGCTTGTAATGAGACAATCAGGATTTGGCGGAATTTCATTCTTTCCTTAGAAAGCTTCCTTACCAATCTTAACATGCTTCTGGAAAGACCTGAAACCATGAATGTGACAGAGGTGACAACATCGAGAACGTCCTGAGCAGCTTTCACACGGACCACCGGTGGGAATACTGCAGCTTCCTCTTGTGCCTCACTTGTGTTCTCTGTACTGTGTCATGAAAAGACTCACAGGTATATGAGTGATGGAAAAAATTCAAACAGCAAGGGAAGCATGCAATCTTCACTTTTCTAAAAAGGTATTCTATCTCCCGAGGCTATAGTAAAGGATTCTGGCACATCACCTACACCAGGATAATACGATGCATCTTAAATTTTGACTTTAACTATCATCTTCCTAATGGTTTTTCTACAATAGCTATGAATGAAACCAACACACACACACACACACACACACCAAACACCTGAACAATGGAAAAGGAGACCAGGGATTCGTGGCATTGTTTGTATCTCCGGAGTCAGCCAAACCTTAAACAATATCATCCCTGCACTTTTTAGCTATATTAGCCAGTAAATTATTTTTTCTTGTTTAGGCAGTTGAGTTGGGAGTCTGCCAATAGTGACCAAAATTGTCCTGGAAAATTCAGAAGGACATTGTGTGTTTTAAACTTAAACCTTGGGATCAGGTACAAGGATAAGATAAATTCAGTGATAAAATCCAACACATGGGGACAGGGCCAGGCTGTAAGGCAGTCTGACCTGCCCCCTCCCCCACTGCCATGCACTATGCGGCCAGTGGCCAATACAAGCCAGCCCCCTGTACTTCAGCTACATTCATAGAAATTGCTCCTGAACTGCTTGATTCCTTCCCTCATTGGCTCTTACTTCTTGACTGTATCATTTTCTTCTCAGCTTCTTAGCCTGAAGCCTTAACTCCCAGTTTTGGCCCAACTCTTTGGATCTGACAGCTGCATTTGGCTGGCTCTGCTCTCTGGCTTTCCCAAACCATCCTCATATAGCCCCAGTAGCCTCCAGGAGCAAACTGTAGCAACCTGCCCACCTGGTGGAGGTGAGGACCCCTGAACCTGGTGGGATGCCCGGTGGACACAGAAGGCCAAAAAACACCCAGCAAAATTCAGCTGTTGAATCCACTCCCAGAGCTAAAGGATTTGAAAGAGGGAGGAATGAGAGGTCTGCAGAGAACAGAAGTGAGTACAGGGGGTGGAGGGTGTTCTGGGTGACAGCCACAGAGCTGAAACGTCCCTGGAGTTTACTGACCACTGGTTCCTGGTGTGCAGGCGCATCAGACAGTGTAACGGGACAGGGCACATTACAAACTCATGGGATTGTGAGCTTGGACAGCTGTAGCCCAGTGCGTATGTGCAGGGTTCTCTGTTCCTTCACCCTGGTGGAGCAGCCACATGGCAGGACCCAACCACATCTCACCATCTGCCCCCATTCCCGTGCTGGTCCAAGCCAGCCTTGAGTTTCTCCCGTGTGATTGTGTCCACCCTACAGCTGACCTTGGTTTCTCTTCTCAACACAGCAGCCAGACGGGTCTCTCCAAAACGTGGGCCAGATCATGTTATCCCTCGGCTCAGATGCTCCACTCTCTTCCCTGATCACTCCAGGCAAAAGCCAAAGTCCTTACAATGGCCTTCGAGTCCTAAAGAAGCTGGCTCTGTGACCTGCTGACACGACCGTGCTGTTGTTTCCAACCGCACTGATTCCCGACCAGCTGCACTGGCCTCCTGTAAAACTTTGGTTTGTGCACATAAATTGTTCCGGGAAATATGCTTGTAATCCAAAGCACTTGTATATCAAAATGAATTTCAAGAACCATTGGCTCAGTTGTGATCATGTGATATTCAGTGTCATGTACTACTCACATCATGAGACATAGCTCGCTTATCAAGTTCAAATGTATTAGAAATGTTTGCTCGTCTTGTGGAACACTCACAGAACAAGCTACTGGCAATCCAAGGTTGTCCTGTATTGCCCTGCAACATGGTCCAAAACATACTTCTGCCTTTCATAGACTGTCAGCCTTCACATCCCTAAGCTCCATAAACAGAGGATTGTGGCTAATTTATTGCTGAACCCCAGGTCAAGACAACGTCCATCAAGTGTAGGTACTCAATAAATATTTGTCAAGTGAATAAATTAATTTTAAAAGCAAAAAATAACCCATTTGACTATGGATTATCAGGGCAGATGCTACAGCAAAAATGACTACCCACAGTTCATGCCACTCAAAAGACCTAGCAAATGCAATTCCTCTTGGAGCATGACTACATAAACATGCATCAGGTGTGCTTGGAAATCTCACCGTTTTCATTTTAAGAATTATGTCTGAGCCACTTTGGGCAATAGTCTGTCATACAAATGAGAAATGTTGTAAAAAATCCTTAACTGAGCTATTTTAAAAATGGGTTTTTAAATGAATATTTAAATATTAATATGGGATATTAATATTTGAAATTCATTCTTTTTCATAAGATGGAGCTAATGTTAAGGCTAGCATGGTTTTTAAAACCTTTTGCGAGCTAGATTTGCAGCACGCTGCCACCCAGAGCTCCATCCACTGTGTGGACCTCACTGGTCTAGTTAGCAGCCATTTTTATTAATTTATTTTCTTTCCTTAAAGTTCTGGAAAATATCTGGGTGATTCATTCACCCAGTGAAAGATCTGATTATCCTTAGGATCTCAATGGCTTTCCATCCTCACTAAAGCATGTTTCACATCATTAGTACAAAATTTTCGATACCTTTCATAGTGAAATTTAAGTATCATCCCTGAGAGTTCCAAGTAAATTTCATCCTGCCTTTCCATACACCTTAAGTAATATATATGGCCGATTTCTTCAGCAAATGCTTGGGCGTCTACTTCCCACTCATTTATATTTGTATCTCTGTTTACTGAGATTGTGACTTGATATACATTCTTCACGAAAAAGTAAATTCCACTTTTTCCTGACTCAAAAGAAAACACAAAAGTTCTGGGCTTCTTGATTTCAAAAGTAAAACCTTTTCAAATGACCCTCTTTTATATGGATGTTGGACAAAATATAAGTACACAATGAAATACAAATAAGACTCAAAGGAAAACCGCAAACATAATGCCCCTTCACCTTAAGGAACACACATGATGCTAACAGATTCACGGATTACAAATGTTGGAACTTAGTTCTGTATAGGCAATGATCAAGTTATTTAATTAAATGACATTTGTACAGAGTGATGGAAGGAGGTGACCAAACCTTTGACAAACCTGTTTTTTTGTTGTTGATCTTGCAGTAAACACATTATATTCCAGCTGCACAAGTATGAATTTTGTATGCTTTCATATGCTACCTAAGAACATAAGCAATATTTGTAACATGGTTTTTATGGCTCTATGAAGGGAGCAGAACTCTGTCTCTGATTTTCAGGCAGGGCTGCCTGTGGTCTGAGGATGGGGTCAAGGACGCATGAACACGTTCTGCACTGGAATTGCTCCTAATTTAGATGCCACATACCTCATGCTTCCATTCCCTATCAAAACTTGCACTTCAATAATGCAAACCCATAATTGGTATCAAGGATTAGCAACAGATTGAAGAGTTTTCCCTTTCTACACAGGTAGTTTTAGAATATCAACCAGCATAAATTATTTAGAATGTTTAGAAGTTGAGGACACTGATTAAGTGGTAAGAAAGGATTGGTGAGTCTCTCTGGACCTGTACAACATTCCTGAGATCAAACCATAGAGGTTGCCACGTAATTCTTTCTCAAATTTCCTGGCTTAGGCCAGATGATGCCTGATAATGACAGAACCTCTTCTGGTGATGCTTGTAAGCCTCTTTGAGAACGTCTGTCTCCAGCCTTAGCCATGCTCAATGATGCCTACAATGACTCGCTGTAATGTCCACCAGTTACGTCTTGCATGCGCTTCTGGGCCCAGAGCCTCCACACACAACAGGCTCTTCACTGTGCCTGGGAACAGGGACTGCTGGATGCCTGTTTCTGATCCCTTGGATTCTTGATGTCTTGCTACCTGAATGGCACCTAGTGCCATTTCCCACACCTGCTTCCTCTATCCTTGGCTTTTCTGACATTCCGGGTTCCTCTACCACTCGGCCCTGCAGTGCTCAGTTGGTGAGTCTGCCCAGGCTTCTAGTTCCTGTCTATTCACAGGTAAGCCTACCAGCACCACGGGAATGGTGACAAGTGACAAGGTGAGGTTCAGGTTTGCTTACCCATGTCTTAGTGACCAGGATGTAATGCCCTCTATTTACAAGGGCAAAAAGAGGAACCATAAGAATGAGCACATCATAGGGCATATTTTAATATTCTACTAAGACTAATATTTTGCTAGAAGCAAAGAGACAATAGGTTTCAATAATCGTCACACTAATAGAGTATTGACTGTGCAAGACACTGTGCTAAGCATTTAACTCGGGTCAAGTAACTTAATTCCCTCAAGTAATTCCTTAATTTCCTTTATAGGGTGAGGACCATTACTCCCATGTTACAGATGAGAACACTGAGACTCAGAGAAAGGCTAACTCTAATGCCATACTGCTAGTGAGGAAGCGAAGTAAGATTAGAACCCAAGCCTGTATGACAGCAGAGGCTACCTGAAAATCACCCATTATTATATTTGCTTGTTCTCATTTTTACTTTTCACTGAGAAAAGTTACATAGTTGTGTTTCTAAAGCATTACCTCACATCTACTTGAAATCCACATTAAAAATGTGATAAACTGGGCATCTGGGTGGTTCAGTCAGTTAAATGTCCGACTTCGGCTCAAGTCATGATCTCACCTTTCGTGAGTTTGAGCCCTGCATTGGAATCTGTGCTGACAGCTCAGAGCCTGCTTTGGATCCTCTGTCCCCCTCTCTCTACCCCTCCCTGACCTGTGTGCATGACTCTCTCTCTCTAAAATAAACATTTAAAAAATGAGATAAACCTTAACTGGTGGTATAAAGAAGTACACTAACTTGAACAACTACTATGAGTTACTTTCCATCTCCACAGGACCTCTAAATGTGACCTCATTTGGAACGAGCCTTTGCATATGTTAGTTAAGAGGAGGTTGTAAGTAGGTCCTAATTCCATACGACTGGTGTCCTTATAAAAAGGGGACATTCAGATACAGAGATGAAAACACACGGAAGGGGGACCACATGAAGAGACACAAAAATGCCATGTGAGGATGGGGAGACGCTGCAAAGCCAAGGAACGTCGGAGGCTACAGACACTGAAGGAGCCCAGGACCGTCCTCCCCTATGGGCTTCAGAGGGACCATGGCCCTGCGGACATGACCTCTGGCCACCAGAACTGTGAGACAATCAACCACCGTTGTTATAGCGGCTCTGGGAAACCAACACGCTAACACTAGATGGGCGGACATCTTCTATTAGTAACTTGGTAAAGGATGACAGTGCCATTTATCACATGAAGTCAGTTAAGAGTAATTTGACAATTTAGGGTGGCTAAAAGGAAAATATCACAAAACACTGATAAGAACATTCTGATGAAAGAGAATGATCCCCACCCACTGGGAACCTCATGCTGAGAAGATTGTGATGTGGTCCCCAGACTATCTCAAGGGTTTCTGCCTTTCCCTAAAACTGGATGCTATTTAGTCTGCTCCGCAGTGTTGCACCCTATAATATTCCTGGCTATTTCATTGGCATCGTCTTCTACTCTGTCTTAGGCTTTAACATGAGCTGTCAATGGTCCGAGTACTGGACTAGCCAGAGCACCATGTATGCATTGGCCTTGTGCTCACAGCAAAGGGAAACAGTTAGTGAGGGGAGCCGTGATGTGGGTCAGGCTTTCTCTGCCTCCTTCATGGAGACCTGTTCATCTGTCCACACTGGGTGTCTACACACACCATAGTGTCATCAGCCTGGCAGAGGAAAAGCCCAGAAAGGAAGTGAAAGCAGTTGAGGTCATGTGCAGAGGGAAAGGGAGGGATGTGGTTCCAAATGAACCCCACCCGTGCGTGTCTGAGACTGTACCCTCACCTCCCACCTCTGCTCTGACTAGACTCAGAAGGATTCCTGCAGTGAATCTTGGAGCCTTGTGACAGGCTCAGTACTGTAAATAAATAACATGCCACTTCTACGTATTCCTAGGGAATGTAAATGGAATCTTAAAGCAGATTTCCAGTCTGCTGAGGGAATTTGAAATATTTTCCCTTTTCCCCAGTGTATGAACCCAGTCACCGTACCCACTGAGCCAACTGCCCATTTTGCTTTTTCTTGTTCCTTTTCTTTTTCCCTTGATTTCATTTATCTGTGGTATTCTTTCCTTGAGTATGAGAAACTGCAGGTGATGTCAAAATAATTTGATTTTGGGGGTACCTGGGTGGCTCAGTTGGTTAAGTGTCTGACTTTGGCTCAGGTCATGAGCTTAAGGTTCATGAGTTCGAGCTCCACGTCCAGCTCTGTGCTGACAACTCAGGGCCTGGAGCCTGCTTCAGATTCTGTGTGGGTGTCCCTCCTCTGGCCCTCCCCTGCTCATGCTCTGCCTTTCTCTCTCAAAAATAAATAAACATTTTAAAAATTTAAATAAAAATAAATTTGATATTTAAGGCCAGGTAGTACAATATGGAATAAGGATTATTGGTTATGTTTACATCAAAGCTGGTAAATTTCTAGTGACCCAGCAATAGTGGATGCTGTTGGTCCCTAAGTGATTTGTCATGATGGGTTAATTACCATCCTAAGTTCATGTTTTGCTAGTGTTCTCAATTAGTAACATCAGGTTAATCCTTAACTCATGAAAAGGCAAAAACAGCTGTGACATGAGCTGTCAACAATTATCTCTACAAAGTGGTTTAAGAACCAATTTGCAGGATTAAGCGTCAAAAAATACACTTGCTAAAGCACTGCATTTACTTGATCATTCCTGCTACCTTCCCATACTCACCTGTAAGCTACTTGACACAAGATTTATTTTTTAATAATTTCTTTGACATAGATTTTCATTCACCCATACAGTTCCATTCATTCCAGCACAAAGCGTAATATATGGTAAGCTTCAAAACGTGTTCGGTTAATGAACGAATGCTAATAAGGCAGGGAAGAAAATCACTGCACATTAATTAGTGGGAAACATTATTGTAGCACCGGATGCCACAAACAGTGCCGTGATGATCTAGTGTCTGAGGCTAAAAGTTTGCACAATTACAGAAATCATGTTTAAATATTTGGTGTGATCATTTCTAAACTGAGAAACTTGGGGTTATTTTTTTAAAAATCAGGAAATTGTGTTGTTTTTTCCCCAGCCTATAAGCCTACAAGAAGATGGAGATAAACTTATACACGTTACCTAGGTTTCTCATGTTGAACATAAAGGTCAGGGATTTCACAAAGCCTGCTTCATTAGTGTGACAATTAAGTAACTTAGCTATCCTTCCCTTTCCAGTACGGTGGAGAAATTAATTTAAAACACATTACAATTGGGGCACCTGGGGGGCTCAGTCAGTTCAGCGTCTGACTTCGACTCAGGTCATGATCTTTCAGTCTGGGAGTTTGAGCCCCGCATCAGGCTCTGTGCTGACAGCTCAGAGCCTGGAACCTGCTTCAGATTCTGTGTCTCCCTCTCTCTCTGCCCCTCCCCCACTCACACTCTGTCTCTCTCTTTCTCTCTCTCTCAAAATAATAAATAAAAACATTAAAAAAAACACACATTACAATAGATCAGTGCTTTGAAGTTTAGCCACAACACGTGCAAACTGAAACGCTTACTCAATCTCTAACTTTCTAGATTATACTATCATATACAATAAGCGTGCACACTTTTGTAAGATGAATGTCTCTCTTTAATACACCTATCCACTTATCTGCAGGGAAAGCAATGATTACTTCATATGGTTTTATTTATATTTCAATTCGTTAATTAAAACTCGCTGAAAAATAGTGAGGTTACAGCTACTTAGTTCTCCTATAACTTCTTAAAATAAAAATTCAGATTCTATAGCAACATTTCAACTTTATTGACCTTCACATTTTTAAGGGTAGTATCAAAAAGTTCATACATTATTTTCAATTTCTGGGTGTTTTTTTTGTTTGTTTGTTTTGTTTTGTTTTTGCCTGGGTGTAATGGCAAAACAACACTACAGCCCGTAGATGCACTGTAATGTCTACAGAGTTAGTGAAAAAGTGAATTTATGACTGAGAATAGGATGTGCCTCCGTTCTCTCCTGTTTAATCATGGATGATTGACATCTGGTAGTGGAACAGTAAAAGAGAGGGAGAGAGAGAGAGAGTAGGAGAAAAAGCTTTGTCAGTCAAGTAGTGCCACAGCTCTAGACAGTTCCAGGGGAAAATTACCACTATCTGATAGGCTAGCTTGACAGTCAGAGAATAATCTCAAGGTCATTTAAACCCTAACAATCCTGGGAGTGATTTACCTCAAATTTTCTATTTTTGCAAAATAAAAGTCATTGTTATAAGTTACATTTCAGGGAAAAAAAACGTTCATTTTATTTAAGAATAATTATTTTGTAGGAGAGTCTGGGTGGCTCAGTCGCGTAAGCATCTGATTCCGGGTCAGGTTATGATCTCATGCTTCCTGAGTTCAAGCCCAGAATCCAGCTTTGTATGAACAATTCGGAGCCTGTTTGGAAATCTCTCTCCCTCTCTCTCTGCCCCTACCCCTCCTTCTATCTCTCTCAATACATAAACTTAAAAAAAAAAAGAATAATTATTTTATAATCTTTTAAATTATTTTTCTTCCACTGATTCATCTATGCACTATACATTCAAAATAAGCCCTTCCTATATCATTTAAGGAATTTAATTAAGCCTGGAATTTGTGAAAAAGCTTAACAAGCATTCGAAAGTATTAAAGTAATGTTGTCTGCTAAAGCTATACTTATTATATCATTTCTGTTGAAGCCCCTTCTTAACTACTGTTACCATAGAGTCCAAAAGTCAGAAACATAATTCATTAAATATAGGTTACAAGGAAAGTGTGTTTTCAGTGCAGTTATGACACTCCTGGTTCTTTAAATGAAAGCAGTAAACCCCATTGGTTTCCCTAGCTTTCATCACTATATTTTTTTAAAGCGTCTTTTTCTTTCCATTTTTAATGTCTTCTTTTTGAGAGAGAGACAGAGCTTGAGCAGGGGAGGGGCAGAGGGAGAGGGAGACAGAATCCAAAGCAGGCTCCAGGCTCGGAGCTGTCAGCACAGAGCCTGACGCCAGGCTTGAACCCATGAACCGGGAGATCATGACCTGAGCTGAAGTCGGACACTTAACCAACTGAGCTATCCAGGTGTCCCTATAAATTTTTTAATTGCTAAATAACCAGTAAATCAATGCAATGAATTTCTGGGTGTCAAAGAATGTACACGGACTACAGCCATAAGAATATTCTTATGTATTTAAAATACAGGTATTTATCATCATTGCTAGAGACAAGTTATTACGCAAGAAAAATTCACTTATTTGTCAGTAGATATAATACCGCATGCAAAAACGTCAAAGCCAGAAGCAGCTCCAGAGAAGAATATAGATCATTTGCTGCAATTGCAGCTACTCAGCCTGGTTCAGAGATGAGCCCAGGAGTGGAGCTGGAAGCCATCTTCCAGCCAGTCACAGGCTACAGGTGGGCATGTTCCCTACCATGACCCTCTCGTGTGACTGGGCCCTCGCTAAACAGGGCTATCTCCTTTAAAGATGCGATACAATTTAGTGTGGTTGTTAGTTCAATTCTGGGACTCTCCTGAGCCAAGACTATCAATCATGCCGAACAGTGGAATTATTCATACAGTTCAGTATTCTGGACTCTGTTCACAAGAGACTTAAGAGATACGATCAAGATATGTGAACTCACTCCCTGCGGGGAACGGTGTGCTATTTTATCTATTGAACCACCCCAATTCCTTGGGTTTCTTTAAAGTGATTTCTGATGGAAGGGTTTTTTTTTTTTTTAGGATATTTTGCATTAAAGAGGAAAGGGTTATATTATGAAAATTCAGTTAGCTGGGGAGCAAGGGGTTCCCAAGTGTGAATACTTGAGCTGCTGAAGGCAAAAACTTGGTTATAAATAAGTTCAAACCATTTCATGATCTGTAACAAAACTGTACTGTGTAATTTTTAAAAATGATTTCCCCCTTAGCACTGTCCTATAATGAGAGGCCAGGTTAGTAGCTAACAACAGTTTCCCATAACATACAAAGGGAAGAACTCGTTTATTAGAGAACATTCTCCACCTTCTTAAGGATTCTCAGCAGAACAGAGAAAACAAATCACCACCCCCACGTTCTTAGGTTCAGCTATGGGGGTGCTATACTGACACTTGCTTAACAACAGATCTCATTCGTAGGCTTGTGAAATGCACAGAGTATTTCTCTCCAAGGAATTATCAGCAGAAACCTGGAAAGCAGAGTAGAATTTTCGGAGTCTTAAAGCAAAGATGGTGGGAGGTTAAGGCCTGGAAACCTGTTTGGCTGCTGGAGAAATCTCCTACCTCTGTTGCTAGTTCTGGGGAGGCTACAACAGACTTGCTTTTTAAAAACTGTCAGTTGAAAGAATACTGAGTCCTTATCTCTGGAATGTTTGCAACCCAATAACTGGCGAATTCATTGGGGTTAAGAAAATTAGAATATAAATAAATGCCACCCAACTTACAGGGAAAATCGACACCATCCAGCCATCACGGTTACGTGCAAGATTCAATTTCTCTTTAAGAGGACAAAATCCTTCATCTCATCTATTCAGGGAAAAATTAAACATGCCATCTGTTCCAGCTTGAATTCCTTTCTCTTATATAAATTTAAAAGCTGTATTTTACTCACTCACTGTTTATTTACTTGTTTTCGCCATGAGCTGAAGCAAGTTTATTTATTTCCACCTAGTGGCTTGTCTTCCTTACTCTGTCTGTATTTGTCTTTTTATCTGGTTAGCCTTTTCCACACTGGAAGAATGTTTGGAGTGCTTCTGTTGAATTCTTTCCTATATATATTTTACAAACTTAAATAAAATCAGTTTGGATTAAATCCAGGAATAATGAGATATTTATGGTATTTTTCCTTTAATTTATTCACAAAGAACAAATATATTAGAAAAGATTGTGTCTTAAAATAGTGAGCAAAAAAGTGAATAATGAAGATGTTTCCAAACCTAGTGAATTTTTAATTTGGGGAAGAGGAGGCATGCGATTCCCTGCACTAAATACGATCTGCTCACTAATGTTTAATAATTATTTTCCCATACTCGTATCTCATATTAGGAAAACTCAAGTCATAGAAAGAAAAATGTTCAACAACAAAAAAGACATAAAAATGGTTATTTTCGTAAAGATGGATACTATAATTTCTTAATTCTTTTTTATGCTTGTTTTGAGAGTGAGAGAGGGAGGGAGAGAGAACACATGTGCATGCATGTGCGCAAGGGGGAAAGGGGCTGAGAGTGAGGGAAGAGAGAGAATCCTAAGCAGGTTCTGTCTGCACTGCGAGGATCTCGACATGGGGCTCGATCTCACAAAGTGTGAGATCATGACCTGAGCTAAAGTCAAGAGTCAGATGCTTTCATGGACTGAGCCACCCAGGAGCCCCACAGCTTCTTAACTTAAATAATAATAATAATAATAATGAAACCTTCCCATGACCTATTTATAACGTAAGTGGCAATGTGTATCTCCTGATCCCCTTCACCTGTTTTGCCCATCCCCCAAGCCTATTCCCCACTGGTAACCACCATTTAGTTCTCTGTATCTCTCAGTTTTGTTTTATTTGTTTCGTTTTTTAGATTCCATTCATAAGTAAGATCAAATGATATTTGTCTTTGTGTGACTTATTTCACCTAAAATAATACCCTCAAGGCCCATCCATGTTGTTGTGGATGGCAAAATGTCATTCTTTTTTACAAATGAGCAGTATTCTTCAATTGTTTATATCTATAAAATTTTGTAATATATATACACCACATAATTTTACCCATTCATCCAGCAACGGACACTCGAACTTCCAGTTAGTTAAGAAAGAAGTCATGGGGTATAATGCACAGGATAGTGACTATAGTCAATAATATTGTCGTGTGTATTTGAAAGTTGCCAAGAGAGTACATCTTAAAAGTTGTCATCACGAGAAAAAAAAATTTTGTAACTTTACGTGGTGATGGGTGGTAACTAGACACTGTGGTGCTCATTTTGTAGTGTATACAAATATCCAATCATTATGCTGGAAACATATACCTGAAACTAATGTATGTTATCTGTCAGTTATACCTCAATTAAAAAAAAAACCTAAACAACAGTATTTTTTTAAAAGTATAAAATATATATTATTGTGAAACTAAATCTTCTTTCAAGACTAAGGTAATCTGAAGTTTGAGTTTTATGCTTCTAATACATTTATATATACTTGTTTTAACAGAACGTTAAACAAATATGTTTAGGGCAAGGAGGAAGTGACATTCACAGGTTACTTGGGCCTCTCCATCCATTATGGACCAAGAATTTGACAGAGCATTACCAGCAGAGTAGAATCCTTTCATTTGCTGATGGAACTGCGGTTCATCTCAAGTGCACCTTGACCAAGGTGTTGTAGAGTATTCCCATGGTATGTTCACTGTGACCTCCAAACACCCGTATACACAAAATTAAGAATTAGNTTTTTAAAATTTTATATATTTTAATATAAATATATAGAAAATATATTTAACATAAAAATATATAAAATATAGATATATTTTAAAAATATATTTAAACTAAGATGTTAAGCAGTAAAATGGTAAAAACTTATATTGCTAAGAGAAATTCAGATTTCTGCAAGCCCAGCGTAAACATTTCCAAGGGCAGGAGAATGACAGAATATAAAAGACAGACATACATCCAAGGATTATATCTGCATTAATCTCCCTGGATATTTCTTGCCAAGAAGAAATAAAGAGTTTATTGGCTTTAGCTAACTGAGATTTCAGAACTATGTTATACTGTGGATTTAAGGCAGGAAGACTAGAGGCAAGAAGAAAGAATTTAATGAATATGAAAGGGTTTTCACTTCTGGTTATCATATCAAATTAACCCTACTACTCAAAACAAATACAATGTTTATATAAAAGGGGAAAACAAGCTGTTTGAAGGTGTCCGACAGTACCTGAGGCATCTAGGACCTGAGTGGCCAAATTCCGAAAACAAAGAAAATGCCTACATTCACCAATGATTCTCTTCCTTGAGAGGTGCTCCAATTCATTTCTTGGGGCATAGAGACTGAACAGAGAGCAGTGACTTAGAATTCTACCAGTCGTCTACTGGGTTGGGGGAAAATATTGGAATTCAGGCTGCTTTGGCAACTAGGACTTGCAGTTCCAAAATTCTGGAGAAAAGAGAAGCACGGGGGAAGCGAGCCCAATATCTCATGCAATTTTCCCTTGAGGCATTTGCCATGTCTTCAGCTCCAGCTGCCTAGGACATGGGCCAAGACATCAGGCACACAGTTTGTTAAGAGGCTAAAAACCTAAGTAGAAATGTAAACGTGTCGGCAATGCTGGAGATGTGAAAGGCGCAGGGTCTAGCAAAAGAAGGGTGCCTGGCAGGGGCCCTGGTCTTTCCGGGGAACCCTCTTAAGAGCTAAGCCCTAGGAGTAAAGGGAATTGGAAAAAGGACAGCCTTCCTGAAGCTTAGATCACAGCCCCAAAGAACCGGATAGAGGTTCTGCCTAGTGTATGGATCTGTCTGAACATTATTTGCTACTTAAAAGTGTAGCATACCTCTGGAGAAAATCTCAGCCAGAGCCTCGAAATTTTCACACTTGAATTGGGCATTTGATCAAATATTACCACCAGTCACGCCAGCACCAGGACCCAGTGACTGAAGGCTGAGACTAAAAGTGATTGACAGGCGAATTAGGCATCATTGTCAGACAAGGACTTTAAGTGATTATAATTAATATGTACAAAAGAAAGGAGAATGTGAAGAATTTCATCAAAGAACTGGAACATATAAAAATAATCATATGGAAATTCTAGACCTGAAAAACACCACTATAATTTGAAGTTAGGAATTTAAAAGGTTTAGGAGCTGATTAACTATCCCTAGTTAGATTATTAGTTTATTAGATGACTTAGTTTATTAGATGACTAATAAATGGGAAAACTGGTCAGTATGAAATATGGGATAAAGAGGGGAAAATGGATGGAAAGTGAAGAGAGGAGGTGATACATATACTTTGTTACATATTGTCTACTTGAAGAAGAGGTCACGAATGGACAGTATGTTAAGAGTGGTATTGGCCGATAATTTTTCCAAACTGTAAATAATCCCCTCCAGTGTGTGGGGAGAGTAACTCTCTCTCTCCCTCCCCACCTTCCTTCATTAACTAAAGAAATCTGCCCAGGAATTTGATCATGTTAAAAAACAAACTATAATTTTAAAGTTCCAAGGGATGGATTTATAGATGATTGATTGATTGATTGATATTTTTTGGTGTTAAGAGTTGACAAGTGGCAGGACACTGTTTATTGAAGCTTCGATTCTGATTCTGTAAAGTGGGTCTAATCTAATATGAGCTCAGAGTCAGACAGCTCAGGTGTTGGGGAAAGGATCAGCCATTGGGGATTCAAATCTGCAGCTCCCAGAGGGTAAGAAAGGGATTTAGAGCTGGAAGAGAGCTGAGAAATCCAAATGGCTTGAAGGGCACATAGCAGGCAAACAATTAAAAAAAAAAAAAGCCTCCGGATGTCAGGAAATCATGGCTGAGTTTTTGGAGACTGGTGTCTACTATTTAATTTTAATTCAATTTCCTTTTCCTGTGATGTGCCCTAACCTCCACATATTTTCCCAAACCTTCAGTGAAAGTTTTGCGTTCCTGGGACTTTAGGGTCATGAAAGAAAGAGGCTGTCCCGTACAGGAAGTCTGAGCAAGACGTCTGAAGAGGTTAAATAACCCCACGTGAAAGCTGGGAGGTGCTGGGGAAAGGAAGGAGGGAAAGAGCCACGATTATTTCTCACGGTGCATGTGAGGAGGGCTCCAGCTACTTTAGTTAATAGTGAAAGAGAGGGTGACCCTAAAAGGCTGGATGACATGAGGACACCGGGTGGGAAGTTGCAGGTCCCCACGGTCGCCCACGTGGGCTGAATGTGTACTGTCGCTATTCATAATGTGTACATTTGTCCATGTAGTTGTACTTAAAAGCAAATTCTGAGGCCCTAAAACATTCTTTATAGTGTGTATTATAGTTTCTGATAGTTTAATAAAAACTCTTGTCTCTCGGCCTGCGAGAGAAAGAGTCCTGTGTGCCCAGGCAATAAAATGATGGTTGTTGGCATTGTCACATTTCATAATTTTTTTTTAAACCTGCAAAGCAATCCACAAAAACAAAATCCGAGCAGAGGGACGGACCTGAGTGTGCCAAAGAGGAGACATGAGGCCCGCCCAGGGTCCTGGTGAGCAGTAGCGGCTGAGAGCTGAGCCGGGAGGATCTTGAGGTATTATTTTCAAGGCTTTTAAAGGAATAAATTCCTTTCTGATCCTACCTAATTCTTAGGGAAGTAGTCTCCTTACTCTTTTTGCTTCATTCTGGACTCAGTGAGAGATAGAGAGAGAGAGAGAGGGAGGGAGGGAGGGAAGGTGGGAGGAAGAGAAAGAGAGAGAGAACAAATCTATAGAGACGTTCCTACTAAAGAAGCCAGATCTAGAATATGGGAAATGAAAGAGGAGTCAAATAACCAGTGGTGGGGGTGGGGGTGGGGGTGTATCTAGGCCCTGACTTGCCTAGAACACAGCAGGGCTACCAGGTTTGATGTCTGTCTTCTTGTCTTCTAAACCTACCTCTGCTGCTAACTTGCTGTGTGACCTTACACATACCAGGGCAGCTCTCTGAACTTCAGCATAAATATCTGTAAAATGAGGTATTTGAAAGATTTGCTCTTGATGCTTCTTTTCAATTGTAATATTTCAACGCTCCAGATCCATGATGCACAAGAAGTAAAGAAACCTATTATAAGGCTATTATAAGGAGTGTTTATATGCAATTAGAAATAGCGACAAACTTAAATTATGGGTTTGGTTCAGCTTCATTTGAGAAAATACTTTGACATTCTAGTTTTGATTTGCTTCAATAATTTCAGAAAATATAATTACCAGTATGAACTAATTTATTGCATGGTTCTTAATTTGAGAAAAAGACTGACAGCAGGCACTAAATAAATTTTGCAAATTAACAACTTAAATATAATTATGGGTTTAAAATATTGCCTAAATAAAAATAAAATAAAAGCCTAGCACACAAAACAGTGTTCAATAATATAACAGATCGCGAGACATGCATTTCCAGTTCATGTTAGAATCAGCTAAGCAAAAATAACTCCCCCAAAATATGTGCCTTTTTTATTATGCCAAAAATAATTACAGAGAATTACTCCTCAAAGACAGTTAAATGGTGATATATACATATATAGTATAAAATAAAGCATTGGAAATGGAAAATACAGAGAATAATAAATGAGAAAGAAGAACAAAGAATGGGAGAAAACAAAAGAAATAAGAGAAGACAAAACAGGAGGAGAAAGTTGAGTAGAGTGAGGGAAGAGTAAGAGCTAAAGAACGACCAAAGGAAGCTTAGTTGACTATCTTTTCCCCTCCCTCTCCCTGAACCTTGGTGGTGATGGCTTTGGACCCAAATGAAACCTCATTTGCATATAAATAGCTGCAAATGAGCCACAGGGCCCTGAGCAAGGAAGAGGTATTATCTTATACTTTCCCCAGATTCTCACTTACTAGACTGGATCCAGCTGAGAACAGGATATGTTACTTAATGTGTACAGTTATTGTTATTGGGATGCCACCAAGTTGTTCTGCATGGGTTAAGATGGTTGGTAAATCTCAGGTTGAAAGGTCACCTATTCACTTGCAAGCTGCAGAGAAAACGTCCTTTCTCAGAATGGAAACAGGTTGTGGGTGCAAGGCCAGGGTCAGTGATGGAAGGAGACGATCTCTGAAACCTGACCTTGAATGTTTCCTGGTATTGAGAAAGTAGTTCCTGGAAGGTAGACATTAAGATGCTGGTCTCTACTCGTGGACAAGCTGAGATCTAGAAAGACCCCTCTTCACGTCCGTGTTAGGGTCCTCTGCATCTCCCCATTCTTTAAATTCTGGGATTCGCCAAAGTGTGTTCACACTCTCCTTTCTCAGTCTACACCTGCACAGTCTAGAACAGCAGCTAACACTGACATGTGGCCAGGAGTCCTTGACATCATCCATGCTCAGAAGATATTTTGAATATACTGGGCTAATCGTGTTAAAATTAATATCACCAGTGTTTCACCATTTTGCTTTGTAAGTGTGGCTTTTAGAGGTATTTAAAATGACCTCTGTGGGTCACATTGTATTTCTATTAGATAACACTGCTCCGTTCAGCCTACCCCCTACTTCATCATCCATTCTGATGGTAACTCCAGCCCAGATCTTCTGCTGAGCTTCAAAATCAATACATTCCTTGGCTTCTCTAACTGGTACTTTCAAATTTGGCATATTCCAAATTCAACTCATCTAGCTTGTTCTCACCAGAAACCTATCCTTTCTCCCACATCCTCCTCCACAGCCACACGACTCACCGGCAAAGAGAAGTCGGAAACTTAGAAGTCATCCTTGGCTTCTCTCTTTTCTTTTATACTCAACACCTCAGTATTGTAGATGCAAGATTTCTAAAATATTTTATAAATGCTCATCTTAGTAGGACCATGACAGTGAGTAGGTTACATAGTGAAACTAAAAAGCAAGGAATTTTCTAACAATGATCAGTCTATACTTTTCAAATGAATTATTTGCTTTTGCATAATGCAGGGATATTTCTTAAAATAGCCTATTAATAGAAGCAAGATTTAGGGCCCATGTTAAACAAAAACAATATATGCTGTAAGTAACCAAAGAACAAAATTCTTTTTTTTTTAATTCTTTAAATGTTTATTTTTGAGAGAGAGAGAGCGAGAGAGAGAGAAAGAAATAGAGAGAATCCGAAGCAGGCCCCAGGATCTGAGCCGTCTTCACAGAGCCTAACATGGGGCTGGAACTCATAGACCACGAGAGCATGACCTGAGCTGAAGTTGGACGCTTACCCAACTGAGCCCCCCAGGCACCCCTAAAGTACAAAATTCTTACAGAGACAACCAGCTGGTGAGGCCTTATGGCATGTCCTCCACAATATCATCTGCTTGGCAGAAGTCAGTGCCGGAATGATCCCTCATCCCCAATCCCTGGTATAATTTTAAGGACTGCAAAGCAACACTTGCTCTAGCAGATTGACCAGGTCAAAAGCACAACATATATAATAGATCAGAAACACACAGACATTGCAACAAAATCATGCTGAGTGAATAACAAAAATGGTTTAACTTAACACACTCACAAATAAAAGTGAGGTCTGGGATACTACTTGCAGCAAGTCTATGGAATTCTTGTGCGCCTGCAGCCACTAGTGATGGTTTGTTCTTTTGAAAAAACAGTAGTTATTAAATATGTTTTATTTTGTTCCCAGTCTTTGAACTGGAAGTTTGAAATTGGCCAAATGTTCTCCAATCCATGATAACCTTAATTTCATACTGCCTTCAAATTTTCTATGAACTCTAATTTTTCAGAATTTTTTCTTTTTCTTCGCAGAACTTTAGACTTGAAACCTCTAGTGATTACATTTTGGTATCATTTCTCTTTCGGGTCACAGTGGTTCTGAAATATTTATAATTTCTCTCAGATGATAAACAGTCATATGTTGCTCTTCATTTGAATACCTAGTAAAGCGTATCTGTAGAGTTTGGGGAATTCCTAGCAATGTGATACAGACATGTCAGTTAAAGTGTGAAAGCCAGTGCAAGGCAGCCACTTGATTTCCTGGCCAGTTTTTGTTTGAAGGATCGTTTGACAAAATCGTCCAGGCCCCAGGAGTCCCTAAAAGCCTCCTCATTCACAAACTGTCACACCGCAAACGTCTACCACCCAGTGTCCAGGCACATCTTGCCTTCTGCCTTCTGTCCACTCACAGAGGTGTGGACAAGGTGCCCTTCTTTGTTTTGTCTAAAAACAACTGACAGTACATGGGGCGCCTGGGTGGCTCCGTTGGTTAAGCGTCTGATTTTGCTTTAGGTCATGATCTTGCAGTTCATAAGTTCAAGCCTGGCGTTGGGCTCTGTGCGGAGAGCTCAGAGCCTGGAGCCTGTTTCGAGTTCTTTGTCTCTCCCTCTCTCTCTCTGCCTCTCCCCCACTCACACTCTGTCTCTCTCTCTTTCTCTCTCTCAAAATAAATAAATACTAAAATTTTTTTAATTAACAGACAAAACAGAGAATATTTTGAATCTAACTTCCTCATCACCCCCAGACCAATTCAACTTCTACCATCAGCCCAGATGGGAGTAACAAAGATTAGATTTAGTCTCTTTCCTGAAAATAATAAAAAGCAGGATAGCTTACAGACAACAATGGCCGTCAGATCCTCAACGATCGGCAGCACAGGACCGACTGTGGTCCCCCAGAAGGCGCAGGCCAGGTGCAGGGCAGGAGAGTAGAGACCAAGCCAGCAGCCTCACTGAGTTGGAAAGCCAGCATTATGCATCTTGAGATGTCAAGGCGACTACAGTTCGTGGGACTGAGACGAGGAGACATTTGCTCAGGAAGGGAGGGTGACTGAGCTCTGGAAACCTGCAGAATGTCTTCAACCTGATACTGATCTAGACATGGAAATGAGGAAACTGCCTCAGGAGGCATCCAAACCAGGAGGACCCAGAGGAAACACTCCTCACTGTGGCACAGGGCTGGACTGGATTGTGTTCTGTCCCACAGGGTAGAAAAACCTCATCATTCAACAGGCAATGGGCAGAGGAATCAGATAGGCATTGGCTCTGTAGTCCGGAAAAGTCAGGCCTAGACTTACAGCGCTCATGGCCTGCCCCGGGGAAAAATTTAAAGAAAGCCTTGGCAAGATCAAACCATTTGTGGGTAACTTAGCTGGATCCCCAAACAATGTTCAAGAATATTTAAGGGCATACAAAAGTATCTGGCACCAAATGTGTAAAATTCACAAGATTGAGCATGTAATAACAAAGATTACCAGGCATACAATAATGAAAATAGGTCTGGAGGGAAGTAAGATGTGGAGGGGTGTGGTCAGGCCCCCTGGTCAAGCACTGGCTCCTCCTCTCGGTCACCAGCAATGGACATTGGAGGAGATAACAGAGGGGGTTTTTCCGACAGGCCTCACCCTGCAGCCTGGTGTCCTGGTGTGTTAGAGGGAGAAAACTGAGCCTATCTGCGTCTCCCTGGCCTGTCCCTCCTGGGTCTACACAGCAGTGCTGGTTGATCTAGGTGCAGAGTACAAAAAACGTTTCAAGTTCCTCAAACAAGTTTCTGTAACAAGAATTTGTTGATGTAAAAACACATTAACATTCAAGTTTGGTCTGTGGTTCAGCTAATTACTGCATTTTGTTCCACTGCTTAGTTCAAAAGTCCCTGAGTAGAAATATATGTTTCAAATTATCATCATGAACATAAAATATAATAGATACATTATTTTGAAAATTAACTGTGTTTTTATGAAAGCCTTAGGCAGATATAATATGAATAGCATTTATTTGCACATTTTCATAGAATTTAAAAATAAGAGCTTTTGTTCTTCCTATTATCTAGAATAAAAAACGAGTTCTAATTTAAATGTGGATTGCTGAACTTTACTTCTATTGGGCTGCCTAAAGATACAAATTTTGGTAACCAAATTGGTTTCTCTGTATTAGTTGCACTTTACTGAAAGTGACAGTCTTTTTATTTACTTACATGTGACGATGACCTGTGGCTGGTTACTCATGAGTACTTATGAGGCCAAGATAGAATTTTCATACAATGAACCATTAGGTTGTTCGGTTTTACACTCACTGTCCACACTCCATACCCAGTAAACAGTTTTAAAAATATTTGCTAGGAGCGCCTGGGTGGCTCAGTCGGTTAAACGTCCGACTTCAGCTCAGGTCATGATCTCATGGTTCATGGGTTCGAGCCCCGCGTCGGGCTCTGTGCCAACAGCTAGCTCAGAGCCTGGAGCCTGCTTCAGATTCTGTATCTCCCTCTCTTTCTGACCCTCCCCTGCTCACACTGTCTCTTTCTCTCTCAGAAATAAATAAAATTAATTAATTAAAAAAATATTTGCCAATAGGAATAGAAGAGACCAGGTAAGGGAATTTGACTGGACTGATTCAAATCCATGGCACGTGCTAGAAATGAACACCAGAAATGTCCCAGTTCTATCATATATTCATCTGTCCGTAACTGTCAGGCATGGTGGTAATCTCAACCTATCCAAGAATTCTCGCAATGAATCAAAGGGAGCAGAGAAGTGGAAGTCATGTGTAAAAGGTAAGGTGACCAAGTTGGGAGCAGCGTTGAGTAGCTACTGCAAGTCTGGCTGATATAATGCCAGATCCTGGAATACATTCGTTTTTAAATTTTCATAACAATCTTATCGTTCCCTTTTTGCGTATAAAAACATTCAAGCTTCAGGGAGTTAATTAACTTGCCTGAGATGATATAACTCGCAAGGCAGAGGAGAGTTCCTATCTTCTTGCCTGGCTGTCTTGCTTCATCCCTCCTGCCCTCCCCCACCTTCCCTCCTCCCCTTCACTCCGGAAACAAGAGCAAACTGTGTTTGGATGAAGGGACGGTGGTGAGATGGTGGAGGGAAAAGGCCAGAATGTAAGGGGTGTGGCTGGAAGAGTTGGTTGTGGCCAAGCCTATGTAGCGTCTGTGAGCCGCATTGCAGAGAGGTCATCTGCACAACAGACAGATGTCCACAGGTTATTTTCATAAAATATGTACTTATATCTTATGGATGCATAACACACTTTCTTTTTTTAATTTATTTATTTTGAGAGAGAGAGAGAGAATTGATGGAGGGAGGAACAGAGAGAAAGAGAATCCCAAGTAGGCTCTGTGCTGACAGTACAGAAAGAGGGACGACCCAAAAAGCTTCAGTCCTTTACTGGGCGCTCCCACACTACTTTTACCAATTAACACCAAACTTCTTATCTGATTATTTTAGAGCTTGGCTTCTCAGGGACCATACATATTATCTCTTTGTGCTTACTTCTCACAAACCACAGACATGAATTCTACACACACACACAATCTTTGTTTTCCTAGAAACATAATGAAACTTTCCTGTCTCTATACATTTGCTGTGCCCTCCGCCTACAATAAACCCCCTATACTGTTATCTGTCCCACTGCGACATTCTTTAAGGGCCTTTTCAGATGCTAAATCTGCAACTAACTCTTCTCCCTCATTTGCATTTCTATAGAGCTTGATTGTCTCTTTGGCCAGAACAATCCAGCAGCACATCCTACTTCCCCTGGGTCAATGTCCTTGGATTCTCTTTTTTTGTAATATCAGCCTTGTCCCCCAAATCACTACCATATTAATTATTAAGTTTAATAAGACAACCTGTGAACTCAATAAAATTATTCTTTTGTGATATGAAAGGGGAACATAAAGAAATGAATTTATATTTGGAAGGAAAATAGAATAGTCCACTTTCTACGCAGCTGGCCGGGCGGGCTTGGGGCTGCGTATTTCACAAGTTAATTCCACTGAATGCTTTTTATTATATTCTCTAATTGTTTAATCATGAATTCATACCATGTGTTTTAACTTCTTTTGAAACATGATAGTTTCTCATGTGTCTCATGGTATGTTTCTCATACCTATACACCAGCACCTCTCCTGTGAATATGCACACCTCTTCTCACCCTTCTGTCACTGTTTTTTCAGTTTTCAAAATTATTGTGATGTGCCTGAAATACCAGGAAACCAAAGGCAGGCTGGTGCACAGAGCAGTTCACTGAGTACCTACAATTGCTCCAGTAAGCTATATTCACGTCTCATTATTAAAGTTGATGAGAGCATAAACTTGCAAAGTACTTAATCTCAAGTGTATTATTATGAACTGGCTTGATATTCATTACTGTTGTATATATAATTGTGTTCATTTGGGATCCACATGGATGTCCCATGAACTTTCCAGAGGTTTACACTTTAATTTACTAGTAGTTAATGGTCACTAAAGATGTTATCAATTTTTATAAAAGAACACATTTTTAATGAATTTAATCCAGGAAGAAAATACCTGTAACAATGAGCTTCCTTTTACAATGAGGAGAAACTGATTTCTAATTTACTGGATGTTACTAAAAATATCTGGTGGTCAAAAAAAATACTGTATTGTAGAGTCTACTAGCAAAATGCCAAGGAAAACTAATAACTTGTCTGTCTGTGTCTTAAAAGGTTGATGATGGTGTTTAGGTCATTTAAGTAACTAGATCAGATAAGCACATAGTTTGCATCTTGTCAACACATGTGCCATTTATGGAATGGTACATCAGTCTAAAGATGACAGGAATGATTATATAGACATGAGGGAAAGCCTACCGATATCAATATATTTCATTTTGTCCGCATTTTCAGAAAATCTCATTATCTCCGAACACTTTTGCTGGAGTCATCATCCCTAGAGGGAGACAGTGGGCAAAGCAAGAGAGAGGTGTGTAAGAGTGAATGCAAAGGAGGTGGGCAGACAGAGCTCCAATGACACCATGTGTTTAAAGGAAGCTAGATGTTGACTTGGATTGTAAAACAAAAGGACTAAAGGTAGAGAAGGGACATAGATAGGAATGCTTTCTTAAGTAAAAACTTTAGCAGTGTGGAGTGCATTCTTGTTTAAAATAATATCTGGTTCTCTGAACCCAAATCCACTTCCAATTTTTCTCTAAAATAGGCCTGAAGACATTTGCCCTCTGACTCAGAGACAAAGGACCAGGATGCAGCTGCTGGGCATCTTTGAGAGCCTTACTTCTGGAGGAAAGTATTTTTCAACTCAGAAGTGGGACCGTGTACCAGGACTGTAAATATCCCCAAGTTCTAAGTAGAAGCAGGGGAGACTGGCAGTGGCCAGAGGTACTGAGAGATACCCATGGTGTTGAGCCTGAAGATGACAACAGTCTTACCCATTACTGTGCATGTCAGGGTTCCAGGAAAGGTGCTCTGTGTGTATTATTTCAAGATTCCTCAACTCAATCAAATATGTGAAACCATTAATACTCTTAATTTAATTTTCTCAAAATAGCATGGTTAATATGAGGCTAACCACAAATCCAGGCAAAAGTTCCCAATGTTTATAGCTGCATTATTAACAATAGCCAAACTATGGAGAAAGCCCAAGTTTCCATCAACTGATGAATGGATAAAGAAGATGTGGTATGGGACACCTGGGTGGCTCAGTCCGTTAAGCGCCTGACTTTAGCTCAAGTCATGATCAGTTTGTGAGTTCAAGGCCTGCATTAGGTTTGTGAGTTTAAGGCCTGCATTAGACTCTGTGCTGACAGCTCAGAGCTTGGAATCTGTTTCAGATTCTGTGCCTCCCTCCACCACTCACACTCTGCTTCTCTCTCTATATATATATCAAAAATAAATAAATATTTTTAAAAAAAGATGTGGTATACACACACACACATATACAGATAATGGAATATTACTCAACCATCAAAAAGAATGAAATCTTGCCATTTGCAATGATGTAGATGAAGCTAGAATGTACTATGCTAAGTGAAATATATCAGTCAGAAAAAGACAAATACCATACAATTTCACTCATATGTGGAATTTAAGAAACAAAACAAATGAACATATGGGAAAGGGAAGGGAGAGGAGAGAAGGAAACAAGCCACAAGAAACTCTTAACAATAGAGAACAAACTGAGGGTTGATAGAGGGGGATTGATGGGGGATGGGCTAGATAAGTGATGAATATTAAGGAGGTCACTTGCGATGGGCACTGGGTGTTCTATGTAAGTGATGAATCACTGAATTCTACTCCTGAAACCAATATTGCATTGTATATTAACTAATTAAAATCTAAATTAAAAAAAAAAAAAGCAGGCAACAGTAACGCCAGAAGTGAATCTCTATTGTAGTTTGGAAAGCATGGTCTCTATAATTAAACCATTCTAAGAAAGAGACAAAAAGTAAAGCATTCTGAGAATTATAATTTTTCAGAAAGTTAGAAGACAAGCTACTATGGGTAGAAGAAATAGACCACCATGAAAAACTGGAAATTTTATTGGGAGTGTCATACATTAACCAATGCTGACCTGAGAAAGGGATTTGGCCACCATATCTGTGGTTTGGGAATAGGACTCAGATCTGTTAATTCACTGTGTCCTTTGACAGATATCGACTATTGTGTCTCTTGGCAGTTACCAGCTCTAGGGAGATCTTGCTTTGCTTGAGGGTATGTAATGATTAAAACCACAATCTCTACCTTTTGACCACTGTCACCCATTCCCCTACCACCCACTTCTGGTTAACTGGGTTAGCACTTCTTTCAGCAATTGATAGAAATACACAAAAACTAAGTAAGATCTGAATATAATCAATCACCTTTATATAACTGACATTTAGAGAATACTTTATCTAGCAACAGCAGAATGTATATTCTTTTCCGGCATACACAGTATATTTGCTGACATAGATGTATATGTAGGCCATAAACAGTTAAAAGGCATTAAAATCATACAGAGTGCATTCTCTGACCACCAAAAAATTAAGTAAAAAAAAAAAAGCAATAACAACATATTTAGAAAAACTGCATATACCTGGGAAATAAATAACACAGTTCTAAACAATTCATGGTTCAAAGACAAAGTCACAAGGGAAATGAGAAAACACTGAACTAAGTGACAATTAAAATACAACATATTGAATGTGTGGGTTGCAACTAAAGCAATGCTTAGACACTTAAAGTGTAAATGCTTGTATTAGAAAAGAAATACCTAAAATCATTAACCAAAGTTTCTGCCTTAAGAAACTAGACAAATAAGGGAGAAAGTAATCTTAAAGTAAGTAGAAGGAAGAAATAATACAGATAAGGTAGAAATCAATAAAATAGAAACAGATAATAAAGAATATTAACAAAGGCAAAAGCTGAATCTTTGAAAAATTGCAAATTTGCCAAATCCCTAAATACATTGATCAGGGAAAATAAAAGAACACATATCAACATCAGGAAAGAAAAAGGGTTATCACAGCAGGCTCTATGGCTATTAAAATGATAATAAGAGAACACTGTGAGTAACTTCATGACAAAAAAATGACAAGTTAGATGAAGCAGATAGATTTAAGAGTAGAAGTTATTACATTTTTGCCCATGACCATACTGAAAATCTGAATAGCCCTCTATTAATGAAAGTGAATTTGTTATGGAAACTTTACCAAAAAAAAGAATGCCAGGAATAGTTTTACTAGTAAGTTTTATCAAACATGAAGAAATAACACCAAGCCTCCATAAATATTTCCAAAAAATAGAGATCACTGCCCAACAATTTTTAGGAGGGTAGTATAATAATAATACCAAACTTGACCAACAGTGTTTTTAAAAAGAGAAAATTACAGATATCTCTCATGAAACAGTTACAAAAATCCTCAACAAAATAGCAAATCAAGTCCAGAAACATATGAAGAGACTAATACATTATAAGTTAGGGTTTACTCTAAAAATGCAAGGTTGATTTAGCACTTGAATTCAATCAGTGTAATTCACCACATAAAATGGTAACAGAAAGAAAAAAGTATCTTCAGGTTTATATCTTGTATAAAACCAAGACTCTCAAAAAATTAAAACTAGTAGGAATTTCTCCAACTCATTAATGGGCATTTATGAAAAACCTATATGTAGCATTATACTTAATGCTGAAAGATTGAATTCCTTTTCCTGAGATCATGAACGAGGCAAGGATTCCCACTTTCATCAGTCTTATTCAACATTTATACCGAATTAAAAAGAAGAAGAAATACAAGATATAAAGATCAGAAAAGGATGAAGAAAAATTGTTCCTATTTCAGATATTTAATTACTTTCATAAAAAATCTCAAGGAATCTATAGAACTATTAGAAATAAATAAATTCAGTAAGTTGCAGAATGTAAATTTAATATAAAATTATTTATATTCTCATATAAATACAAAGCTACATCATATTGGAAAATAACATTTTTATAATTCCATTTACAGTAATGCCAAAAGTTACAAAATACTTAGAAAACAAATCTAACAAAAAATACTCATGACTTCTGCACTGCAAATTACAAAACATTGCTGAAAGAAATCAAAGAAGATTGAAATAATTGAAAGATACACTATGTTCATGGATTGGAACTGGCAATTCTTCCCAAGTTGATTTATAGATTCCATGCAGTTTTAACAAAACTCTAGTAGATGTTCTCTCTCTCTCTCTCTTTTGTAAAACTTGGCAAGCTAGGGTCGCCTGGGTGACTAAGTCGATTGGGTGTCTGACTTCGGCTCAGGTCATGATCTCACAGTTCGTGAGTTTTCGCCCTGCGTCGGGCTCTGTGCTGACAGCTCAGACTCTGGAGCTGCTTCAGATTCTGTGTCTCCCTCTCTTTCTCTCTGCCCCTCCTTCACTTGCTCTTTCTCTCTCTCTCTCAAAAATAAACATTAAAAAATTTAAAAAAAAATTTTTTTTGAAAAAAAAAGAAAAAAAATTTAAAAAAAATTGGCAAGTTAATTTCTAAAATTTATAAAAAATGCAAGGGCTTAGGAAACCTAAAACAATATAAGAAACAAAACCTGGAGGATTTACTCTACCTGATTTGCTATAAAGCTACAGTTTAAATTGGTAAAAAATAAAGACATATAGATCAAAGAAGTCGAATAGACAGACTAGAAACAGACCCGTATGTATGTAGTCAATGAAATTTTGATAAAGATGCCAAGGCAAGTTTAATCTTTTAAACTTAGGGAAAGGATAATCTTTTCAACAAAAGATTGAATCAACTTACTATCTGTGTGGGCAAAAAACCATTAATTAATAATTCACATATCACACACAAAATTAACTAAAAGTTGATCATAGCATTAAATGTAAAACCTAACAGGACACCTGCGTGGCTCAGTTGGTTAAGCATCTTACTTTGGCTCACATCATGATCTTGCAGTTCATGAGTTCAAGCCTCATGTCAGACTCTGTGCTGACAGCTTGGAGCCTGGAGCCTGCTTCAGATTCAGTATCTCTCTCTCTCTCTCTCTCTGCCCCTCTGCCCCCTACTCCTCTCTCTTTCTCTCAAAAATAAATAAACATTTAAAAACTTAAAATTGTAAAACATAAAAAAATTAAAACTTTTATGAAAACAAACAGAACACAGGTGATCTCAGAGGTGGGTAAAGATTTATTAGATAGCATACAAAAAAACCAATACATAAAAGAAAGAAATTATTAGATTTCATCAAAATTAATTAAATACTTTTGCTCTTCAAAAGATACCCTTAAGAAAATGAAAAGCTTTTCACAGACATAGAAAATATTTAAAACACATATATCAGACAAAGCATTCTTTCTCTAAAATGTAAAGAATACTTACAAAATCAATAAGACAAGTAACTCAGTAAAAATGGGCAAAATATTTGAGTACACACTTCATAAAAGAAGATACATAAATACACAAAGAAGTACATGAAAAGATTCTCAACTTCATTAGTTGAAGGAAATGCCCAAAGATATCCACTACACATCCACTAGACTGGTTGTAATTTAAAGGAATAACAACATGAAATTGATAGTGAGGATGTAGAGCAACTGCCCTCTTATCTACTGATAATGGGAAGGTCAAATTTACTAGACTGGAAATCTACTTGGGAACTTCTTAAAAAGATAAACAGATACCATTTTCCATAAGACCCAGCCTTTATACTCCTAGATATATCCCCAAAAGTAATGAAAACATGTGTCCAACCAAAACTTATTACGTAGATCCTCATAGTCACTTTAATGCCAAATCCTCAAACTGGAAACAGTCCAAAGTCAATCAACAGGTGAACAGATAAACTATGTTATATCTACACAGTAACACACTATTCAGAAATAAAGGGAATGGCTGATACGTGCAACAAAAAGCCTGCACATGAATATCATATACTTAATGACAGAAGGTACAGCAGAAAATAAAAATAAAAAGCGTACCTGTTAGGTGATCACATTAATGGAAAACTGTAGAATATATGAACTAATTGACAGTGACAGAAAGCTAGCCAGTGGTCGCCTGAGACAGATGCAGACCAAGGGATGATTGGCAAGGGGGGCAGAGGAAAGTTTTGGGGGTGATAGAGCGTTTATCATCATGATTGTGGTAATGATTTCGTGGGTGTATACATATGTCAACATTTATCAAAGTGTGCACTTTAAATTAGTGTGAATGATTGTATATCATTTTTCAATTAAGTAAAAATTGCAAAAATCATAATGTGAATATATAAGTAAGTCTAGAGGCTAACATGAGCAATAGGTTAAGTGTTGATATTTTGCCATATTTCTTCTAGAGTTTTATACATATAAAACTTTATATAGAGTTTAAATCTCCTTTGAGATAATTCCCAATTTACTTTTTCCACTAAGGTTTTTAAATATTTTACTGCATATATATATATATATTTATATATATATATTACATTTGGTTTCCATGCTT
>NW_027528624.1:7690660-7769277 GCF_008692635.1 Crocuta crocuta | reverse complement strand
TGGTGTTTCCATGCTTAACATTTACATGACAGTATCATACTAAATATATGCGTTTTCATTTACACTTATTCCATTGACAGAAGTTACAAAGCTCCTAAATGTTGGCAAGGATGTGGAGATAAAGGAATCAACACCTGTGTGCTGCTTTTGAGAGAGTAAACTGCTACATGTGCTTAAGGCTAATCAGTTCGTCTCCAGGTAGATAGCCCTAAGAAATCATCAAGCTCACGAAGAGATATATAGGAGAAAGGTGATTGCAGCATTATCTGCGGCAACAAGGCATTGCAAGCAGTCTGGGAGTTCATCACTGGAAGAGAGGCCAGGTACAAACTGGTGGAAATATGCTGGGAAGTAGCCTACAGAGTCAGTGTCACAGGAGAGATACTTTCAGTACTTCAGATCTTGTAGTGGACATACTGAGTTTTCCCTCCCAGTCTCTGGGCTCTGCTGTGAGAAGCTGACTTGTATGGTGAAATCAATGAACTCCAATACCTTCCGGTTTCCAGTATTATTGGACCAATGGGGTCTTTAGAACAAGAATGGAAGGAGAATATTTTTATTTCTCTGCCCAACCCCCATTAAAAAAAAAAAAAAAAAGGAAAGGCGTGCAGAGAGAGGAGAGTGAAAAGGTGGCATCTGTTTCCCTGGTTCCTCTCTTCTGGGTCTCCATGGCAGGCTGCTCCTCTTCTCAAGATATCTGTTTCTACATGACCTCCATGTCCAAGTAGCCTTTCCCTTCCATCAGTCACCTTTTGGGACTAGAAGTGTTAAAAGCTCAGCTGCCACTAGCTCTAGGTCACCACATTGTCATTTGGTTTGCCCTCTCCTCACACCCTTGTAATTTTTGCAAATAAGTTCTCCTTGGATTGACCTGAATTTAAGCACAGAGTGGAATCTGGCAATAACCAGTAAAGCTGAAGATGGGCATTTTCTGATGTAGAGGCTCCACTGCTGGTTATATACATAGAAAACTGGCACACATATGTGTACCAGGAGAGATATACAAATATATACATATATATGTATGTATGTATGTATGTACTCTGAAAGTATCCTAAATGCAGTAGCTATTTTGGCCAATTTATTTTTCCAAAGGATTCAAAGCCATTGGAAAAGATATTAAGAATTAAATAACCTCATACCATTGGCCCAGAACATTTCATTTGTTTTTGGTAATAGAGGTAGAAAATCTATAGTTTTCTAAAGTTTGAGTAAGAGTTATTTTTGGAACAGAACAAAATCTCATGCCCTTGTACTTCAGAACACGTTCAGTAAAACTGTACATCTACCTGAGTGGTACAAATCTTCCATCTATAAACAGAGCAGCACACTTTATTGTGCTTGATCACATTCTAATGCAGCTGTGCTTCATGCAAAGCAGAAATACATGAATTGAAAATGAAGCTGTTTGCTTAAAATAACTGAGTTCTTGATTTTAATTGTCAAAGCTAATGAAAACAAATTGATATCAATGCAGACACCATGACTTAGATATCATGACTTAGAACATACATCAATTATTCTACTCAAAAAAAAAATTGCCCAGTTTTTTCCTAATCTTCTTAGTGAAACAGAATTTGGTCAATCATCGTTGTATGTGAAGTCTCCCTTCATGAGCTTGGGAGGACAAAGGGGGCTATACATAATCCCCAAATTCCAGGAGCCAGATAGTGCTGGCTGCCTATGGTATGTCTGAAGGTGAGAAGTCATCTTTAACTTCTGGTTTGATCGATCGTTCCCTCCTTCCGAGGTGGGCTTTAAGAGCTCCACTGCAGAGACAGTTATGAACAGTGAACTGCCAATTCTTCCAAGTCGGTCACTCTGTGTACCAGATTCGCATGTAATCTGACACACAGGAGTGGAGAAAAGGAATCCAGTTTCACCACATCCTGAATAAATTTCTGCTTTTCTGAGCTAGATACATTTTTCAATATATCTCATTATATTTATGGAAACAAACTGCTAATATCTATACAAATAAAACAAAGGTTGAATACGATAGCCTTGGGTGTATTTTTTTCCCCAATTTAAGTGAAAATATTCATATGTATTCATCAAGTGTCTATG
Source organism: Crocuta crocuta (assembly GCF_008692635.1). Taxonomy (NCBI): domain Eukaryota; kingdom Metazoa; phylum Chordata; class Mammalia; order Carnivora; family Hyaenidae; genus Crocuta; species Crocuta crocuta. Next base: position 7,767,210 of record NW_027528624.1, on the reverse strand, counting down.
TTCCATTACCCAAAAGGATAAACATTAAAGCTAAAAAAGCAGTGTGCTCAACGATAGCAGTATCCAAAACCTGTTTGATTCAGGTTACATTCTTGTAAAGAAAAAAATCATTAGTATAAAAATCAACAAAAGTAAGAAAAATATTTCCCCATACCATCTTCTAGAAGATAAAAAACATAGTTTGAAATCCCGACACAGTTGGGACTGTGAGGACTTCAGAATCCAGCGGTCCTTCAGTAGTGTATTAGCTCCCATTTTAGAGCCTGTGTGCCCTCAGGTGAGTAGTTAACTACTCTGAACCTCAGTCTACTCACCCAGAAAATATAAATAATTGTTTTTATTGCAGAGTTGGTGAATATTAAAGGAGAAATCACTTGGTAAAGTGGAAACTATTGTCATTCTCTCTCTACATGTGAGAACACAGAGGCCCATGAGGTGAGGTACTTTGCCCATAGCTACCTACCTATCAGGCAAGGGAAGAAGCAGGGCTTCAAGCATTGGCCTTCCAGCTCTGGAGCTGGACTGATCACATGGCACTCAGTGACTCTCAAACACTTCTTCACTAGCTATTTTTATAAAGAAAATACAAAATTGGTTGTGTCAAACTCATGTGAATTCATTCATTCATTCACTCATTGACCATTCATTCAATGCCTATTACATGCCAAGCACTATGAAAAATACTGAGGGAGAATTTGTGGAGGAAAATTAAGATAATCCATGGTCTCTGCTCTTAATAAATTCTTTGTTTAGTGGGGAAATAGATCCATAAATCAGCAATTATAATGAAGTATGATAAATGCTAATGAGACCTGTGTGCACAAAGTACTATGCACATGTGTAAGAGAAATACCTAAATCTCTCAAGGAAGCTGTAGAGACTGGGGTCAGAAGGCAATGATGAAGGATGATTTTAAATGATGAATACAGAGGATGATGTGGAAGAGCTTCGAGGTAGAAGACACACCTTGGGAAACATCTTTGTTATGAGAAAGAGTAAAACATGGGAGGTGGAAAGTAGTGCATTGAGGAGTACGATCATTTGGAAGAATCATGAAGAGTTCTGTGTAGTTGCAGTCGAAAGCAATGAAGATGAGACTAGTAAAGTTGGAAAAAGAAATTAGCTCCAGAGAATTCCTGTGTGCTGAGAAGTTTGCACTATCTCTTGGCACTCTTGATAGGGGAGTGTCATTTTCAAATTTTATTCCTGAGAGAGAACTCTGGCAGACTTGGATACAATCCCTCTCCTGGAAAGGGAGAGATGCAGGAGAGCAGTTCAGTGATTTGTTGTGCACTCTACTGGTTTTGCCCATTCTGCTCCCATCTTTTAGTAATAGTTCCTCCTTCTGTGGGGGAATCCATCTAATGTTTTTAAAGGATTTTGCTTTTATTTTTAAAATATTTTTACTGTTTATTTTTGAGAGAGAGACAGAGAGGGGGACACAGAATCAGAAGCAGGCCCCAGGTTCCCAGCTGTCAGCACAGAGCCCAATGCAGGGCTTGAACCCATGAACTGTGAGACTGTGACCTCAGCCGAAGATGGATGCTTAACCGACTGAGTCACCCAGGAGCCCCACCATCTCATCTGGTTTAATTTGGATTGATCTCACTCCCACTGCCACAGCCAAGGGCTGAGCATACGATTCAGACTAATTAGAGTACCACATCCCCTTGTCCATAGTGACTGGATCCGGGTGTTCATATCACCCAGGGCTGACTAATCAAAACTTATTCCAGTTCATTTCGTCTAGTTACTGGGAAAGATAGTCTGCTGGGATTGAGTAGCCTAGAGATGGTGAAATAGTTTCAAGCCTCTGGAGCGAGGAGAAGGCAGTATGCCACTGGCTTTCTGTATATAGGCCAACAAATTCCTTGTTCTGTACTTTGCCTAAGTTTCTTTAAGATGTTACCCAAAGACTTCTAAATACAGTAGACTAATAGTTTGAAATTACAGGGAAGTATGCTTTAGAATCACAGATGTCCACTACTTGGAAGATATGGATGTGAATTTAGACCACTTGATGTAACTTTGAGTTTTGGAATTACACATAAATGTAGTATTATTATTTCTGTACAAAAAGTTACAGTCAATAGAAACAGTCTGAAATTTGATTTATGATTTTACCTAGGTATATGGTGACATACCCAAATTACAATTACAGTTTCAATTAATTGGAGAAACAAATCTGTTTCAATTTGCAGGAAATACCACTTGGAGTTCTTCTATTGTGATATCATATGAATTCTTAAGTTTTCAAGGCATATGAGATTTCAGTTACTGGAATCAGAGGGAAAATAACCTGAAGATGGTAGTTCTGTAATAAGTCTGGTCCTTGGCTACATAAATTCTGAAAGATGGAGGGGAGTCTCAGCTTACTATTCTACCAGGAGAATAGAAACACACTGGAAATATCAGACTGTGGTGATTTTTTTTTTTTTTTGAAGTGTGTTTCATACCCTCAGTAGAATTATGAGTTTGGTTCAACTGTAAATGGAATTTTAAAAAATAATACATGAGAAATAACATAGCTTCCTCACCCCTCTCCTACAACAACAGTGACAACAAAAAGAAGCCATACATGGATGTATTCATGTTTGAATAACAAATTTATGTTCGTTGATATTGTAGATTAAAATAAATTAAATGATTTCTTCTACCATATTATGCTTGATGAAACCCCACCAGACAAGTCTTGCCTGTTAAGTCCTAGTGTCTAAAGGGAGAAATCTGTAGGAAATATTTTCTACTCTTTTTCCTTCTTCTTGACCACAACCATTTTCAAGTGATCCCAGGAGTTGATGTTCAGACTAAGAAAAGATGTTAGACATGTCCAGTTGGAAGGAAGGACATTATTTAATTTCAAATCTGCTTTACAAATGAGTTCATATATTCACTTACTAAATACATAAAAATAGGCATATATTGATAATATACCTTAATAATACCACTAATTATAAACCATTTCAAAACTATAGGATAGAGAGCAACCATATTTAAAAGCTGCAAGATTTAAAGGGCGCAATTTGCATAAAAATGCGTATTTTTCCAGGACAAAATGTCTTGAATTTTTAAAAAATCTGATATATGCAAATAGTTCAAATAAAAAACTCATGGCATATGAACAAAGTGCTTTTCAATAATGAGATTTAGTTTTATTTGGGGAGGGTTTTTATTTAAGGCTTCTGCTTAAGAAGTATTTCCTAGAATATTAACTTTCAATACCCTAAAACCTTAGCTTCTCACATTAGTGACACATCCACTGGTTAGTACGATTTGCATTTTCCCACATTTATACCTTTTCCTAAAAGTCATTCATTCTCATGTGCTGTTAATGCGCTAGTTTCCGGAACTGATTCTTCATTGCCCATAACACGAACATTTCTCTAGGTATATGATCACTATTTTCAGTGAAATTTGCTTTGAGGTACAGAGATTCAAATAAAAACTGGTAATGGGTTTTGAGTCTACTCGTTGGCAATGTATTGATTCACTATAGAAATTCCACAGTCTGGGGGATTAAGACCTTCAATACTCTGAATTCCTTTTGAGATGCCTCTTGTATTAATGTGTAGGTTAAAACCATGAGAGAAAGATCTGGCACCACCTGCTCATGATGAGGGTCAAGAGGAACATTTATGAGTGCTTGCTATGTACTCTACCATGATTACTAATGTTAAGTTTTGTCTTAATATGAAACTACATTTCCTAAGTGCATTTAATTCTAACTACATTACTCTTTCAAATATGATCTGGCATTTAAAGTTGTTTCAGAAGCACTATTCACTACTAATTACTTAACTTATACTAAAAAAGAAAATTTCCACCCTGTGTCTAAGTTATTTAGTATTCTAAATATGCTCATCAAAAATGACACAGATTTTCTTTCAGAAGAAAGATAAACTGACTTAAAGAACAGAGAGAGGAGCTTTGCATTAGACCAACATTGTCCCCATTCTGAGGTATTTCCTTTGGATCAAGGTAGAGTTATATATAGGAAAAAAAACCTCTATTTTAATTACTCTTTTTTTGGGAGGGGTGGGAACACTACTAATATCTAAGACCACCATTTAGTGAATCTCCATGAAGAAGATGATAGTAAAAAATTCTGAAACCTTGCTGCACCTGGGAATCAATCTTTTCTTTTCTCTTCTTTGTTGGAAAAACCATACAAAACAGGAATGTCAAAGATGGCGTCTGTGCCACGTGTCCTTCTTCCAGCCCTCATTGGTAGGGAGACCACAGGTTCCAGTTTGCTAAGGACAGTCCTGGCTCATGTCTGCTGTCCCTGAATAATTAATAATCAATCTCCATTGCACTGTCCTTTGAGAGTGGTTTGGACATTAAATATATGTCCTACTTGTAGTGGATGCTGCAAACCAATGTGGCTTCAGAGGCAGCCCTTCAGGCAGTGACCACCAATCAATCATCACTCAACACTAATTGAAAGTGAAAGTAGGTGAATGTGCATTCAAAGTAAAACAGTGCAGTGTGACAAAACGGAAACATTAGCCACATCGAAGTGTTCTCTTCTGCTTCCCCTTTCCACTAAACTGTAGTAGAAAGACAAAGTACAAGATATCAGGAACTTTTGTTTTGGTCTTGATGATCTCTTGGCTTCTATTTCTTTATCCTTAAAATTAAAGTGTTGAATTAGAAGAACTGTGGGTTTCTTTTCCAGCTCCCGCTCTGTGACATGGCCTTGGTGTCTGACTGGATAGTAAACTGAAGGGGTGTGTGTGTGTGTGTGTGTGTGTGTGTGTGTGTGTGTGTATAACTGGTAAATGTGTTGTAGTGGCAGTGAACTAAGGTGCTATCTGATGATGATGATGATGATGATGATGAATGTGTGTGGGATATTCTTCAGAAAAAAATCATCACATCTTTCAGCCCGACCATCCCTGTTGGGAGCCATTTCTGAAATCACTAAGTTGAGAAAAACTCCTTGTGAGGTTAAGGTAAGTTGCATGGACTCTTACCATCAGATGGCAACTGATATCCATCCCCACTCAATTGTTTCTGCTTGATCACTGACCCCCAAGGCACCTTGTTGATTGGTATTCAGAGTGACTCATTCTGGCCTTAATATGCTGATTGCACTTTGTGAAGGAACTTACTGTTGGAACTTCTTTTGTGATTATGAGAGCAACATTGCATTCCTGAAAGACCTGTTTTTCTTAATACCTCCCATTAAGCGATAAACAGGCTATTTACCCCTACTCACAAAGAGCTAACTTTTGCCTTTATTATTCTAATGCCACCTCTGGGCTGTTCCCCATACCCTCTTGCATATCAATATTCTGTAGAATCTATACTGATCAAAGAATTTATCATCAGAATGCCACTTCTGTGCTTTCCCCCAAACACTGAATCATAAAATAAGTCGAGTCTCAGACAGTGCGGAGAGGCCTGGCTGGTGACCAGAAAGAATCTCATGTCTCTCTCATCCCTCTCTCTGACACCGTCCATCCTTCAGGGACCCCTGGATTGGCCAGAGCTGGACTCTGGCACACCCCATTCATACAGGTCACAGGAGATAGTACACACACCCCTCCTGATCCCCAAATGTTGACAGGCTTATTAAACGTCTCCTCCAAAACTTAACACATCCCAAAAAGAATGGCCACGTTGCTTCCTTAAAACGCTTCCTCCTCCCAGCTTTCCTGTCTCAGATAATGACATCACCATCTACTTTGTTCCTCAAATACTGGCCAAGACTTACAAGGTCACCAAGAGAGTCTGGCTCATGTTCAAGTCTCTCCTCTGACAGAGACTCCCTGCCTCTCTTTCTCTCTGTCTGTCTCAGCCATTTTGTCCTTCCAGTTCCTTATGTGATTCCTGTGCATACTTTTCATTCCTACTCTTCCCTCCGACTGGAGCCCTCTTTCTCTTCTCTAGGTAACTCATCTTTGTCTTTCAGGCCTCACCATACATGGACTTCCTCACAGAGGCTTACTTCTTCACCTGAGATGGTTGGCTCCTACTGTAGTGAGTATCATCTACTCACCCTTGCATCAACCTTACTTCGCATGCCATCAACTGTTCACTATTTGCTGAATCCACCAAACAGGTCAGACACTGTGTTTCCCTATCTCACTGCTTTATCTCAGTGCCCAGCATTCCTATAAGGGGAGATATAGGCGCTAAAGCATTTGTGAATAAATGACTCCATGGATTTCTGAACATCACTTAACACTTAACTTTATCATGATAATGTTTATTTTTAAAACGTTTTTCAAAGGTCCTCCTCATTTGTCACCAGTCTTAGTTGCTCAACCAAAAGAGGAAATCCTTGGGCTGAGCTGGACTTGGGGATCCTGGCTCAGATGCCTCTTCAGGATAGCCTTGCTAGCTCTCAGCTCCTGTCTCCCTCCCTGCACTCCCCCACTTTCCCAGGATCTGCTGCTTAACTAGCAAGTTCTCTCAACTGGCAGAGACTGTTGGTCTCCACTCCTCACTCAACCCAAGGTCCAGGCACAGCCTTAATGCTATGATTTGAGAAAGAGAATGTTGGCCTGGAGAGAGGTGAAGTGTCCCACACCTCACTCCAGGGTGTCATGGTGACTTTTACGTACCAAGGTAGCTGGGCTATGGTGCTCAGTTGTTTGGTCAAACACTAGTTAAGAGGTTGCCATGATAGTATTCTACAGATGTGAGTAACATTTAAAATCAGTTAACTTTAAGTAAAACAGATTGCTGCTCCCCTAATGTGGGTAGGCCTTATCCAATCAGTTGAAGGCATTAAAAGGGAAAACAGATTTCCCAGAGAAGAAGGAATTCTGCCCAAAGACTATGCTGTAGAAACCTTGTCTGAGTTTCCAGCCTGACATCCTGCCCTAAATTTCAGATTCAAGACTGTCACATACACTCTTACCCAAATGTCCAGGCTGCTGGCCTGTCCTACAGATTTCAGACTTACCAGTCTCCATAATTATGTAAGTAAAATCCTTAAAATAAGTCTACTTCTTTATATCCTATGGATTCTATTTCTCTGGAGGATCCTCACTGTTACACTGACCTACATAGACACAGGCTGAATGAAGCCTCAGGTGCACAAATCCACCAAAATCACAGTAAGGAAGGCAGGCAGACAAAACTGTAAGAGACATTTATATATTCCCTTGTGTTAAAAGCTTAGGTATTTTAATTAAGTTACTAATATATCATTCTTTTTCCCCCTAGAGAAAAATATATTCTCCAGTATTCCCAACCTCCACTCAACTTCTTGCACAGAAATGACCGCTCTCACTCACAGAGCCAGAATATCTGATTATCTACTACATGACAACAGACCACAGTGTTGGGGGGGAATTCACATTAATCTCATACCAGTTTTATCAAGATTTGACCAAATGTTAGCTTTTTTAAATGAAAATGTAGAAATAAAAAAATATTTCAGCTTCTGGATATATAAGTAACCATAAAGAGTTCAACCTAAGAGCTTTACTCTGATAGCTGGAAAGAATGAACAGTAAGGTATATTATTATAGCAGAAATGTAGGAGTTGTGAAAATGATCAAATGATAAATATATTATCTTCTTTCTTGGATTACGGTTGTTAAAATGTCTTTGGAATTGAAGAACAAAGCCTCAAGGGCAACATTTGTAACAGGGTCAAACTGATAAAAGGAATGCTTTATTTTTCTTCTGGGAGACTCAGAAGAAAATAATTTGGCCAAATATGAAACTATAGGATTATTCTTGTCTAAGAAATTGATCTGAAAACTCAAGCAAAAACAAACTGTACTGTACCTTTATTGTTAAGAATTATACCATCTCTATAAAAATCTTATATCAATGAGAAAATTGACTTAAGTGTTCTGTACACATCTCCTTGTTTTGCTCTTCTTTTGATATATTGTCAGAATAGCAAGCCATGAGTGTTTTAATAAGATAGGATAATGGTCCATCAGTTCACTGGGCATAACTACAAAATGATAAATTAGAAGTAGACATGAAAGAGCATTTCATTTCTTAAAAATAGAAAAGGATATAATTTGGAGTATATTATATGCTGAGTATATGCTTAGAATTTCTACAATCACTCATAGAAAATAAACTAAATTATTTCAAGGATATTTAAAGGTATACAACCAGCCATATATTTTGCACAAAACATTAACAGGTTTACAAACCACTCAAATTACTCTTTGGAAATCCAAATTGACTGTTTCATACCAATAGCTATTTTCTTTGTGAATACAATGCTGTAATCACATATACAGCCTTACTACACATTGATCGTGCATATACAAAGGAAACACATAATAAATTTTTTTAAAATATTTTTATTTATTTCTAGGAGGGAGAGAGAGAGACAGCGTGAGCAGGGGAGGGTCAGAGAGAGAGGGAGATACAGACTCCAAAATAGGCTCCAGGCTCTGAGCTGGCAGTCAGCCCAGAGCCCGATACGGGGCTCGAACCCACGAACCGCCAGATCATGACCTAAGCGAAAGTCGGACGCTTAACCGACTAAGCCACCCAGGTGCCCCTATAATAAATTTTTTTAAGGCAATGAAAAAATCTCAAAACTGGCAGCTTCAATGTATATTACAATTGCAAAGACCTGAATATTTAAGAGTGCACTGTGTAAAGTCATACAGCACTGGTCTTCTTGTCAAAACAAACAAACAAAATCTGTTAAGAAAACAGTTTTGGTATTTTGATATGCATGTGCATGTCGACACACACACGTCATCTGAGACTAATGAAATACGTCTGTGTAGGTTTCTTTAACACTCCCAACAGAACCAGTAAACCCAATAGATGCTTGTCACCAAGTGATCACCTTGGAAGGAACTCTGAGCATTTTAGCGATCCTGTCCTTGTGCAAAATGGTTTCTGGGTGTGCTCTTCTAGAATTACTTTCAGAGCCTTCCACATGTTCTTTCCAATATCCTCAGTGGAGACATACTTCATCCACTACGAATGGATTTGAGGCAAAAATCATATGACTTGAAATCTAATGAATAAAATGTGTGATAAGTATGCGTATAGCAAATATAATAAGTATACAGTTTGTTGTAAGAATTATGGTAAAACCACAAAGCACTCTGAATAAAATCCCAGAGCAGACACTCTAAAGACTTAGTAAGTGAAGGCAGCTTCACAGGATCAGGATAAGTTGTTGCTGTTTTTCTTTCCTTCCATGTCATTTTAAAAACTTTTTTTTTAATGTTCATTTATTTTGAGAGAGAAAGAGAAAAAGATCACGAACTGGGGAGGGACAGAGAGTGAGTGAGAGAGAGAATCCCAAGCACTTTCCATGCTCAGCATGGAGCACACTGGCCTCAATCTCAGGACTGTAAGATCATGACGTGAGCCAAAATCAAGAGTCAGATGTTTAACTGACTGAGCCACCAGGCACCCCTCTTTTTTTCCATCTTATTTTAATTAAAAAACATAAATGAAAACTTAGTTTGTGGTATAGAATATTGGATTCAACTAAAGAATCTGGTCCATGTTTTCATCAACCTAACCTCTATCAGTTTGTTATCCCAGAACAATAGGCACCTTAGAGAAAAATCACTGCCCTCAAATTCTTGTTTTTTTAATGTTTTATTTATTTCTGAGAGAGAGACAGCATGAGCAGGGGAGGGTCAGAGAGAGAGGGAGATACAGAATCTGAAGCAGGCTCCAGGCTCTGAGCTGTCAACACAGAGCCTGACGCGGGGCTCGAACCCACAAACCGTGAGATCCTGACCTGAGCTGAAGTCGGACGCTTAACCAACTGAGCCACCAGGCGCCCCTGCCCTCAAATTCTTAAAGACAATCAGTATTGAAAGAAACCTTAAAAACTATTTATCACAAGAAGCCATGAATCTCCTTTACAACATCTGTGCCCCAAAGCCACCTTGTCTATTTGTGAACAACTTTGGTGACAAGGAACTCATCACTTCCCAAACAGGACCCAAACTTTGAACAGGTGTTATTGCTAGAAAATTCTCCCTTAAATTGTACCAATATACACCCTCTTGAGCTTCTGCCTTTTACTCTGTTTTATCTCCTGGAGATGATGTAGCATAAATTAAATCCCTCTCCTTCCTAATAGTCCATTAAATATTAGAAAATAGATGTCATCTCTCCCGGTCTTTTTTTATGCCAGGTTAAGTTGCATGTATTACATATCTATGTTTTGTATATTCATTAGTGCATTCATTCATTTGATTAAATACTAATGAGCTTATAATATACATCAAGCCCACATTCTAATCATGACAGATACTGAAACAAATTACATAGATATAGTGCATATCTCAAGATACAGTGCGTATCTCAAGAATTTTGGTGAGACAGAGAATGAGCATACAGGATAATTTCAGCTCATGATTAAGTCCTTTGAACAAATAAAGAAGGTGATAAGATAGAGAATAACTGATGGAAATAAAGTGTTTGGGGATGCGTACTCAGAATAAGTGACATTTAAGCTAAACCTGACAGATGAGATGAGGTCAGCATACAAGAGGTAGTGGGCACAAAGAAAAGGAAATATGAAATCCTGAGGTGGTAAAGAACTTGGTATGGGACAAAGGACAGCAAGGAGGGCAATGCGTTTGGAGCCTGGGGAATAAAAAAATATGGCAATAGGAACACCTGGATGGATTAAGGCTTAAGCCTCTGACTTTGGCTGAGGTCATGATCTTGAGGTTCGTGGATTTGAGCCCCACATGGAGCTCTGTGCTGACAGCTCAGAGCCTGGAGCCTGTTTCCAATTCTCTGTCTCCCTCCTTCCTTGACATTCCTCAGCTCATGCTCTGTGTCTCCTTCTCTCAAAAATAAGCAAACATTAAATTTTTTTTTAAAAGATGGCAATAGAAGATAAGTTTATAGTGGTAAGTAGGGGATGAAATCATGTAGGACTTTGTGGGATAGAAGATGTTGAATCTTATTCTAAATCCAATAGGAAACTATTGAAGGATTTTAGTCAGGAAACTACATAATCTGTAGGTAAATATAAAAGATAACTCTGACTGCTGTAGAATGGATTACAGGGGCACAGGCAGATATAGGGGATCCAGTGAGAAGTCTACTGCAAGACAACATGGTTGCTTAGACATGGGGGTGGTCCTGGAGATGGAGAGAAGTGCTTTTGTACAGGATATATTTTGGAGAAAGAGCTATTAAGACTTGCTTATAGCTTGATGTGAAGATTTAAGGGAAAGAAGAATCAATGATGACTTCCAATTGCATATTTGAGCAACAGGTTAGATGTTGGTCCTAGTTATTGGGATGGAATATGAGCATTTTGGAGGAAGAGACAGGAGAAGCAGAGAAACTGAGTAATGTTTTGGACATTCTAACTTTGAAGTATCAGAGAAGTCAAGTGGGGATATCAAGTAGGTATTTAGAGATGTGCATGTGAAGGTCAAGAAGAGAGGTGGGACTGGAGATGTCAACATGGGAGTTAATGTTATAGGGATGGAATTTAAAGCCATGATATTGGTTATTATTACTTGATGGAAGAAAATGGATGGGGACTAGGGACTGAGGAAGGGCCCTCAAGGTACCCCCATCATCTAGGGTTAAGCACAGGAGGAGGAGGAGGAGGAAGAGAAGCTAGCAAAGGAGTAAAGTTGAGGAAATGCAGGAAAGAGAGATATCACAGACGTTGAGAGGAGAATCTTAAGAGAAAATGGTCAATGCTTTCAAATGTTCTATCTGCATGTGGTAATGTTGTCAGTTTAAGACTATTTTAAGTATTTAATACCCATATATTATCCCTTTACAGTTCATCAAAGGCAGAATATATGTCTTTCATATTATCCTTTCTCTTAGCATGTTATGACTTAGAAGTAACTGGTTGGGGAAGTAGGGGTGAGGTGGGAGAGAGAAGTTTCAGACAAGAAGAGAAGGCATAAAACAGGTGGTTCAGAGGGTAGAGATAATTAGCTTCTGAAATGAGAGGAATAGATGTTGTGAGTCTGCACACTGTGAAATTCCTCTTCCCAACTTCCTGGATAACAGACGGTCAGTTCTCTAGAGTATCTTAACATGTCCTGGCCTTGACACACTGAACTGATTCTCTCATCCCAACCCTCTGTCCCAAAACTCCCCTTCTGCTCCCCAGTTGTCTGGGAGTCGGCCTGACTCTTCCTGTTCTCATCTTCTGTATCCGCCTGGGTAAGTGTTCAGGCCAGCAAGTCAGGGACCCAAGTCAGGAGCCCTGGCCTTAGCCTGTTCTAGCTCTGAGACCGTGAACAAGTTATTTAACTTCTCCTTGCCCCAGTGTCCTTCTCTGTGAAACAGGAATAATGGATGTACCCAAATGCCTCAATCAACGCTAGGCTTCTGTCGTCATTATCATTCTCCACTGTCTTCCAGACAACAAGCTTTTACATATTTAACATATTCACATGTCTCGTATCTGGCTAGGTTTCTTTCCATACCTAGTGTGGTCACTTGAGTTCATATTTTATCTGCATCTCAGGAGGCACAGCCCTGGCTGGCAGCACAAGTGAGACTGAGGCAGATGGGCAGCGGGAGGACAGTCCTCTGTCCAGGGTTTTGCAAATGTTCACATGCGCACAGGTCACCAGTGGAGCGGTTAACACACAGATTTCGGTTCAGAAGGTCCGGAGGGGCCTGAGGTTCTAAATCTCCTTTTTATTATTTGGTTTAAATATTTTAAAAATGGTTTAAAAATTTTCTTTCATCTTCATAACGCATTATGGGTTACACACACATGTTTAGAATTCTTAAATTTGAGAAACCCAAAACTTCTCTCACATGAGAGCTGTGTGCTTTCAGGGTTTTTTCACACTTTCTTGTATAGGAACTAATCTTGCCCACTCTGGATTGATGACATTCATTAACCAACGTGTGGTCAGGCTCCTGTGACAGTGGCTCACTGGGCGTCTCTACGACGTGTGAGGTTAGTCATCAGACATTCCTAAGTTTGTTTCTCCTAACTTGTTTTCCACACGGGTCTACTGCCAACACCACAGGACACGCTCCTACTGAGACACAAATGCCAGATGCCCATGGAGCGACTCCTGGTAAGGCGGCATAGTAGCCGGGAGGTGAACCCTCAAATGTATTGCACTGAGCTCACACTCAGTGTATCTCCGCACCGATATTCCCTTAGCCAGACCCTCATGCTGCCAAATGTCTCTCCAGCACCACTACCGAGCCCGGGAAATACGATGGGGGGGAAGTGGGAGGACACCGCAGCAATAGCAGCCTGAAGTTAAAGTAGCTCACTTCCACAGATCTTATAAAAACACGTGGCCATGTGAACACCCTGCCGGGGCCACCCCAGGGCTGAGGAAGGCACTCACGCCAATTGTGGTCCTTTGAACTCCATGGCATACCACCTCTGCAGAGACACAATCAAAGCTACTGGGATCAACGATCAACTGGGTAACACGAGGTGCTGTGTTACCACTTTGTAATGCACTCTGGATAATCTCTCCCTGTTAATCGCTAACGATATCATCTTGTAAGGCAAGGAGAAGGCCTGGCTAAAACATCAACTGTCCTCACTGTAAAATATTACTCAGAAATAGATGTTTGCCTTGGGCAAAGGCAGCGGCAAATTCACTGAGGAGGCGACCAAAACACATTCTTGCTGCACCCAGTATGTGTGCTAGTGCTTACTGTGTCCTGTAAATTATAATCAGACAGTCCGGTCAACACTGCTGGCTCCTTAGTATGAAGTCTATATATCTGTGCAGATTTTTCTTGGGTTTCAGAGAGAGGTAAGATAGTTATTCATATAGAAACATACTGCAGATTTTATCTGCAGATTATACAGGTCTGAAGCCATTAAACTTAGAAAGATTAAGCAAACCAAGCCAAATACTGATACTAACTTGCCAGGCGTGAGGCATTATTGTCAAGATTAGGCTGGATGAAGGAGTGTGCTTTCATAAGAAAGCTTTAAAATATATAAAGAAGTGATAATTTCATTTGATGTTGAGTCGAGATTAAGAGATGTGAAGAGCATGTAGTTAGTGTTCCTCATATACGGGTAACTGACAATCACAGAACTCCCTGGCCATGAAGTTTGGGTGAAAGATCAAAGTCAGAGCTATGTTGGATAGTTGCAATATTTTCCTTTCATTATCAGGAATTACCTCCTGAAATAGAGTACACGTTCACTTAAATTATGTTTTATAATCACCTAGAATATATGGTTTATTTTGTTGGATGGTATATATTGTTCAATTTTAATCTTCAAATGTCTTTCAAAAATATTTTTTTGATGTCTTTTTGTCAGTGTTATCATCTTTTTTATACTTAGTGGACATGTTTATTATGTTTAGTAAATGCTTTTAATAATAATAAATGCCAATAAGAATCACAGTTTCTACCAAATTAATTAAATTTCTGATTCCGTTTCAATGAAAATGTCCCTCTAAAAACACACTCTTTGCAAAGCTGGCATAATTTCTTCCACAAAGCTTGTTTCAAACAGCAATGAATAGAACAAATTCCAAATCAACAAAAGGAGCCATTTACCTATAAAACACTTACACAAAGACTGTGCTCTTTAGAAAAAGCATGCAAAACCATGCAATCTGTGTCATCTGAGAATATCTAACAGCCTTACAGATATTGGTCTAATTTTCAGAGGTGGCCAGATAGCCAGCTGGGCCTGGCACATACTCAAATGGATCTCTTCCTCAAAACCTTATTGACCCTTCCACACCTTAGAGATTGCAATCTCTTTTCTGAATTTTTGTATTACTAGTTTTTGGTGCCATATCATTTTATAATTAAATAACCACACAAAAGAGTATTATTGTAGCCGTGTAGTCAACTTGGTCTTACTTTTCCAACCAGATTATAATTTTCTAGAGAACAAGACATATGCTTCATAATCACCTACATTTTCTACCTGTCTAACCTAGAATTGAGTCTTATAATCACAAAATGCTTGTTGGATTAAAGTCTATAATCTGGCATTCTATGCAAATGCTGTTCCTGGTCATGGTTCTGGGCTCGAGGGGAGTATCATAGGAATACCCTTATATTCGTGAATAGTTTTTTCAGGGATAGGAGGTTCATCACTCAGGTGGCAAACTGCTCCCCATACAAGGCTAACCCACAACACCTTAGCAAATTCAGAATGAGAACTACAATCATACACCCAGCTTTGGTCCACTTGCCATGTCATGCTTTTGCTGCTGTCAATAACTGTGACTTCTACTTGTCCCAAAATGTCAATGATTGCATTAGTGATTGTGCATACTCTGTCTTGGCTTGTTAAGAGTAGATCTAAGGGGCTCACATCATCCATAACAACTCTGCTAGTAAATTAAAGATGACTTGATTGGCTTCCAGGGAAATGCTACTGGTCACTTGGGTTAAAGTCAGGGACACATTCCATATCACTTTCCTGACTGAATGACTCCCAACATATGGATAAACTTTCCATAGGGTGAGAGTAACCAAAGACAGCCTCATTTTAGGAAGTCCCTATAAATCTGAGAGCTACATGTCTTATTGGTGGTATTCTCCTAAACTCTTATCAAGCACCCATAAGGTGTAAAGAGGAAGGAAAGCAAGCTAATTCCTGGCACTTAGCCAGGAAATACCAATTTGGGGACATGGTAGTATGCCCCTGAAAATAGTGTTGGTTATAGCGTCTGGCACCCCCCAAGTCAAGACCCACTTGACTTGAGAGGTGTCCTTTGATAGTGCAAGGTGACTTTCTAGCAAGCTGAAAGTTCATTTTCAGATTTTCAGTTTGGTCTGAATAACTGAGCCATGTCTTTGGTTGTGGTAGGGTCACCTGAGAACCATCAGTCTACCTGCTCTGTTTGTCCACACTACCGGCCATTCTAGGGCCACCCCTGCTGTTTCCAACAGATATCTCCAACATTAAGGGTATGGTAATCCAACCTGGTTATATCTGTCTGGCAACAAATGGAAGACCCAGTAGTCAGTTATTCTTAAAGTGCTTATAACAGTCTGAGTGAGCTGCACCAAGTTGTTTTCCTTTATAATGAAGACACCAGGGAAAATTCTAAAGGACAAAGGTCATTACTGTCCCTCCCCTTCTCCATACCACCTTAGGTGTGAGGTGTTCCATACACAGGTGCTAAAGTTGTTGTTCTCACACCTCATTTCAGTGGTGTAACTTCACCTTATTTCCAATGTCCTCTACTAACTCCATACTTCTCATTTGATAGGTCAGGTCAAGTGCAAGAGGTACAAGAGCATTTTTATAGAACTTACAGAGATGCATTATTGTCACCACTTAGACCTGTGTAGAACCACTGCATGGGGAATCAGTGAGCAGAGCCTTTAGCCAGTGGTCATTGTCCTGATGACCAGATCCACGGCAACTCCACAAGATAATCTGAGGGTTGAGTCAGAATTATATTTGGACACAACAGCCCTAAAGTTTACACTTACCAGGTGGGCCTGGGGGAGGGTGCTGTTAAAGTAAAGAAAGAAGCATCATTTCCAGGAATGACCAGGGTTGACTATCAGATATTCAAAATAGGTTTATATAATTCCTTGGCCCTACCTTCTGATCATTACCCAGGAACTGGACAAGAGAAGATGACCCTTTCCTGGGGACAACTGCATTCAGTGACCAAAATGTCTTACATTGTGTGTAGAGCAAGAAGAGATAAAATCAGATTTTTTAAAAAAAATTTTTGAAGAGGTTGTTCCAATGCTTAACAGTGGCTGTTGCTTGTGGATTGTAGGCAGCAAGGAAGGTCTGTGAGCCCATTCTTGAGTAGTTTTGTGATAAAAGGTATACCTTTGTCAGACCACAAACATGACCCAAAAGTATGAACAAATTTGTTTCAAGGGCTCAAAGGTGTGGCTGAAGTGAGCAGATCAGACTAAAACAGCAACACCATAACCTGAGAAAGTGTGTGCAGTGATGAGGCATTAGCCACCAACAGCCCCGGGAGGAGACCAAAGGTCGAATATGGCCAGTCCTCCAACAGGAAGTGTGGGGCAGAAAATACCCCTGGGATACAAATGGGTCCCAAGTCTACAGCAGTGGTAGCTTTGTGTCAGAAATAGAGCTCTTCAGGGGCACCTGGGTGGCTCAGTCGGTTAAGCGTCCAACTTCAGCTCAGGTCATGATCTCACGGTTCATGGGTTCGAGCCCTGCATCGGGCTCTGTGCTGACAGCTCAGAGCCTGGAGCCTGCTTCGGATTCTATATCTCCCTTTCTCTCTGATCCTCCCCTGCTCGCTCGCTCTCTCTCTCTCTCTCTCTCTTAGAAATAAATAAAATAAAAAAAAAAAAGAAAGAAAGAAATAGAGTTCTTCACATCTTCACTTTGTGCCCAAGCTACAATGGTAGATATATTGCTGTGTCCAGTATGGCTATGGGTTCAGGCCATTATGATGGCTATGTGGGCAGTCAGTACAGGCCCCGTCAGTAGTTTGATTCCAATGGTCTTAAGGAACAGATCTGTACTATTGGCATCTGTGTGAGTGACCCAGATGATGTGATCAGATGATGTGATCAGCAGTGTGATTCATCTGCATGGTCTGCAGACCCTCAAATGGGTGTGTTTTATCTGCCAGGTGTAGTTTGTCAAGTGGCAGACCAAAGAGCTAGGCGATCCAAAGAATCAGGGTAAGTATAAGAGGGCTTATTAAGAGGAGTACTGGCTAGAGCTGAGAATGGCCTGAGTTCGGTCCACCAAACAAAGAAACGACATCCATTTTCAGTTCTCCCAAGCTGGAGGTGGAATTGAACAGCTGCAGAAGCTGAGTGGGTGTTGAGTCTAAGCTTAGCCCAGTCGTCAGTGCATTTAGTAGATTGTGACCTCCCAGTGGGCCACCATAGTTGCTGGTGAGAATGGCAGAGAGCTCTCTCAAGGGATGGCTGTGAACTTTTCATGTCAAGCTGCAGTGCTACTGTGGTCAGGCTGGATGCGTTCCTGAAAATGCTATTTCCATTTGATAAATGAAGCTTCTTGGGTCCTTCCTACCTCTTAGTCATTGTGTCTAAGTTGACTTATGCCAAAATGTCAGTATTAAGCCAGAGAATCACAAGTTCTCCTTGGATCAGGCACTCAGTTTTTTACAAGAGCCCAGCTGTAAGCTCACAGTTGCTTTGCAAAAAAAGGCGTTTCTGGCAGCTGAATTGAAGAGGCCCAAGACCGAAATTCCAAGGGGTGCTTCTGGAAGGAGGCTGCCTCCTTTCCCAGGTTCTAGTCACCAAAACCATCAGTCACAGAGGCTTGTAGGGCAAGGGGTCATGGAGGGTGTGGGGCCTGCAGGGTTGAGTGTGCACAGTAGCTTCTTGGAGGCCTTCCAACATAGCCTGTTGGTTTAGGTCCCTTTGCAGAAAGCTGACTATGGGTTAAGTGATACAAAGGCCAAGGAGAGTGTCCAAGTGGGGCACATACTCTTCCCAATACTGAAAGAGTCAATTGGGCACTGGGCTTCCTTTTTGGTGGTGGGGACGAAGAGGCTAAAGGTTTCCCTTATCTGAGCTGAGTAGTCTTGAAGAGATAAAGTAAAGGTATGAGTAGAAGCAATACCTTTATCAGGAGTTGGATCTGGGGCACCTGGGTGGCTCAGTCCATTGGGCGTCCAACTTCTGCTCAGGTCATGATCTCACGGTTCGTGGGTTTGAGCTCTGCGTCGGGCTCTGTGCTGACAGCTAGCTCAGAGCCTGGACCTTGTTTCGGATTCTGTGTCTCCTTTGGTCTCTGACCCTCCCCTGCTCACACTGTCTCTCTCTCTTTCTCAGAAATAAAAACATTTAAAAAAATTTTTTTTTAAAAAGGAGTTGGATCTGAAGAAGGATAAGCCCTGAGGCAGTACCTGGAATTAGGAAAATTAGCATCAAGGAAACAGTTTTTATTGTGGTAAATGTAAATATAAGAGTATTTAAATGTTGATGGTAAAAAGCTAGGAAAACAAAACAAAACAAAATGAACACACACACACACATGCACACAGAGAGTTTGAAGATTCTGGACAGAAGAAGTAGGAAATCCATTAAGAACATAGCTGGGCAGGATTTCAGAAAAGAAGTCAGAGAAGATGGTTTCTTTACTATACATTGTCTTGTTAGACTATATATCTGCATATCTATATAAAATATTGTATATTATATTATATTATTATAATGTATGAATGAAATGGGACCAATAGAAAGATGGTTAGGATCCAAAGGAATGAATGATTAATTATTTATATTTTAAAACTAGACTGTATTTTGGGTTCCATATCAAACTACAAGTTATGGCAACAGTCCCTCAAAAATAACATATTTCAATTTCTTAATTTAACTTGCCTCATCTCTAATGACTCATCATTTCTTTCTCAAATATCTGTCAATTTTCACGAAGTATTTAGATCTTCCTAATCAGCTTGATATACTTCATTTCAGGTCATAAAATTCCATGTCACCTTTACCCTGTCTTCTGACACGTTCTGCTTTTTTGCAGCCTGCACTAACCTTGAGTAGACTATGCTAAAATGTGCAGTAACTGAACTCTTCTAGTGCTTTATGTGGTACCTCAAAATAAGGTAGCTTCCCATAGTCTGACTTAATGGCATAAAGTCTGTGAGTGCATATTCAAGGGTCTTGAAAGCAACTGAGAAAAGAAAATAACCAGCTTATAAAGCTCAGTTAATATATTTGTTAGATGCTGGTGTAAGTAGAAGTTACATATAAGTTACATACAAAAGAAGTTACATAAAAACATTTCTAAAAAATGCTAAAGTCAGCTAAAGATTGTTATTCATATTCAAAATATAAGTATACAGGGAGCACACAGTGCCAGACTGGATAATCACAGAAGACAGAATGTATCAGTTTACTGTGACTTTAAAAAATCACTAGAGAGCACTGCTCTGACAAGGCTGATTTAGACAGTAAACAATGATCTACTTACATTATTGTAGAAAGGATATCCATGAGATCTAGGTTAACAAGCTATAAAGTACATTTTTATTGCTTAAAGCAGCAACTCAGAATAGTTTGAAGTAAAAGACTTCTATTTTTAAACTACTGCAACATTTAAAGCTGGATTTTCAATTTGTCAACCTATCTAGAAAACTGAATATAATAGCCTGATTAGTGGCAAGCAGAATTCAAGGAAAGATTTTTTTTTAATGGATCAATGGTGTAGAAAATTTGGTATTATCTGAACAGACTTAAAATAGAGTGTATATTAAAGAACACTATAGAGTTCTTCCTTTCTCCATAACTACCTTGACGAATAATAGCTAAAACTGTGCATCAAAAGCCTGAGGGTCATAATGGTTTATCAAGTGAGATGATTTCTTCTTCATTTAATCCAGTTTGACACTCTCATAGTGGCATTATTATGTTGCTATTATAATGTTTATGACAATTTTATACTTAACTAACACAGGAGGATTGAGTCTAAATGCCAAAATTAGCCTAGTAAGAAAGGTTCTAATCTGATACGATGTCATAGGAATGATACCATGGAAGGGTATTATTTTGAAATATATACCTATGTCCTCTTTCCTTGCTAATTTTTATAAATTCTGGCCCTCTTTTGTATTGGAGCAGCAGCTAGATCTTGTCACGTTAGGGAAGGTTTGTCACGGCAGAACATTAGAGAAAAGATTTTTGTCTTTTAAATTCCTGGGCATTGGCTTTTCCAAAGCTGAAGGATATTGATGGGAACCCAGAGGCCCATGTGGAACTGTCTGCTTAGGGACATGCTCTAGCCCTTCTATCACCCAAGGACAGAGGGTATTCTCCAGGCTGAGGCAGGGGGGGCCACGGTGAGCCTACAGAAGGAGAGTCTGCTCTGACCCTCTCTTCTGTCTGCATTTCCCAAAGGCTGAGGTCTTGGAGTGGACATGATGACATAAGGCTATCAGCAGAAGTGATCTGTAACCTCTCTCTTGGAAAAAGTCCAGAAAAGGAGCAAAATCCTAGTTTCCTCTGCAGGCCAGCAGGGCTTGCCAGCCATCGGAGTAGAAGTAGCTATACTCACACAGACCTAGAAGCAATTGGATGATTTCAAGACAGCAGAAGACGGCAGACAGAGTTTCCTGAAGCCGCAGCAAGATGTGTCACGACTGTGGTCCATCTAGCATGCAAGAAGGGTCCATGGGCCCAAGTGGACTTTTTTTTTTTAATTTTTTAAATGTTTTTATTTACTTCTAGGAGAGAGAGAGAGACAGCGTGAGCAGGGGAGGGTCAGAGAGAGAGGGAGTCACAGACTGAAACAGGCTCCAGGCTCTGAGCTGGCAGTCAGCACAGAGCCCAACGCGGGGCTCGAACCCACGAACCGCGAGATCATGACCTAAGCGAAAGTCGGACGCTTAACCGACTAAGCCACCCAGGCGCCCCAGGCCCAAGTGGACTTTTGTCAGGGTGTGAGGGATGTCAGAGCGGATCACTTGTCTCCATGGTCACTAGCACAGACAGCTTACAAAAGATCGGTCCCTTGCCCCGTGCTTGGTGATGGTTAAACCTGACCCTGGGGAATGTGTTGAAGAATGATGGTGGGACTGAGGTGCCTGGGAAGCTCAGACAGTTAAGTGTCTGACTTTGGCTCAGGTCATGATCTCACGGTTCATGAGTTCGAGCCCTGCGTTGGGCTCTACGCTGACAGCTCAGAGCCTGGAGACTGCTTCGGATTCTGTGTCTCCCTCACTCTCTGCCCTTCCCCAACTCACACTCTGTCTCTCTCTCTCAAAAGAAATCAATATTTTTAAAAAAATGTTTTTTAAAAAAGAAGGATGTTGGGGCTCAGAACTTTCTGAGATTATCTCAAGATTCAACTTCGATTTTGCTGGTGAAAATAGCTGCATTTCTTGACATTTTATATTATGTCCTGACAGAAGCCTCAGAAACATCTTTAGTTCTTTCCCTCTGAGTATTTGTAGGAAGTTTGGTGGTGAAGACTGATTCCCTGGAAACACCTTGACAACAGCAGAGCTGCCACACATGCTTTCCCCAAAACACTGGTGGTCACAGCCACCAGGGAGGCCATGTTTAGAAAAGCATCTGCCATTAGTTTTCTCACTGAGATTCCAGAGAACACATAGGAAGGACATACACCCATTATGCACTCAAGTCACCTTTCACTTAATTGAAAAAGATCTTCCATGAAGAACTTGCTTCAGTCTGATGGCCAATAAGGGATACTTTCCCAACACGAGAGCAACAATTGAAGTATAACTGAGATTACACAATTATTTTATAGATGACATTTCTTCCTTTTCCCTTAGAAATTACTTAAATTACAAAAGAAAGTCAATACTATCTAGAGTTTATAGTTCCGATCCCTGCATGCTTATCTCAAGGAAAAAGCAAAGGAATGTGACTAATAATTTAAGGGAGTGGACACTCTCCCCCAGATTTATGTAACAAAAATAAAACATGAGAATAAGTTTCCTTTCTGTGAGGTAACAATAGCTAAAACTTAATCAGCAATCACTTGAAAACTGTAAAATAATTACTAAAATAAAATGAGCCGAAGGGCTATGGGACCTATCTGTTGCCTCTACCTCTTGCGTTCCTGCTGCAACAAAAATGGTGGTCACGCTTCAAGGAATGAAGGCACAACTCTCTAGGAGACCCTGTGCCTTATGTCTATGAGAAGTCATCTGCAGCACCATCAGGTTCACAGGCTACATAAGAATAAAACAGATTTTGGGAAAAGTACAACCCAGAAAAAACGAGGTCGGCAGAGTGGCCAAGGAGGAAAGAGGCAGATAATGAGAAGGCAGAGGAAGGGGGAACCAGAGCTCAACCTGACAAGGATTGGCTGGGGAGGCCCAAAGAGAGTCAGGAGATAGAGGTAACAAGACTAACAAGGGAAAAGAGAGCTTCTAGAAAGACGGGTGGGTCAAACGTGAAGCACTATAGATGATTAGAGAAACACATTCCTTGTTCAGAGTTTGTGATCTCTGTAGTGTTTACCACAATGCTATGTGTAGAGTAACCTCTACCAGGGCTTGAAGACAAAAATTTAACTCAAAAAATGGCGACATTAAGGCAATGGTGGCATCTTGAATGGTTATGATGGGATGGCTGATATTCAGCTTTCACTCCACCTCTGCACTCTATAAATGTTTATTGTGACGGAAGACGAAGTCACCTGTGCCACAGGAATTGTGGATTACATGGTACAGTTTCAATACATTTGCATGGGTTGGGTCCACACTATGCTAATATATCAGCCGGGGTCCCTGAAATCTTCAGCCTCCCTGAACTTTAGCTGCTGAGACAAGTTAGCCATTTGTGGGTCTTATGAAATATGCACCAATGCCAACCACTGCATGCAGCCCTACACACATCCTCACATACACATATGCATGTGAAGGAAAGTGACTTACATGGACACTGTTGTTTCGTCTTTTAAGTACAGCGCAAACACTGGTTTATTCCTAATTAAGTACAGATTTATACCATGTACCATTGGTTACTATGACTTACGAAGTAATTGAAAGAAATTTTCTTGTTTTTTTTAACTGTTAGGAAATGATTTCAAATATGCAAAATGATTACAAATTAACAAAATTTGTAAAATGTTGCATAAACACAAATAGTGGAAATAACACCAGTGGAAATTTTATCCAGATTCACCTCCTGTTAACAATGTATCCTGTTTGATTTATAATTTGCCTTCTAACCATCTACCATTTATTTCTGCATGTATGTGCATGTGTATATATACACAATATACTTTTAAAAAATCCTTTGATGATGGGATGCCTGAATATCTCAGTCGTTTAAGCATTTGAGTCTTGATTTCAGCTCAGGTCACGACCTCATGGTTCGTGGGATTGAGCCCCATGTCAGGCACCATTCTGGAAGTGTGGAGCATGCTTGGGATTCTCTCTCTCTCTCTCTCTCTCTCCACCCCTCCTCCACTTGTGCTCTCTAAATAAATAAATAAATATTAAAAAAATAAAAGATCATTTACTGCATTCTGAACCATTTGATGCTTACCCTTGCTGAATAAAGAGCAAATGTATTGAACTTGCCCCAAGACTGCAAAATATTAAGAAACTGATAAAAATCAGAGATATAATTTAAAAGAAATTATGAAATATAAAATCAACCTCTAAACCAGTTAACATTAAGCAGAGAACCCAAATCATCTAGGACATGGGAAAACATGTGTAATGTGCCAGATAGCTTATAACTATCAGAAAACTTGTCTAACAATTTAAATAATGGCCAGCAAAAGAGACAATGGACCCCAGTGGTTTATGACATGAAATAAATGAAAGGGAAAACGTGTTTATTAGACACTTCCTATGGGTCAGCTTCTGTAAGATCAGCAAATACATTTAACATAATATCAGCAAATTATGTGAAAGCATGCTTTTAAAAAATCTGGCGAGTCAGTGGTCAACTAGAAAATCTGGTAGTGACATAATGAAACATGGACCTTTAGCTACTGTTTTAACTATTTAAAAGTTAGTTACATTCAGTAAATAGTAATCAAACACCCACTGTCAAGACACCATTCCAAGGACTGGGGTGTATATTAACACTGCACGAAAGGAAGACGGCCCTGCTCAGACAGTTTATTTCAAGCCTGGCCGTGGCAAATGTCCATAAAAATGCTTGGGACTGATTCAGTCGATGGGGGTCTAGGAAATAGGGATTCAGGGAGGTGAGGGCTGACCTGGGGATGTGCAAGTGACATGGGAATTGTTCGCCGACAGGTCAGGAAAGGCTTCCCAGACAAGAGTCATGTGAGTTTGAAATCTGAGGAAGGCATAGAGACCCGGACACAAGAAAACCGTGTTCCCCGGGGGAACCACATGCAGTGGTTGGAGCACTGATACTCGTCTGCCCTCTGCATTTAAATTTCCCATAGGGTTAAGGCCATGGATACCATTTTTTTTTTTCATAAGCACTTACCTTTTTTGTGGGTATATGGGTGGCTTAGAAATGAAAGCTAGACATCATTTGTAGCCCCAAAGGAAAACAGCTCTGTTAATAAGCAGCAATCATTCTAAATGTGTTCATTTTGAAGCCAGCCATCAGGCAGACCTTGAAGTAAGGCCCTAAGCCAAAAATCCAAGTTTTAAGTTTTAATATACTCTGAAGAGGCACAATCCACAGATAGAGTATATGCATTGAAGTTGCCCAAGATTGTGATCCGTATATTGGCTTTTTAAATCCCATGTTATACCTACGTGCCCTTATCAGCATCACCATTAGATGCTACCAGAGCAGGACAATGATACCCGTATCTAAAGAATATCTAGAATATTTGCCTTTCTGTGGACACGATGTACTGCATTATGTACACCTCTACTCTCTTTAATACAACACTGCTGGCATGGGCTAGGGGTGCTTTCCGGGCAGATGCTTTACTGCACATCTCTGATCTGACTGCCGTGGAATGTGGTCTCACTTACATGAAGCCCCATGAGTATTAAAGTGATTTGTAGTTTTAGGGCACCTAGGAAGAAGAATTCAATTAAGAGTAAGTTGTTTTTTACCACATAGGTTTGTAATATGTATGAGGCATAACAATTTGTAGAAATTTTAGCTAAGTTTTATTCTAAAAGGAATATAAATTTTCTTTCTTTCTTTCTTTCTTTTTTTTTTTAAGTAAGCTTCATGCCCAGCATGGAGCCCAATACGGGGCTCGACCCCGTGACTATGAGATCAAGACCTGAGCCAATCAGGAATTGGATGCTTAACTGACAGAGCCACGCAGGCATCTCTAGAAATTTTCATTTTGTCTTTTCTTGTTAAATTTTTTGTTTTTTAATGAGAGAGAGAGTGAGAGTGGGGAGACACAGACAGGAAGACAGAATCTGAAGCAGGTTCCAGGCTCTGAGCTGTCAGCACAGAGACCCACAGGGGGCTCGAACTCACAAACAATGAGGTTATGACCTAAGCCAAAATCAGACACTTAACTGACTAAGCCACCCAGGAGTCCCCCATTTTGTCTTTATCAAAAAATTCTTGTTTAATAACCATGGCTGACCTTACTCCACATAATCTAGAGTCACTTGAAAATTTTTTTTAAAAATCACCATTTTTTTTTTCCACAAACATGCAGAACTTTTGGCTGCACGCCACCATCTACCACAGATATTCCCAACACTACAAAGGCACTCATTCTTTTGTAGTAGATTATATGAATGACTTTCTTCTTTCTCCTTCCTTGGCTTTTTCTATAATAGAAATACACACTGGTATTTCATTAGATGTAACAAAAGTCCTGAGTAAATCTATTAAAAACCAATGTCACCTAAGGGATAATTCTTTCCAGTAGATTCCAGTAAGGGGTCACATCACCCACAAATTTCCGAGCAAGTTACTCAGCCTTTTATGTGGCGGTGTTAAATAAGTGTTTGCTGAACTGAATTAAAAATCCAACAGTTCCCAGCATAGCTACTTTTTATTCAGGGGGAAGAAGACAGGCTGAAATCAGAGGCCAGAGGATCAGACCTTCCCTCTCCCAGCCACGCCTGAATTTTCATTCCCACACACACGCGTGTCGTAGACAACCATGTCTCATAGGCATCCACTCCTGCACCCCTGCTCTCTTCCCTCTGGTCTCTTTCCTCGTTCAGAAGGAAACAGCAGCCCAGTGTAGAGGACACAATGGGTTCCATAATGGCAGAAGCAGCAACAAAGAACTGACCTTTGTCTTTTCCAATGGCCTGGTTTGACCTTGACACAGAAGGAGGGGGCTACCAAGTACCTAGTACCTACTATCTTCCAGTGCTCTGCTAAGTACTTAAAAAGATACTCCATATGCATCCCTACAGACACTTTATGACAGAGGCATTTTATAGATACATCTGGAAACTGAAACTCAGAGTAACTCATTCAAGTTCAGTGCTCTTCCCAGCTCTGTAAGCTGCTGGACCTCTGTTCCTTCTCACCTCTGGTAGTTAAGGCTCCTGTAGATAAGATGCAGATAAGGCTCCATGTGTCTCTGTGGACCTCACTCACTGTCCTGTCTGCATGGACTAGTCCAAGGCCTGGCACATAGCAGGTTCTCAATAAATAGTGGTTGAATGAGTGAAGTCTCCTGTTTAACCACTGATTAAAACCTTTACTAGATTAACTTATGTCCTTTACTGAATTAATCTAAAATCTGTACATGGCAGCGTTATCAAACTGATCCAAATGAACAGAATAGATCATTTGGGGCATTAGCCGTGCACTACCACCAATGATGTCCTAACACGGAAGCAGGATGCCTAGACAGAGACTGAGTACCAAGCCGTCAGGCTAAAAATCATGCCATGGTTACTTTTTGACCAAGAGATACAATGAGACTTCGAATACTTTAAACTTTCTGAGCATGCAGGGGAGGTAAATGCATGTATGTCTTTTGTGTCATCTTCTCCCTCAGCAAGGGACAATTTTTATGAAGTAGAGGACTGAAGACTCTAATGTTAATAACAGGCTATGTCTCTTCAGGTACAACTAGCAATAAAGTATTTATTTTATAATATATATTTTACATGGATCTTAATATGTTCCTTTGTGAACTGATTGAATATCACATCAGGGCTTAATTTATGAGGAACATCGTGCAAACTAAGAGGGTTTTTTCCCCCTAAGTTTTAAGGTAAGGGAGGTTGTGTTAAAACAGTCTGAAGTTCCTTTGTATGCAATTACATATCACAGAAAATGTAATATTCAGTAAATAAAAATTTAAGTAGTACTAAAATTTTAATATTAAATACAAAAAACCCCACTCTATAATAGCAGTAATATTTCTGGAACACAAACTAAGAAAAGCAAAACATCCTTAGTTAAACTTGTCACCATAATCATTCATTCCACTAAGATTTAGAATGATGTAGGGCTTATGTGTGCACATATGCATATATGTATATATATACGCATATATGTACTTAATATATGTGCACTTTATATATATAAAGATTAATGTATGAATCATGGTAAGCTATAAGCTAAAAGCAATATACTGTGTGAAGCTAGAGGATGAATTTTTAATTTGTCCCACATGTATTAACTCTATGTCCAAACTCAAAGGTCAGAAAACTTCCAAATATCCCTAACAGTATTAATAAGATACCTTAATGTGGGGTGCCTGGGTGGCTTAGTCAGTTAAGTGCCTGACTTCGGCTCAGGTCATGTTCTCATGGTCCATGGGTTCAAGCCCCGCATCAGGCTCTGTGCTGACAGCTCAGTGGCTGGAGTCTGTTTCAGATTCTGTGTCTCCCCCTCTCTCTGCCCCTCTCCCACTCACACCTGTCTCTGTCTCTCTCTCAAAAATAAATAAATATTTAAAAAATAAGATAATGTATAATAGGACTAATTTTGTACACAGATAGTATACAGATAGATAGGTATACATATATCTTTATGCTTAAAAATCACCAAAAATGTATCACTCTATCCAATATTTTAAAAACATCAAGCATTCCACAAAAGTAAAAACTTTTGTCCTTATATATTAAAATGTTTTTTTTGTTATCATTTTATTCAAGAAAGAACTAATCATTAAACCAATTTGTTAGTGCAGTTTTATTTAAGGAGAAACATTAAAAATTAAGTTCATAATAATAATTTTCTTCTCATTATTACTTACATCCATGACTTTTAAAAGCTACTGTTGTTATAATTTAATATCAATTTCAAGGTTATAACTTTAATTATTAATTTTATTACACAACTATGAATTGTGATATTGTATCTCACTCACTCTAATAGGTACAAACATCTAAAGTTACACTTACAGTTCCCTAATATAAACATTTCTCAGAGTTTTAAACTAATACGATGCTTTTGCTCATAATATTTATAACTCCCAAGTACATTCTAAATTTAGTATTTAAACAGTTAAATGAATCTACCTCTCACCTTAAGTAAAGTTCCCAAAATAACGTTATAAGAAATAATTTAAGGTATTCAACTTAGTTACCATGGTGACTGTTGCTATCTAATAGTTTAGGGATAGGAAATTGTTCATTGGGAACTGTAATTCCATAAAGAAAAAGACCAATCTTTAAAGCAAAGCAAAAAAAAACAACAACCAAAAAACAAAAAACAAAAAAACCCTTCTGATATTTTATGGCATATCAATTCTTCTGTGCTAGACAAGAAGAGGAAAGGGCATTTTGGACCAAAAGACCCTGCATAACATCTTCCCTAAATGTCTATAACATATAAACACATCTGTTGTGTGTTTGGCCCTGATCGGTCCCCATGTGACTGAGGACTCCTGGACATTAGAATGTGCACAAAAAGGAGTGGAAGTTCACAAGGTTCTATTCTGTTGGTTCTGGATGGCTCTACCCGATGTGGTCTCCATGTTCTCCTCAGCATTATGAGAGGGCAAGAAAAGAGAAGACAGTGATTCCCAGGGGGAGTTGCCCTTCTCACTCTTGGCTTCCCCCTTATCAAAAGAAAATTCAAGTATGGCTTCAAGGCTTCTGGAATGCACCTACGATGAGGCTCTACCTGCAATTGTTTTCACTTGCGATTTATAAAATGGTGGCCATGAGTATTTGAACCCTACCCCCGACCCCATGGCTGAATCCCACGTGGTTACGGTGATACTCGGGAGGCACTGTGACTTGTATAGCTCTTGCTGAGGAAGGGAGGTGGGCAGTGAAGGGGCAAATTGCTAAGAGACCATTTCCAAACTTGGACTATCCAGGCAAGGAGACGCATACAGATGTGCCTTCTCATCAGTGTAGTCCACTTCAGACAAACATGAGGTGGAATAATTAGAGACAGACCGATGACTTCAAGCTCCAGGGAAATGGAAAAAAAAAAAAGGAACTATCTCTAAGACCAAATAGTCGGTAAGCATAGAGCAGATTATATTGGAAGAAGAAAAACTCCCTGGAAATACAACCACTGATGACTATTTAAAAATAAAACTGGGAACATTAACAAATACCAAGACTGATCATTCTTTGCATTCACTGTTAAGCACTCTAAGTGAAGGACACAACTATTACAGTAGCACTTTGCAGGGAAGACCCCCTCTAAACACGGATGCTATCTTATATAAAGAAGAAGACAGGGAGCTACTGAAGGACTTGTGTTCCCCGCCCACTTTTGACCAAAGGTTTAAAAATTCTTCAATGATCTCACGGTTCATGGGTTCGAGCCCCGCGTCGGGCTCTGTGCTGACTGCCAGCTCAGAGCCTGGAGCCTGTTTCAGTCTGTGACTCCCTCTCTCTCTGACCCTCCCCTGCTCACGCTGTCTCTCTCTCTCTCTCTTCTAGAAATAAATAAAACATTAAAAAAAAATTCTTCAATGAGAAAAGATGGAGATATTCAAACACTGTACTGCACAGGAGTTACAGTTGAAGAGGTTGTGTGTGTGTGTGTGTGTGTGTGTCCATGTACATGCCACACTCTATTCTTCTCTCTGTTGCCAGGTGCCCTGGATACTATTCTTTTTTTTTTTAATTATATATATATATGCATATATATGTATATGTATATATATATAAACTTTATTTTTATTTATTTTGATAGAATGATAGAAAGCAAGTGGTGGAGGGGCAGAGAGATAGGGAGGCAGAATCCCAAGAAGGCTCTGTGCTGTGAGCACAGAGCTGACATGTGGCTCAAACTCACAACCCATGAGATCATGACCTGAGTCGAAATCAAGAGTCAGACACTTAGCTGACTGAGCCACCCAAGTGCTCCTAATTTGTAGGGTGATTCTGACTGGACTTTCTCCACAATGAATTAATAGAATCCAATCTCCATGTTTTGGGGTTCATTAGGAAGAGATTCCCAGGGAGGGAAATAAGGAATTTTCTAACTTAGGAGCCATGCTCACATATGATTTTTCACAAAAGTCTTGAATTTGAAGATTACTGGGGCATTTTCCCAGACTAATTAATTAGCTGACTAATTAATTAACTTTATTTACTATTTGTGTATCGTCATCTTGTGGACAGAGCCTTGGAGTGAAAACTCTAAGAAGGAAGATGGACAGATATAAGATTCATGCCCCTAAACCCTAGCTCAAAGCCCTAATTCATAAAAAGAAATAAGAAATTCCATTTCAAAGGTCACAAAATGATAGACAAACTGGCAGATGAAGTTGGAAAGATTAAAGCAATTTGTCTTATTAATAAAATTTTAAGATATCTGAGGATTGGATTGGGTAGGAAGTAAAGTATTAAAAAAAATCTCTGAACTATTTGACAACCTATCCTTCATCTGGACTTTTTTTTTCTCCTTCATGTTTTTGCTTGATCTGTCTGATTTAAAATACAAAGCAAGTGTAAAATAGTCCAGTCCAATATTGAGTTTATGCAAATCCCTAAAATAATCAATGCTGTTAATATGAGGTCTAACATGAAAGAGCAGGGACGAAGGACCACTTACGTGTAAGCAATAAAATCTTGGTTTAATATTTACTGAAAAGAAGAGAACCTGAGTTAAAAGAAATCTAACAGAGAAAAGGCAGTTATTTAGCCCTTCCATTTGCATTTGAAAGGCAACAATATCCTGCCTCCCCTACTTTTTTTTTTTCACATCTAGTGTTGTGACAAATTGTTTTAAAGGTAGCTTTGTAGGGATGTCTGGGTGGATCAGTTTGCTGACTGTCCAACTCAATTTTGGCTCAGGTCATGATCTCATGGTTCATGAGTTCTAGCCTTGTGTTGGGCTCCATGCTGGATGTGGGCCCTGCTTAAGATTCTCTCTCTCTTTCTCTCTGCCCCACTCAAGCACTTTCTCTCTCTCTTTCTTTCTCTCAAAAACAAACAAACAAACAAAAACAAAAAACCTAAGTGGTTTGATAATAAGATGAGAATCACTGAAAGTTTTGGTGCCAAATTGGGTTTTAAGCTAGCTAGTATCCAGGAGAATATTTAGCATCTTTTACAAGTGGCATTAACTCTTTCCAGGTTGATCAGAATAAAATTAAATGTGTTTATGCTTTAGTCCCTTTAATGGCATTCAGCATCTAATCAGGATCTAAGAAGGTTGTCCTAGTTTGTATCACTGATGGTTTCATGCCAAAACAGTCACCAGCTACACTAGTAATGATCTCTAGCAATCTCTAAAATAGCCTTTGCTTTAGACATTTTGACAATTTAATGTTCCCTGCTATTGATCAGGTTATATAACTTCTTAGCCTTATATCAAGAAGAATTAAAAACATTCTCGCTGACTTATGGAATACTCAGCTAAGACGTGCACATATTTGCTGGGTGAATGAAAGAGAGAATCTAATAAGAAATCTATTAAGTTTCTACCACTAAAATTTAGAAAATA
Source organism: Crocuta crocuta (assembly GCF_008692635.1). Classification (NCBI taxonomy): domain Eukaryota; kingdom Metazoa; phylum Chordata; class Mammalia; order Carnivora; family Hyaenidae; genus Crocuta; species Crocuta crocuta. The sequence goes on along the minus strand of NW_027528624.1, from coordinate 7,735,074 downwards.
ATAATGAGTGGTCCATCTTCAATGAGTGAGTCAGTTAAGTATCTCCTATGTGCTGGGCACTGTCCTAAGTACTGAGGAACCAGTAGAAACAGACATGTGCCCCCATGAAACACATAGGGCAACTTTAATTTATTCCATCTGCTACCTGAAAAAAAACCCCTCTCTTCGAATTCTATATATATTTTTTTAATTTCTTGCTAACCATATCTCATACATATAAATAATACATTTAGATCGAGGGAATCATATCAGAAGGCAGGCGGGCTTAGCATTAAGCATTAATTTCTAGGATTTGAATAAGAGTCAGGTTTACACTATACTGTAAATTGCTTTCTTGCACATTAAACTAGTTTTTGTACTTGCACTTCTTAATTGACTAATTATCTTTTCGAATATACTAATAAAATTGAGCTTCCGACCTAGTGATATTCAGGCCTTGAGGCCAAAATCTGAATAATAATGAGAGTTAATAAGGTACTGCACTACATTTGAACACTTACTCCCTGATTCTCTATAAACTTCTCTTTACCCACACTGGCCTTGGAAGACACTTGGTTATGTATAAAGGTGAGGTACATTCAGTGGGGCTGGTGGAGAGTGGTACCAAAGGTGTTTGCTAGGAAACTTTGGATCTGTGCCTGCAATTTTTCTTCATGAGGTTTTATCAAAATAATCCAACTATAGACATTACCTGCTTTTTTCTTTTTTCCTATGAGGGTTTCCTATACTTTGTACAAGTTTCATTATATTAAAAAATTTTTTTTAACATTTATTCACTTTTTAGAGACAGAGAAAGATAGAACATGAGCAGGGGAGGGGCAGAGACAGAGGCAAACACAGAACCTGAAGCAGGCTCCAGGCTCTGAGCTGTCAGCACAGAGCCCTACGTGGGGCTCAGACCCAAGAACAATGAGATCATGACCTGAGCTGAAGTCAGATGCTTAACTGACTGAGCCCCCCAGGTGCCCCTCATTATACTTTTTAAGGGGAGTTTCTAATTTCCTAATGTATATATACTTTGATGGATGTGAATATACATAACAAAATTTTCTCAATGTACTCATGTTCTGCTTGCTCTTTTTCCCTAATATGTTCCAAAAAACTGTAGACACAAAAATGTTAAATTAAAACTCAGTCAAACTGTATATATACATTTTTAAAGTATGAAGGCCAGCTGGGCAGGAAAAAAAGGTCTGGAAATGGGCAATTTCTTCATAGACAGAAGTAGGTGGAGAATGAAAGATTTAAATAACTTCTTCATTCTTGATTCTCAATATTACCAATTTTTGTTGGTATGTGCTTGTAATAGTAATATCATTCTAGTATTCAATTATTAGAAATATTATTTACTTGGAATCATGAATCTATATTTATAGAATGAAAATATTCTAATAATACATTTATTAATTGACCAATATTTCCCCTAGAATTTGGTTAACCCCTCAAAAACTCATGTATAAAGAGAATAATACTAGTCTTGTTTATTGAGCACTTAATAGTTTCCAAGCAGTGTGCTAACTGTTTTGCAAGCATTCCCTGTGTGCAAAAAGAAAATAAGTGAAAATGTCCTGAAGTAATGCAGTGGCACATAAGAGTGAGCACAGTGACAGTCATCTGGATGTCCACGATCATAAAATCCAGGAGAGGCTCCCAAGAATATCTCCCTTCTATCCCCAGAGGTTTCAAAAAGAGGCCATGCATCTTTCCTAGAGGCAGATGTTTTTTTAATGTATCTCCTAGTTCAATTACTCTATGATTCACCTTATTTTTATAAAACCAGATAGACTACAATTCCCAAATACAGTGATCAAGAAAAAAATAGAGAATATTAAACAATCGCAAAAATTGTTCCATATACTCTCAAGAGAATTCATATTATATTTTAAGGTAAATTTTTAATTACTTGCAAATTAGTATTATGACCGGTTATTTTTTCACTGAAGATGTGATTTTGTTCTGTATATGGTATTATTGATAATGAATTTGTCAAGAATCGGAGTTCATATTTCTTAGCTTTCCAACTTTGAAATTATATTAAAAATAAATCTGTGACATCTTATGAACTCCTCAGAAAACGTGTAAGGTATTAATTTTGCCACGGTAAATACAAGGGTCCAAACACCCTGCCATGGCTTCGTTTAACTATCGCATTTATCTGAGCAAGGGCAAAGCACACAGTTATTAGTCTCTGGCCTATCTCTTCACTGAATACAAAAAGCATTCTTTTTTCTGACAATAGGTTGAATGGGAAAGTAAACATCATGAAAATTAAATCTCATAAAATAAGGATTAGCAAACTTGAAACTAATAATATACCATGAACTCTACATCTTTTTTGCTCTGATTCATTATTCCCAAATAATAACTTTCAGCCCTTTGCAGACAAGGTATTCTATTGGGATATACTCAGAAAACATGCTCTAAGACTTTAAGGATAAGTTAGATTGATTGAATCACAGTGTCAAAGAGTATTCTGAGCCAGAAGGGATCTTGAAGCCTATCTAGCCCAACCCCTTCATTTTACTGATGACAAAGTACGTTCACAATTATTTTGGGATTTGCCCTTGCTGCCATTCAGTGACTAACTCAGACAAGTCTTGGCTGTTCTCTCTGCATTCCAGGAAGGTCCATAAAGCATCAGGACCCAGCAGCACTGAAACAATACTCATCCTTTCCTGCTTCTCTGCATAGGTGCCACTTAGAGATAAAGAATAAGCAAAAGTGCCAGGCGCTCTGATTTGGGTCCTTGATGTGTATACTGTGGGTTCTTTCTCAGCAGCTACAGAGGTTGATCCAGTCTCAATTAAGTGGTCTAAAAGGAGTTTGATTTCAAGTTCTAGTGCAAAGTTGGAAGAGCCTGTGTCCTTATTCAGCACTGGAGTCAGAGTATTGGTTTGAGATGGTGTAAAAATTCCCAAGAATCCCCTATCCATAAGGAAAAGGGTGTTTCCCTTGCAGATCCTGTGTGCATGTGGTTGGGGAGGGGCTTACATAGTCCTCAAGCATGAAGGAAGGAGAAAGTGAGAGCCAGAAAGGAAAGATGTGCTCTGTTAGGAGATCCGGGGTGCAAGCTAAGACGGCGGTGCTGGAGAAAGTTTTCCTCTCTGAACAGTGAGAGGCAGACAGTCTATATACTTTATTCCTTGGAGGGCACAGCATCCAAGGGAGAAAGACTGGATCTTTACCTGACCATTGTGCTTCCGTACCTGGCCCTTTATAGCTTGTAGTGAGCATTTATTATATACCAAATACTAGGTACTTTCCTCACAAACCTCATAATTTATTCTGTTTTAGAAAAAAAGAAACTGAGGTCAAAAAAGGTAAATGCCTTGCTTATGATTACTCTACCAAGGAGAAAGCTGGATTTAAAGCCGGACTGTACGGCTTGCATGCCCGTTGGCCATCCACAGTGCATACTACCTCCCATCCAACAGAGATTCAGGAGGCCTCCCTTTTGGACTGGCTCTCTAAGCAACACGGTAGAACATCTGATTCACAAAGGCATGTACAAAGGCATCTGCTAGCTGTTCAAGGGTGTCTGGAAATTCTTTGAAGTAGAGCCTCTCCTGATACAACGAGAGGGAAAGCTTAAAATAAAAATTGTCTAGAAAAATAAAAAGTCACCTTGAAGGGAAAATGGAAGATAACAACACAAGGTTAAGATTTCTTGTCTCCATTTTATTGATGAGACAAGTAAGACTCAAAAAAGATCGGAAAATCACCCAAGAGCAAATAGCAAGTTAATGAGTGTTGAGGAAAGAATTAAGTCAAGGTCAGCCAAGCTGGAGTGCCAGGTTTTTGTCCTCCATGAGGCTGCCTTCTAGGGCCAGGGGTCATGAGAGGCTTCCTCTCCTGCAGGAGGAAATGGGTGTGTTCTGACTGGTGGAAGTTCCCAAGATACTGGAGGGTCACAACCTGATTCTTGGGACCCCATTCATGGGGATATGTGGGTGCAGCAGGGAGGAAACCTATTATTTTAAAATCTGATGGGGCACCTGGGTGGCTCAGTTAGTTGGGCGTCCGACTTCGGCTCAGGTCATGATCTCACGGTTCGTGGGTTCAAGCCTTGCGATGGGCTCTGTGCTGACAGCTCAGAGCCTGGAGCCTGTTTCAGAGTCTGTGTCTCCCTCTCTCTCTGGCCCTCCCTCTTCTCATGCTGTCTATCTCTCTCAGAAATAAATACAACATTTAAAAAAATTTAAAAATAATCTGATTCCAGTTTGGGCTAGTTCTTACAGGAAGACTACATTAGGCATACTTCCTCTTTTATGTCTGGAAAATATCTCTGGTACCTTTTGATTAGGAAAGATGGGCCAGTGAACTGTCTGAAAGGGAGGAGACACTTTTGCATAACAAAGAGGAATTCTGAAGCACTCTGAGGTAGGAACCACCAACTCTACAGGATGGCGCCGCCAGAAGAGAAGGCTTGTCTTCACCACTGGGATGTCTAGAGCTGATAGTAACTATTTACCCATTCTGTACTGCTACCCCAAGCCTTCAGTTAAAAAACCAATCTGCTACCATTGATTTGTTACTGGAGCTTTGAGGGAGAAATGGCAACAGTGATGGAAGAGATAACCAAGAAAGACAAATAGAACAAAACTAAACAAGCAAAGGAAATAAAACTCCAAACAAGAAACCACAGGGCAGGGCCCCGAGGCTCCTGAGAAGGCATGAGATAAATGCTCAGACCCCCTTCCTGGGCTCGCAGGTGGGCTAGAGGCTCAGGTGACACATCTCAGGTGCACTCTGTGTGTCTAACGCCGATGCATCTGCAAGGGGACCTTCACAGGGGAAGGAAGATGAGGACAACCAGCAGCTGTCTTCCAGTCTCCCCCAGCAGGTCCTGTCCATCCGCTAAATCCCAACTACAGTCATTGCTCAGCACTCAACAAATATTCATCAAATGCCCATCACAGGACAAGTCCTGAGATAAATGACCACAGCGGAAATGCCTCTTCAGTTCAGTCCAGAGAAAAATTTTCCTGATGCACTGACTTACTTCCATTAATGAAACATGAACGGTGTCACATTTTTTGGGTTTGTTTTTGTTTTTGTGTTTCCTGTCTTCTTGAGAGCATCAATGATACTTTTCGGTTTGGGGCAAATGGCCTTCCTTAACATAGTTTTTCTGATACAATTCTTTCTCTCTCTGTGTCCCTTTTCTATGTAATGGTATCTTCCAGATTCCCTCAAATTCTTTTTCGAAGTAGGAAGTTCAGCACGTAATGAAGGTGCTGATGGAAAATCAGTTCAGGAATTTTGTTTTCTATGTGTTTGGCAAGGTCTCTTGAAGAAAATGGAAAGATGATGCATCTGAACCTGCCAGTGTCAAATGCAAAGACCTATAAGAAGGTATCGGGTCTGCAGGATACTAGGTTTCTATGTTACTGTGGATAGTGTCTTGTACATATGCAACGGACTCTATATATTTCTTTATTAAAAATGTTATAATGCAGAGTAACTGGAGCAGAGTGGAGTTGGCTAGACTCTGTAAGGTAGGAGTTGTCTTTAGAAGATTTCTGGAAAAGGTGTTGTGACACCGGGCCAAAGGGAAATTCGTTGGCAACGACTAGAAGCAGAGGATTCTGCCGCTCTCAGTGAATGTGTAGCTCACATTATAACTGCTTTAAGTGTGCAGCTTCTCTCACCAAAAGTATCGCCTCTGCCTTCCTCCCACAAGCATTTTTCATCTCTTCCCCATCCATTTGTTAATCCATTTGATTAATTAGAATGCTCAGGTAAAAATGAGTTTGGGTTAATTTAATTTCTTGGTTTTCAGAGTGATGACTAGGAAACCATTTCTGATCCAATCTTTCATCAAACTTGAAAGTATCCTCAACATCTATTAGCTCACTTTTCTGCCTTAGCAAATAAAAGTGTATCAAACAAAATGTAATGTTTCTTTCATGAATCAGAGAACATTGGTCTCTCTGATTCAATATTTTAAATGAATCATAACTTTATAGTTCTGTAATATGAACACTGGGCTAGTAATTCACTGACGCCAGCATGAACCTTGAAGGCTGATTTTTAAAACAAATCCTTGCTATCTTGTTTGTTTTCTAGTGATTTTAAGCTCTCTCTCTAAAAGTAGAACAAAAAGAAAAAAAATCTAGTTAATTAAAGGTTCAATTTAGCTATGTTCCAGTTAATTTGAGTCTTTCTAAATACTAATTGCATGAGGCAAGTTAAATTTATTCTGGAGAAGATGGGCCTTTTGTGAAATAAATTTAAGGAGTTCTGAGTCTTCAAGAAGTGTAAACTTTTAAATAATTTAAATTATATGTGATGTACTTAAACATTTCCAGGATTATATAACAGGGTTTAGTGGAATTATAAATCTGGATAGCTACAGTCTAAGCTTTTAAAATCTTCTTTAGAAAGTTAAAAATGAGGGGCGCCTGGGTGGCTTAGTCGGTTAAGCGTCCGACTTTCGCTCAGGTCATGATCTCGCGGTTCGTGGGTTCGAGCCCCGCGTCGGGCTCTGTGCTGACTGCCAGCTCAGAGCCTGGAGCCTGTTTCAGTCTGTGACTCCCTCTCTCTCTGGCCCTCCCCTGCTCATGCTGTCTCTCTCTCTCTCTCCTAGAAATAAATAAAACATTAAAAAAAAAAAAAGAAAGTTAAAAATGAAATCAGTATCGTTGAAACTTGATATATACTTTAAAAAAAGGATCCTGTTTCTGTGTGAAACATCCAGATTAATTTGTAGGAGAAGCTTTAATGTAAATTTTATTAAAATATTGTATCCCTATTATCATATTCTAAAACAGTAGGTAAAAGAGTAAAACTATCATATTTAGCAGAAACACATCATTTTCACAATATGCTTATATACCTTAATAAGCTCTAATTTTGTGAGAGCCAAGGCAGATTGGATAGATACTCCAAAAATTTATATATCAAACAGTTTTCCAACTGGGGCAGCTATAAGGTCTTAAATAACCTGCATATATCACTTATTGTTGAAAGCCACAATGCAGAGCAAGAATTTGGCCATTTTCCTAGATTCCTTGAGGTTTTATACTGTCCTAGAGGGAGCATATGACACATGCTCATAAATGTTCAGCTAACATTTAGTAATTGGTAAGAGATTCAGTCTGGACTCCAAAAACTTGGGGCTTCCATAGATCATTCCCTTACCGATCACCATGGAAGTTTAAATGCATTTCTGCCCACTTTTTTGGTTAAAAATTCTTTGGACGTGATAAGAAAAAAATGTATAACAGTACATATGTTTCACATCAGTTGTGGGAAGATAGTAAAATCATACATAGAATTGCTTACAACAAATGTCTAGTATACGTAGTCGGTACTCAAAAAAAAAAAAAGTGTACGGGTGATTAAGGAATAGAATCCCTTCCCTGTAGTACAGACTCAATCAGATATTAGTTTCCAACCAACTGAAGTACTTCTGGATTTACCACCTGTAGTGACATTTGTAGAAACTGAGTTTATTTTTGTGAAAATTAAACTTTCTAAAATATATAAAGAGATAGGTTGATTTAACTTTAAAACAAGAACTTGCACAAAAGCAAGCATTTAAGAATTTTTTTCTTGAGTCCATTTTCTTATGAAGACAAATAGGCAAATAGGTAGAAAGAATGTATCTGTCTCTCTCATAGTATATTTTTCTATCTGTATGTCTATCCTTAAACTCCTAAAGTCAATAAGGTGCTAGGTGTTATATATTGTCACCTAGAAGAATGTCTGATACATAGTAGGTAACCAACAAACAGATATACAATGAATAAATATTTATGTGTTTATCCTAGCATTTTCTCCCCCAGCTCTACTCTCTTGCTTTAATGAAATGATTTCTTTTAGAATAATATCTTTCATGTCAAACTATGATTTCATTATGGAAATCAAGCAGCAAAATATTGATAATTGGTAGTCAGATGTTTTTAAATATAATTTTTTTATTCACGTAGTACGTGTAAATGACTTAATACAATACCAACAGGAAGTACAATAAACAGTTTAAAGGAAGAGGAAGACAAAACTAAAAACGATTCGAAGGTGAAATTTAAAAAGGGACACCTGGGTGGCTCAGTCGGTTAAGCGTCTGTCTTGTGATTTCGGCTTGGGTCATGATCTCACAGTTGGTGGGATCAAGCCTCGTATCAGGCTGCGTACTGATGGTGGGGGCCTGTTTGCCATACTCTTTCCGTCTCTCCCTCTCTCTTTGCCCCTCCCCAGGTTGTACTCTCTCTCTCTCTCTCTCTCTCCAAATCAATCAATAAATAAACATTAAAAAAGAAAGAAAGAAGCATGTTTGCACTGGAACCTAAGAAGTGGAGGATTTCTGTATCCTTGGGAGAAACCACAAGCAGGAAAAGCATCTTGGCTCAGTGGGAAAAATAGATGCATCAAAGGACATAATGAAAGAATCCAAATAATGGAAGAATTGAGGAGGAGAAAAGAGTAACAAAAGCCCTCAAGATAAGGCATGGCAGAGTAAAAAGACATAAAAGAAAATAAGAGCGAGAGGATAGAAGTCTTTGAAATGAAACATTAAGTCAGGAGGTATAAAAGCATGAACAATGTATTCAGATTTACAGGCCAATCCTGGGTCTATCCATTTATTCTCGATCTCTATTTGGGCAAGTGGAGTCACCTCTCAGAGCCTGCATTTCCTTACTTATTAAATAATATTATATATTGCATTGCATTCTCCAGGATTTCGTAAAATAACATACATGAAAATAGCTCACTATGCCACAGTATAGATGCTTTCTAAATGCTAAGTTTTTGCTCACTGCACAAATGTAGTTCTGAATTAAAATGTGGATTAACCCATTTCTCAACAGGTATCCAGCCTGTAGCTCTGGCTCGTCTACACGGTTTCATCCTCCCTGGTTGTAAAGGAGACAAGTTTTCTCCTTAGGGAAGAAAAATAGATGTACCTGCTCAATATTCGCAGACACCATTTCAATAAGGTATTTTAATAAGGTAATAAGGTATTTTAAAACACACCAGTGACCACCTATGGCTTGCATTCTCTTCAAAGTTCAATATTGTTGATTGTGTTATATGCATAGCCCTCGGCATTAGAAGGGACTGAAAAGTTGTCTAGTCCAGCCCTCTAATTCTACAAATGGGGGAAACTGAGGCCCAGCAAAGTAATACTTATTCAGGTAGTTAGTTGACTATTAACTCAACTAATGTTAGCAGAGCACATACTGTCAGAGGGTACAAGATGGCCCAACCCGGGGTCTGCCTTCGGGGCCCTGAGGGCCTGGTGCCTTGCCGAGGGTCGTGTAGCCAGCGAGGGGTGCACACAGAATTTCAGCCCAGGCCTTCCACTCCATTGAGTTTTCTGACATGTTTAAAGCTGTCTTTACTTAGGATGTGCGTTTGGAAAAACAGGACAGATATGGGGCATAAACTTCCAGCTGATCACTGACCTGTTGTGAGTAGCAAGTAAAGAAGATTTTAAATTAGTTTCTACCCCAAACCTGAGCCAAGCAGGAGGGCCCAGGGGCTTCTGTGGAGTCTGCCTTGGAGATGGGATGGGTTCCAGTGTGGACACCAGTCCAGGCAGGGGAAGGGTGGGAAATATGTGCACAAGGGCTGGAGAGAAATGTCTGCAAGGATGTGAGGCCCCACCTCAAAGAGGCTGTCTTCATCCCCACCCCTGCTGTATCTGTGTCTTTCCCTAGTGCTTACAATCTCATTTATATGTACAGAAAAGTATTAATGAAGATTGAGGAACATGCATTAAGGTACATAACGATCCTTTTTTCAATGATGTAGAGTGATATTTTTGTACGAGTCTTAGATCTTTGCTCTTTGAGTCTGGAATATGTAAATGTTCCTAACTTATAAAGATGGCCCCTTATGCAGCCCCTCTGGAAAACNAAAAAAAAAAATTAAAAAAAAGATGGCCCCTTAGTCATTATTGCATGGAACATTTAAATGGAAATTCTGCTTCCAGTTTGATGGGGTCACTAATGCCACCCCGAAATATGGCACATCCTAGCATGCTGAATATTTGAAGCTGAAGCAAGTTGAGAAATGGTGGGTGCAGGAAGGACTCTCTGACTTTCATCTGAAGTGGGCCATGTGTAAGACCCTCATGGGTGAGGCGCTGTCCCTGTGTCAGGGGAATGGAGTATCCTTATCTCTGAAGACGGAGGGACATTGCTGATCTGAAGGAAGAGGACTTGCTAAGTTTTTATTCAGTGAATCTCCCTTAATTCAGACTCTTCTGTTCTATCCGCACCACCACCCCCGCCCCTACTTTCTTCTCTCCATCAAATCTTACATCAAAACACCCAAGCTTGACCCTTTCCTCAGGAAGGCTCTGTGTCATGTAGAATTAATGTTGAATACATGTGTCTGCTTTTCTCTTATTAATCTGTCTTTGTCAGTTTCATTTTCTGTCCGGGCCAGAAACCTTAGGAGGGTCGAGGAGAAGCTTTCCTGACCTACAGCTCACAGTTTGGATACTGCAGGAGACTTGCATTATTTTTCCCATGCCCAATGTCACCTGCCCCTCTCCCTTTTGGGGAGTCTCCTGTTCCTCTTCTGTGTTAAGTGTTGATGAGGGAGTAAATACAGAGGACAAAGGAGGTCTGTTGTCGAGAGTTTGTGTCCCTCCAAACTTCGAGTGTGAAACCCTACCCCACCGTGTGATGGTATTGGGAGGGGGGCCGTGGCGGGTCATCAGGATTAGCTGAGGACTTGCGGGTAGGGCCCTCATGAGTGGGATTCTTGCCTTGGAAGGGTCACCAGAGGGCTGGCTTCCGCTCGCTGCTCTGCCGTGAGGATACAAGGACATGGGAGGTGTGCAACCGGGAAGAGAGCCCCCGCTGGAACCGCGAACGCTGGCACCCTGATTCGGGGCTTCTGACCTCCAGAGCTGGGACACTAGGGTTCTGCTGTTTGCAAGCCATCCAGGCGCTGGCATTTTTGTTATGGCAGCTGGAGCTGCCGAAGGCAGGGGCCCCGGGAGCTCATTCTGGCAGCTCTGCCCTCGCATTTCCTGGCATAACCACACGACTGAAGCTCTGCCCATCTCTCTCCTCTAACTCTGAATCACGTGCAAAGTGGCACTAGGAGGGAGAGGGGTTTACTGGAAAGACCCTCTGAATCTGCCTCTTGGGCTTCCTTCTCAGTCCATGAGTGCCCAGTTTCTTCTCAACCACCATGTGCCCACGTTAGGCAGCTCTGGGCTCTCTCGCCTAAAACCAAAGATCCTAATCGATAAATATCTTTCTATTGCAGGCTACCTCTGCAGCGTGTCCGATCTACAGATCAGCATTTGTGAACATTGATACAAATGGCATGTTTTAGGGGTTCTGTGACAGAACTGTCAAGTGCTTTCACCCACAACTGGATGCAGTCTACTTTAAAAGATTGAGTAAAAGCTGATTTATCCAACATGTAACTACCTGGAACTTTCCTCTGGCATTTTGCTTATCCACGGAGTGATGGAAACTGGTGTTTTTAATGAGAGGCCATGTAGTGAAGGAGGGGGCATGTGTTTGGGCCAGACGTCCCTCACTTCTGAGTGCTCCTTAGGTTTATGGCTTCAGTCAAATGCCTTAGCTGCCTTTCCTTTGATAGGTGGCCATGGATATGTGCCGACTTTTCTCAAAGTTTTGTTTTTTGTTTTTAATTTAGAGGGCACCTGGGTGGCCCAGTTGGTTAAGCATCTGATTCTGGAGTTAGGCTCAAGTCATGATCTCACGGTTCATGGGCTCAAGCACCACATCAGGCTCTGCCTTGATGGTACGGGTGCACAGTCCGCTTGGGATTCTCTTTCTTTCCCTCTCTCTGCCCCTTCCTCTCTATCTCTTTCTTTCAAAATAAACACACTTAAAAAAAGGAAATTAAAAGAAATACACACTTTGAGAATTACATAAAGCACTATATATATGCACAATATTATTGCTATCCTAATAGACTATAAATCAAAGATTAAATAACATTTTGATTAATTGTGTTTTATTGTATTCACATTCTTAGAAAATTGGTAATTTTAAAGCAATCTTTGTTAACTTTTTCTAACATCTATGAATGAAAACTGGGAATATACAGTAGCCAATTCAATAATAATATATCAGACTAACAGCATATTAATTGTATTAAACAGTTACCAAGAAATTCTATAAACCCTCTCAAATTCTGCACTTTGGATTGGTTTGACTCACGAAATGCTTTGGGTGTATGAAGTTATATTTTAAATGTTCTTTGCTGCCAGATGTAAAGGCTGTAAATATTCCCGAAAACGGAAGAAAGGCGCAGCCTTTATGAGAAGCAATTCTGCTCCTTCATTGTTTTTCTCCGATACGTGTTGACAGCTGATTTACAAGAAGTGGCCTCACCTTATCTGCATCTGTATTGATGTGTTTGGTGAGCAGGAAGGGAAGTAACAGATTCAATATTAATCAGGGAAAAAATGGAGTTGACTCATTCTCTCAAGCAAATGACTTGAATTCAGATTTTTTAACACCTTATCTTTTACTCAAAATGTAAATTCTTCAAGGGAAGTACCTGAGCAAGGACAGAATAGTGACTCTGAGAACATAATCACGGCTTTCTATTGTAGGACATACATCGAGGCATTTCAAATTTATATTGCTTGATTAAAATTTAGAAATCGGCAACAACTTATGGACCAGACAATCAGGAATTTGAGATAAATCATTGAATATTAAATCCCAAATTATTTAGACAAATGCTTTATACCATCAAATCATAGAAAATCTGTACATTTTTGGTAGATAAAATAAAATAATAGTTACAATTATTTTAAGTCACACCAGAGAGTCCAAATCGTTAGCTAAAATAAAACAATAGTGATGGTAAGTAGGACTCAATTTTATATTGTTATTGGGCAATGAGTCTGGCAATTTGCATTGTATAGAGAGTATATTTTTAAAAGAATAACACAAGGCTCTAAAATTCATTTTTCCTACATTGTCATTTTATCTGTCTTCTTTGTATATAAAATCCATTTGGTGAAAACTACTAGAAGTTTTCTAATTACAAATTACTAGTTTTTAGATATATTAAATAAAGAGATTTATAGATATGTACATGTGGAATTATTTCTTCCTTTGTTACAAGAATTTTTTTCCCACTTATCCTATGAGGAGACTAGTAATTTTAGTATTTGCTTCCCTTTATAGATGACAGATGGCATAAATTAGTTAAATTAAGAAGATTATCTATATAAAAATTGGTCTTTTTTTTCTTAAATCTCATTTCCTTTTTCCCCTCCTCCTCTCCCTCATTTTAGAAAGAGCAGCAGCCAAGGTTGTAAGATAAACATCCATTGCTCCTTAGGTCAAAATCTGTGCTGAGTTTAATTGCTAGTCATGTTAATTTAATTAAGAATAGAATTCTTTTGTGTTCATATGTAGAAAACAAATAGGGCAAAAATAATGGAACTCCTCAAATAGGTAGGGAGAGTTCATTCTATTAGACATTCAAATGAAATTGAAGATTGATGCATGTAAAACCATTAACTGGATAATTTTTATACCTCCACATTTCTTGCAGTAACTTTGGCCATTTTGTTAACCTATTTTTCGGCAAGGAACCAAGTGCACAAGATGGCAAACAGAAAAAGAGCCAAGCTCAANTTCATGGAGGCTTCCAATTTAAGTATCGTACAGTTAATATACATAGTTAAATGTTATTCAGAAGGCCAGACACAACATATTCAAGAGTTAACACACAATAGCACCATGGTGACACCAATATGGTTACTCAATTAATAGTTAATGTTTTACAGTAATCTTTCATAATGTATTTTCCTGTTGGATTGTAACAAGAACATGCACACATTTATTTTTAAAAATGTTTTGTCAAGCTGCATTAAAAGCAGGCTGCAACATGATGGGCAGAAAAGAAGTTACCTAACAGGGAACACAGTTGCATTCCTCCAACAAACAAAAGTGTGGGCAACAAGAACATATTTTATACCTTAGAAATAGGTTCTTAAAGGGACCCAAAAAGAAAGAGAGACAGAAGGGAAAAAAAAGCACAGAGCAAACGGATCATCTGGGGAATTCAGAGCCTAAAGTGATTAATTAGACCTTATTTTGTCTTGCACAGATTTACTAAGCATTTTTCAAATAGCCACATTGTTTGCAATTACCGAAATCACACCTCCATTGGCTGGCCTTAGTTACTTCATGCACGAACAGCAATCTGATTGAGTACTCTTGTTAGGACTTCATTCTTCATTGTAATTAGCCATAATCGTAGCCTTCCTGGGTGCATGAGAATGTGCTAGCAACTATTCACAACCTCAACCCATTTGAATATGAATCTTCTCAGTAAGGAGCAATAAAATAGGAGAAACAAAGCTGTTTCTCTAGGGAATTTTGTAAAGCATCCCTGCTCTAATTCTCCCCAGCTCGAAATGTCCCCACTCCAGTATTTGGATTCTATTTGCTAAAACAAGGGTGGCTTAATGAAGACAATGGCTTATTATTTCTTAAATGACACAGGAGGCCCAAGTATTACAGGCTGGATTCTTTCAGTCTTTGCCAAGGACACAAGGAACAAAAGAGGAAGCAATTGTATGTGGAGAGAGGACGGGGCCAGGCTATACTTTGTGCAGGCTCAGAGTTAAGATGGGGGTCTTTGCTCTTCTAGATCTCAAAGGCTGGTGCTTGCTTGCTCGCTTCTTTTTAACCCCTCTGTCTTCCCCTCTGTAAACGGCTCAGGCTTTATAGAAAAAGGCTCAGAGAAGCGGGGATTGGAAACAAAGGCTAGATGGAGGAGGGGTGACATTTCTGATCCTGTCCCAGGCACAATCACAGTGAGCCACCTACTGGCAACAGCACTTCTCCGCCTTTACCGTCGAATCGCCTCACCTCTGTAGGGAGGACCTAGGTAAACCTGCTGGAATCACTCCAAATGCCCTGTCTGCCAAAAAACGGGGAGAATAAGATTCAGGGGGAGGAGGGCTTCCAGCAGCACTAAGTCTTTAATAGAAAACTCAGTCCTTACCTTGGAACGATGGCTACACATCCCATACAAGGAATTACCATTAAAAATGCTAAGTGTACTGTAGCAGCTTTTGTAAGATGATTTAAATTACTTAAAAAGAATAATAATTTTACTGATGAAGCTAATCAAATAATCACTTAAACTAAATGGAAAAGATATTAAAAGTGTGCTGTGGCACATGCAAAAGATGTCTATGTTCTTCAAAGCCTTTGCCATTTTTGCGTAGATTTTTTATTTGTATTCATTTATGTTTTTTGGATAGAGGACACATTCACAATATATTCTAGGGCTACCGTATGACACCTCAGGATTCTCTGGTGACCTCATGGGTTTTAATCCTTCATCATCATACTGAAATGACTTTGCTGAAAATCACAACCGGACATATTGCTATTCAAATACTAGACGGCAGTGGAGCCCAGCACTCTGCTACATGGAAACCACAGCTTTACACCTGACCAGGGCCAAGCAGCCCTCCGGATGGGGCACCGGCAAGGCATCATTGTGGTAGAGGTGGTCCGGAACGCTCTGGAAAGAGCCTCTGTGGTAGAGCTCAGACTCCATGAGAAAGAGGCCAGGATGGACTAGTCATATCTGTTACTGGTGTCCAAGGAAAATCAGTGACATAATCAATCTCCTGCCAAATGTCTCCTGCATTTAGGGAACCATGCTAAGTACTGCCGAGGCATCTCAAGTGGAGGGCAACATTGCAAAATTGGCCGTACGAGGGGGGTCACAGTGGCAGCATGTAGGCTGGAGCTGCTTGCAGTGCGTGCGCCCTTCCTGGCTCCCTTAGCCTGCATCGCACTCTCGTAGCTCTGAGGGCTTTTTCTCAGTTGTTTGCTTCGCTGATCTCTTTACTGATTCTCATACCATATTTGGAGGTTATTTTGTTTTAAAATCCATTTTAATATTTGGCAAATCAAATCCCTTACCTTGTTTTTCCTCTTTTTCAATTTTTTGTTAGTTAAAACATTTTTTAATGTTTATTTTTGAGAGAAAGACAGACAGACAGAGTGTGGGCAGGGGAGGGGTAGAGAGAGAGGGACACACAGAATCAGAAGCAGCTCCAGGCTCTGAGCTGTCAGCACAGAGGCTGACACGGGACTTGAACCCACAAACTGTGAGATCATGACCTGAGCTGAAATCAGACACTCAACCGACTGAGCCACCCAGGCACCCTAACTTTTTGTGAGTCTAGTAAAACTGATGAAGATAACTAATTTCTTCTTCATAAACTAATATATTATTAAAAATATATTTACTGTATTACATATATTTAAGAGGCAAAAAGATGAGTGTCTATAACATTAGTAATTGGGTCTAAACTGAAGGACCCACAGCCAATATCCTAGTAACTTCTTCGGTGTTACAAACACCAATGACAGCAGGATCATCCTGTCACGGTTCTTACTGTGGGCCGGGGGGCGGTGCTGAGTATTTTACATGCCTTGTTTCACTGAATCCTCACAACAGCCAATAGGCGTTTGGCCCTTTGGCAGAATTATCTCCGCGTTACAAAGGAGTAAACTGAGACTGAAGAAGTTTCACTAACTTGCCCAAGATCTCACAGCTGATCAACAGTAGGGCGGGAAGGAACGAATCACTTCAGGGTCAACACTCACAGCAACTAAGTCGGGAATCATCTGCTCCTGCAATTCAGCTGGTTCAACACCAGCCAAGGCCAGCAGCTCTGGCCTGCCTCCAAAACCTGGGACCGGGCCACTGCGTGACCACACTGCAGTGGCTGACCAGCCAGGACACGGCTGTAAGGAGAATTAGGCTTTTTGGACACCAAATGACATCCAAAGGGATGACTAACGTAGAAGTCGATGGCAAGTCACGATGCGAGACTGGAGAGGTAGTCATGCTAAAACCAGCCATAGAGTGGGGCCTTTCAAACATACCGTCAGGCTCGTTTAGGGGTCAGAGTCAAATGCATTTCATACTGGGCTCAGGATAGCCCCAGTCAAAACTGAAAGACTTTAGATGTAATTAGTGGTAGGGTGGCCTTCTTTGTCTTGCTCTCCAGTGTACATGGCACTTAATGTCAGCGACATTATCTATCCCAATAAATGTAAGTTATAAAACTACATGCAGAGAGAACATTTGCTTTCATTTTTCTCTGGTGAAAAACAAAGTCAGCCTCACACCAAAAATATCTACCTATGTATCTATTAATTATTAATGATATAATATAACCACATAGTATAATAATTATAATATTTAATGTTACATATAATAATATGTAATGTATATTATTCTTATATATCATATAAAATTATAGTATACTATTATAATTATAAAATTATATTAATTATCATTAATATATATTAATATAAGACCTATACTATTTGCTTTTTAATCTGTTTGCTGTGATATCTCATTAGGTGTCAGACAGCATTTATCTGGGGTCACATAAACCTTTAATTCTTGGAGCAAAGTCAAAGCATCTTTTAATTCTACTGGTTAAACAAACATTACAGATGTTATTCTTTTGTGGAACAATGCAGGTAGAAGTTTCTGTTAGCAACTTAATAGGCTATTAGCCACCCATGGGCTTTCACAGATAAGAAAAGGTGAGCTGTTTCATAATTCAATTCCACAAACACCTATTGAAAGCTTATTGTGTGCAAGGCACAATAGAAGTCAAGAATGTAAATGCAGAAGAATAAGATAAAAATCATCCAATTTTTTTTAATCAGCAATGAAATGATCCCTTAACCTCAGGAATTCATAAATTAGTGAGAACTAAATACATAAATGCAAATACAAAATAAATCACTATAGTTTAAGACAAAATGCACACAGTAGATAAAATTTTGTAGATGTATATTATTAATATATTTCCTTCTATTTTGACCATAGGTTAGTGAATTTAAACATATATGATACTAATGGCAATAAAAACAATTGGTTTTATTTCATTTTATTTTTTTAGAGAGAGAGAGAGCATGAGCCAGGGAGAGGGGCAGAGGGAGAGAGAGAGAATTTTAAACAGGCTCCAAGCTCAGTGCAGAGCCCAGTGCAGGGCTGGATCCCACAACTCTGGGGTCATGACCTGAGCTGAAATCAGAGTCAGCTGCAGGGTGCCTGGGTGGCTTAGTTGGTTAAGCATCTATCTGACTCTTGATCTTGGCTTAGCTCATGACCTTGTGGTTCATGAGTTTGAGCCCCAAGCTGGGCTGTGCACTGACAGTGTGGACCGGCTTGAGATTCTTTGTCTCCTTCTCCCTCTGCCCCCCCCCTGCTTGTACACACACACACACGCACACACACACACACACACACACACTCTTTCTCTCTCTCTCTCTCCTTTCCTCAAAATAAATAAATAAACTTAAAAAGACAAAACAAGAGTCAGATACTCATACTCAACTGGTTGATTGAGCCACCCAGATGCCCAGAGACAATTGTTTTTATACCTACAACAAACCATGGATCAAACACTATTCCAAGTTCAAGCATTTCTTATTTAATCCTTGTAACAAATGACAACTTATGTGGCAGGCAAGTGGATACAGATAAGGAAACTGAGGCAAATAGAGGGGCTAAGTAACTTGCTCAAGATTTCCTCCTTGTTGTTGTTGTTGTCTTGTTGTTATTTTGTTTTGGTTTTGGTTTTGGTTTTTTTAAGTGAGCTCTATGCCCAGCTGGGGTGTGAACTCACAAACTCAAGATCAAGAGTCGCATGCACTACCAGCTGAGTAAGCCAGGCACCTGTTTATTTCTTTCTTACTGACAATGTGATCAGCTACTTTTTACTATTATATAGTAAACAGAAAGCATGTCTTTTCTTTTTGATATATTTTATTTTTTATTATTATTATTTTTTAACTTTATGTATTTATTTTGAGAGAGACAGAGACAGTGTAAGAAGGGAGGGGCAGAGAGAGAATCCCAAGCAGGCTCTGTGCTGCCAGCTATGGAGCCCAATGCAGGGCTCGGTCCCACAAACTCTGAGATCCTGACCTGAGCTGAAAACCAAGATTCAGATGCTTAACTGACTGAGCCACCCAGGCACCTCCCTTTTTGATATATTTTACATCTGCCTTAATATTTAGCTATTTGAATAATCTAACATTTATAAGTTTTAAGTCTAAACTTCTGGCATCCTTTTAATCATCACAAATACGTAATTGTTATTTTCAACAATCTCCACAATTTTAGAAAGATGACAAAAAATGAATATGTAGAGCAATTCAAGAGGAACAAGCCACAAATTGATAAAGACAGGGAATATTATATGATCAAGTCCTTCGGGGCTCAGGCAGAAAGAGGCTGGGCGACTGCCTAAATTAACGGATAACCCCCTGGGGCTCTCACCCTGTTGGTGGGGACATGGGACCGCCAGCTCTCCTGCCGACGGGCATGGCCTGTTGCTCAGCTCTGTGGGAATTTCCAGAAGGAAGACAGGGGAAGGTGGGGACACATTCCTAGTACAGATGGGGGGACCTGGGGACGGACCGCAGTGACAGAACTTTCAACTGAACTTTGGGTGACTTAACTTTTTCTGTTTTTTCTCCCCTGTCCCCATGCCTTACTCAATGAGTACAACACGTCTGTGTGGTATTTCCCATTCCTCTGTGTGTGTGTGTGTGTGTGTGTGTGTGTGTTTAACAACTTTCCTAACCTCTTCAGCTCTTCCCAAGGTCAATGCATTAAGTTGCTTTACTTGTTCTCCAATAATGTCAATTTCTTGGCTACTTTTGTATCTCTGTAAACACAGTCTCTTTTGCCCAGTTTTCTTTCCCCAAATGTTTCTCTTGCTTTTCTTTTGGTAAAACTCTAGTTCCCACTTGACATCCACTTGATTTCCCTATATTTGCTTTTCCCTCTGTGTTTCCATGGCACTTAGATTTTGATATCTGTTACAAATATATATTTTTTCTTTCTTTCCTTTTTTCCTTTTTTTTTTTTTTGCACATGTGGGTTCTTTTCCCCAAGTGACTTACAACTTCAGAGAGCAAAGACTGTTTTGTGTTAATTACCTGCATTTCTAATACTAGGATAGTGCCTGACATATAGTGTCTATAATCAGCTTGTTCAATAAATGATTGTCATCCAATGGATTTACCATAAAATAAGCCTTAAATTACAGTAACACAGCATAGACCCTATCTGCAAATCTTAGATAAAATCACAAAGAATGGAAATAAAGTGCTTTCAAAATTTCCAGTTTGTCATAAAAATTGGCTTAAGGGAAGCCTTTGAAAGAATAAAGGTAGCTAACTTGACTTGAAAGTTGGAAAGAGAATATTTTAAGTGTTTTTCCAAAGCTTTTCTTGATATCCTGTTATAAGGCAAAGTAACTAATTTAAGTATATGTTGGTAGATTTCTAGCTGTGACTTATTCATCCCAAGTGAGCGTACCAGGCATTTTGTGATATTCTGGTGATAAGTCTCTGTCCCCCATGCTTACCATGGCATCACTGATCTCAGGCTTCCTTCCAATGACCAACTTGATGGAGGGATGGTCTTTTTCCTCTGCCTGACTCTATGCCCCTCTCTAAGCTAGGGGATGGGTTTTGGTAAAAGGTAAAGAAGTAATTGTATTTCCCTGAGAGTGCTATTTTAGCGACGGCAGAAGTTCATTTGCTGCTTGCAGAGAAGGTTGAGATTTGACTGCTTGCCAAATTTAAAGGCCAGTCCCCAGACTTCATCCTCCTTGACCTAATAGTGGCCTGAACAGCTTGCCTGCCTCGTGCAATAATTGACTGGGTGCTGCAGATTCTAGCTCCTTAATAGCTCTTTCGTCTGTCTGGCCCTCCCTTCCCTTCCAATGTCACTCCTACTAATGTTCAAGTTCAAACTCTTCTTTTGTCCACTGAATTACCGAAAACACCCTGATGGGACTTCTTGGCTCCAGTTGGCTCCTTCCAATTTCTCCTCCCCATTCCTGACAAATCTTTCTAGAAAGCAAATCTGCTCAGGTCTCTCCTTCAAACCTCTTAGTGCTTCTCAACAGCTTTCCACGTAGAGTCCAAATTGCTCAAGTTGCACATAAAATACTTGATGGTCAGATTTCTATTTACTACCCTGATTTTTAGCCTCTTCCCAAATTATCTCCTTCACTCAAGTTATTCTGAAGTACTTGTGATTCTTCAAATGCATGCTGATGTTGGCATGCGTATGCTTCCAAAGATGTTTTAACATCCCCAAATGAATCCAGGATATAGGTGTTCTTTTTGGATGGTTTCTCCTTTCCCTTTTTACCCTGGGGACCACACATCTATTCTTGCAGCTACAACTGTTCCCATATTTGTGTTTTCATTTACACTTGTACACTAAACCCAGTTTTGCATTCAAAAATAAATATTTATTTTGTTCCATGGCACCTACTGCTATAATTGCTGATGAGCCAAAACAAAACAAAAGAAAAAGGTGGGCTTGCCTTCATAGCACAGAGAGTAGAGGGTTATTGCAGAATATTACAAAGTGCAGTGTAATTATAAAAATAAATGGGAAATTGAAGCTGTAATAAATGCTGTAAAGATGAGGAAGGTGGTGTGCAACAAAATAGCTCATAGTCAGGGGCTTTGACTTCATCAGGAGTGTCGAGGAAGAGAGGAGGAAACTCCTGAATAAATGACTCGAGCTGTGTGGTCTGAGATGTGCGCAAGTTGTTGATAACGAGAGGGAGAGCATGTTCCAGGAGAAGAGAGAGCACACACCAGCATAAGCTGGGAGGAAACACATCTCATGTGAGAACTGAAAGGTGGTTGGTGGAGGGGGTGCGGGGGTCCATTGTGTGGGCACAGACAGCAGCGGGGAGTTTGGCATGAACTGTTGCTCTACAGGAAATGTCCGGGTCATTTTGCATCATTCAAAGAGCAACGAAAGGCCAGAGGTGGATTCAAAAGGGTATGGTTGGGGAAATATGGTTCTTTGTGTTCAATGTTACTTTGGCGCCACGGTGGAGCAGTGGTACAGGGACAGAGTCTGGACATGAATCATTCTAAGAGTTAAGGCAAAAGATGAGGGTGGAGTCTTGGTACTGAAGATAAATACCAAAGGTCCGAGTTAAGGGATGTTGCAGGTACAAAGGTAATGTGGTTTGGTGACAGTTTGGCTGTAGAAGTGAAAAGAGAAAGTTGTCAAGGACGCCCAGATTTTGGGCTTACTCAAAACAATTCAGTTTAATGTGGTGGAGCTTTCAGATGGAATGGAATGCAGTGTTCGAATTTATTTTTATGAAGTGTGCAGGGCTTGACGCTTCTCAGATCTCTGATGGCAGGGAATGAAATCCATCACCGCATTCCAGCAGCGGCCCCGGCTCCCCCCGGCTGACAGAGCCGGGGACCGGCCGGGATGCTAACAGGTTCCTGCAGACCTGGGGTCCTCCAATAGGTTACTGGGACGCAGGACTGCTGAGTAAGGTCTGAGGGCTCCCTGCCCACTCCCCTCCCTCTCTCTTCCACGCGGGGTCAGCCCCACATCGTGGCCTGATGGCTCCCACACCCTTGCGGGGCTCTTTCCTCCCCCACACAGGGCATTACATCCACGTAATCGCCTGCATGGCCACCCTCGACTTGGCATCTGCTCTCTTGAGGACACAGATGTTAACACAGGGACTCCATCATTATTGTTACTGGGAAATAATCATAATGTGATATTTAGTGAAAAACGAGGATACGAAACATTAGGCAGCATATGATAACATGTAAATTAAAATGCAAAATTTCAAAGAAGCAAACTGGCAATTAATTTTAGCAGCTGGAGGCAAATTAACACCTTTCTATTAAACTGTAAACATGCAATTCACGAAAATAATTTGAATGGAGCTAAGCAGATCATACAGGTTAAAGTCTTAAGCCTCTGAGAAAGAATGCTGGCATGAAGCACAATGATCTGATGTTAGAAATATTAAAGGTGACAGAAGAAGGCATTTTCTTGAGATAACAAAAGAAAAGCAAAATTTAGTTAAGTGGGTGTTCAACATAGCATGCTATTTAAAGATCAATATACACATCTAATATCTAAACATGTATGTGTTTGAGCATTTTAAATCTTTATTTATATTTACACTAAACATGATTTTTATTTTTTAAATTTTTAACCTTTTTATTTATTTTTGAGAGAGAGAGAGAGAGACAGCGTGAGCAGGGGAGGGTCAGAGAGAGAGGGAGATACAGAATGTGAAGCAGGCTCCAGGCTCTGAGCTGTCAGCACAGAGCCCGATGTGGGGCTTGAACCCATGAACCGTGAGATCGTGACCTGAGCTAAAGTTAGATGCTTAAGCGACTGAGCCACCCAGGCGCCCCGATTTTTAATTATATAACTAATGAACTTTACCTAAGAGTATGGAAACCTCTCCCTGTACAAGAAAAGATGATAATCCTACTACAATGACACAATGGATTTTGCAAACTGGTATATTCTTGCTCACTGTTTTGACCTGTGAATGTGTTTTACATTGTTATTTTGTTTGTTTTGTTTTTGTTTTTTGTTTTTTTTTTAGTTTTTAGTTTTGAGAGAGAGAGAGAACAACAGTGTGATCAGGGGAGAGGCAAAGAGATGGAGACAGAGAATCTGAAGCAGGCTACAGCACAGAGCCTGACATGGGGCTCAAACACATGAGCCGTGAGATCATGACCTGAGCCGAAGTCTAATGCCTAACTGACTGAGCCACCCAAGTGCCTCCATTTATTATTTTAATTCTGGAATATACTATTTTAAATCCAGAGTTTTCACTTTTTAAAAATTTAGCACTATATCATAAATACTTTTACCACATTGGTAGTCTAAAAAATTATAATATCTCATCAGATGAATATATTATGATTTAATTAATTGTTATTCAAATGTTGGCTATTTAGGCTGCTTTCAAATGTTCATTATAATAATGAACAACTTCCCATACAGTTTACCTTCATTGTATCGTTTCCTATTGGGATCAGAAATAGAATTATTTGGTCTGCGAGCCCATGAGCCTTATGACTATAGTAACAGACGAAGGCTCTCAGGTTGGATTAACAGAAGAAAGCGCTAACACACAGAAGAGGAACGACTATATACAAAGGTCACACGAATGGTACGAAGCCTTCTGCTTCTCGCCCCAGCAGACTCCCTAGTACTGAACCAGGCTTCCCATTGTAAATAACGACGAAAGGGCACAAAATGAAAGAAATAGCTGTTTTAAGTTGAACAACAGACAACGAAGGATTATTACCTTCAAACAATGCAAAAATAAACCAGAATTTAAGACTTCGGAGAAGAAAGTAATGACAACAAAGGAACAGAGACAGAACAGGATGTGGGATATACAACTGAGCAAAACAGAGATGAGAGGAAGAAAAAGGATATGCTATTTTTAATCACTTATTTCTTATTGGAAAGAGGAATTTTACTAAAAAACTTCAAATAGTATGGTGCTTTTCATTAAAATTTGTGACAGCAGAACTTGAAAGAATTGAAAAGTGGAAAGAAGTATTTTTTTTGTTAAAATTTGTTCAGTGGAAGATTGCAAGACCCATGCTAATTTCCTTTTCCTCAATGGCAAGCACTTGAAGATCTAACATAGATGGTAGCAGAGGTTGCAAAGCACATGCTATAGACGTGTAATATCCAACAGCACAAAGCAAAAAACACCCAGACTCTCTCTGCTTAGAACAGAATTTCATAAACTCTTGGTTTTCTTCATTGTCAAGATATACGATCAAACATATTTAAGATATAAAATTAAATATGTATACAATACACTTATGTATTTTATAAATTTCAAAGTACTTGCAATAATTATTTACAAATATTGTAACTTGGTGTTCATTTTACCATTTTGTGATTCGTTTATCTTCATACACTGTAGGTATAAATCAAAGAATGATTTCCCAGTAGGGTCTAATGACTCAAGATGGTGTTTTGTCCTCTATTAAAAATTTACAAAAAACAAACAAAAAAAAGAATATAGGCAGAAAAAAGAAATTATACTGTATTTTCAGTTTAGAAATGAGATTTGCTTTATAAACAATTATGGAAAGGTGACAAATGGTGAACAGAATAAAATTTAACATAAACATTCTTTTTTATAATGTTGATGTACATTTTGCATAACAAATATAGGAATGACTGATGAGACACTGTTTCATTAAATAAGCCATTTCTAAAGTATATTCATCATCAAAAAAAATACTTAAATAATGAAAAACAGTAAAGTTTAGCTTGTACAATTTTTTCTAAACCTCAAATTTTGGAAGGAAATGGGAAATTGAAAAAAAGAAACCAAATATGTGTAGGACAAAAGTCCCCAAAACATAAGACAAAGAAATATGGTAAAAATGTAGTAAGTATATACATTTCTGTTATTCTTTGAGTTTATTTTAACTTAATGCACCAAGATAAAGGGGATTTAGTCTTGTTTTAAACTCAACTCCTTTTGGTTTGAAATGTATTACTAAGTATTACATTAGAATTAAATTTTGGATTAGCATTAGGGTAGGATAAACCTTCATCATACTCCTTAATGTGAAATCCCAGCTTCTAGGCTGCAAGCTGTCACCAAGTAACACACAAAAGATACTGGCAAAAAGGCGTCCAAGGACACTGAATCTCCACTCTGGTATGTTTCGGTTCCTCTTCTGCATTTTTGGCAAAGGCTGGCAACAATGTCAAAGCTGCCTGAGGCCTACCTAGATACTTTTCATAATTATTAACTTTTTAAGTCAAATAATTCTGAGTTTTAGTAAGGATATGGAAAACGAGATCTTTACAAGTAGAAGTAAAAAGTGAGTACAAACGCACACGCACATATATGCGTAGGTTTGAGAGATACTGAACAAAACAACATTTGGAAAATGGCATAAATATAATTCAACTGGCCTAAAACAACTCCTATCATTTTTAAAACTTTTATAAACTTCTTTTTTTAAAGTTTATTTATTTTCAGAGAGAGTGTGTGCACAAGCAGGGGAGGGGAGAAAGAGAGATAATCCCACGCAGGCCCCATGCTGTCAGCACAGAGCCCAATGCAGGGCTCGAACTCATGAACCCTGAGATCATGACCTGACCCAAAATCAAGAGTATATGCGCAACCAAGTGAGCCACCCAGGTACCCCCACGCTTTTATAAACTTCTATGCATTTATTATGTTTTATTCTGAGTTAAACAAAAATCTTTTAACTCTGATACTTTATTTTCTAACCAAACCATGTGCATTTTGTAAGGCAGGTGCACTTTTCTTATTCCATTCAGTGACTGCTAAACATTTCAAGTAGGCATAATACAATTGACTTAACTATTCTCTCTCTCTCTCTCACACACGCATATATATAAAAGGGATCAGAATATGCAACCTCAAAATATGCCACTTTGGCAAGAAGATCATTTTGAGCTGAACTTGGTTCAGAAACAGCAGACACTGGAGAAGCTCTCTGCTCTCCTTTTCTGAGTAAAAGGAGGGCATAAACTCTTCTTTGTAAAGGAAATTTCCATGTATAAAAGTCTTCTTCTGTTCCATATCAGGAAGGGGAGAATGACTCTGGAGATAACTTTTATCACCTGAGACACTTAGAGTCTGCATAACAGACCTGACTCAACAATGCTTATTTGTCACACGTTTCCTGGTCTCCTTCCCACAATTTGCCTCCTTCCTCCCTAGAAGCCCAAATCCCTTTTCCTTGGTCTAGCCTCTTGTCCATACTTCATCACACTTTGTTAAAATGATATATAAGCGGGGCGCCTGGGTGGCTTAGTCGGTTAAGCGTCCGACTTTCCCCTGGGTCATGATCTCGCGGTTCGTGGGTTCGAGCCCCGCATCGGGCTCTGTGCTGACTGCCAGCTCGGAGCCTGGAGCCTGTTTCGGATTCTGTGCCTCCCTCTCTCTCTGATCCTCCGCTGCTCACGCTGTCTCTCTCTCTCCTAGAAATAAATTTTAAAAAATGATATATAAGCCCCTCGTTCTAATAGAGTCTGTTCTGTGAGTCTTTGCTCTGCACATATAAAATAAGCTTTTCCTCCAGTTAATCTGCCTTTTGTCAGTTTAATTCACATTCCTCAGTCACCGCAAATAAGAGGGTAGAGGGAATGCATTTTTCTTTCCTTATACCTATACAACTAACAGAATAACTTTAACTATGAATTTCACATATACATTAAATCTTTTATAAAATTCATTATGTTCTTTTCCTAGAAACAGACATTAGTATGATGGCTCGCAGGGGCCGGGGAGCCAGAGGGATAAGAAGTTGCCTTATGGGTAGAGAATTTTAGTCTTGAGAGATGAAAGTTTCCTGGGGATTGGTTGCACAATGATACGAATGTACTTAACATTTGAAGGGTGGCAGAAAAAGCCACCCCAAAATATGTCACTTTGGTAAAAAAAAAATTATTTTGAGTTAAAGGCACTTGAAAATAGCAAACGCAAGAAAAACACCCTGACCTTTCTTTCACTTAAAAGCAGGAGATCAAAGTCTCATGTGAAAGATATCCTTTCTGTACTAGAAGGAAAGTAACATTCTTATCATCAAGGGCGAGAAGTTGAGGCTGAGGGAAGTCTATACAAACAGACCTTGTTAAACTAATTCATATCTTCTTTTACCTCCCCCCACATAATGTAGTTACTTTTCCACAATGGCCTCTCATAGCTTCTGCCGTTTCTTTGGGTCTTTATTCCTTATGAGGCCTTCCTATGTCACAACAAAACTTAAATACATTTGTGTCCTTTACTCCTGTTATCTGTCTTGTGTCAATTCAATCCTCAGGCCTGGATGAAAAACCCTAACAGGGGAGAGGTAAAAATCTGTCTCCCACACACACTACTGAACTGTACACTTAAACATAAACTAAATGGTAAATTTTATATCATGTGTATTTTACCATATTTAAATATTTTATTTTTAAAAAATGTGTATTTATTTATTTTGAGAGAAAGAGAGAGTGTGTGAGCACACAAGCAAGTATAGGAGCAGAGAGAGGATTCCAAGCAGACTCTCTGCTGTCAGTGCAAAGCCCGACATGGGGCTCGATCCCACAAACTGTGAGATCACGACCTGAACCGAAACCAAGAGTCTGTCGCTTAACTGAGCCATCCTGGCACCCTACCATAATTTTTTTTTTTACAAGAACAGCTGAAAGATGTCAATACCATTGTCATTTGTACTTACAAAATGCCATTAGTAAAAATAAAACTGTTATAATGAAAAGTTAATTATTTCCTAAAATTAAAAAAAATATTAAAAATTTTTTAATGTTTATTTATTTTTGAGACAGAAGGAGACAGAGTGTGAGTGGGGGCAGAGAGGGAGGGAGACACAGAATATGAAGCAGGCTCCAGGCTCTGAATTGTCAGCATGGAGCCGGACGCAGGGCTCAAACCCATTAACAGTGAGACCATGACCAGAGCCGAACTGGACGCTTAACCAATTGAGCCCCCCCAGGCGCCCCCAAAATTATTTTTAAGAGAAGAGAAAGAGAGAGCTTCAATTCCAGAAAAACTTCCCAAACAAGTTCTCCAGGCAAGGGGAATAGAAGAGCGTCAGGTATCAGCAGTGGAAATATGTGCTGGTGCTATCTTCTCAGGCTCCTAGAAGGACAGTTAACCAAACTAGAAAACATGTCGTGAATTCGAAGGAATGTTTTCCGGATCTTGAAGCAGGAGCCTTTTCCAAGAGTGCTGAGGAGGTGGGCAATATGGCTCTGGTTGGGTGAGAAAAGACAGCTAATTAGTCTTGAAACTACTGATATGGTGGCTGTAGGGCTCATTCTTTGGGAATCGTGAGAAATTCAATACATTGTCACTCATCTATGGAGGAGAATGGTAAAACCCTACACCTATGCCTTCCTATGTTGAGAATGTTCTAGTAAGAGAAATTAGATAGATATCCAAAGGAGACACTGTTTCTTTCAAATGTTGACTACATCTTCATTTTATAAATTATACAAAAATGGTTTTTAAAAGAAATAAGTGGAGAAAATATTTGAAAAGCTATTAGAATGACAAACCCCTGTTTTTCCTGTGTAGAAAAGAAGACTATGCCCAAACAAAATAGTTTATTTGGAATTATCTCCTCTATTTGTTTGAACAAAAAATTAAAAATTAAGAAAATGAGAAATTGCTTTTATATGCAGAAGCTAGAGGTTCAGTCCCTAGGAGAAAAATGTTTAAATATTAAAACCATAGCACATGATGCATCATTCTGCTTCTATGTTTTTCCTCTTTTTATGAGAAAAATTTATGCAGAAGCTTGTCCTTCACAGATGTTAATTATCAGAATAATGTGAGCTACATTGTTCCCACTTTCCTTTAAGCAGCAAATCCCCGAAGGAGCTAAAGAATATTATAGATGTGGTGAAAGTTGTTTAGAATTTGTAAATGCTGCTGACACATGCTGATTATCAAAATCATTTTAAACCAAATATAGCACGAATTTTGTTTAATTTCATTCAACTGTTTTAAAAAAGATATTTAGAAGAAACTAGCCCATGTCGCTCAGAATACTAATATGACATATTTAGATTTTGTGGTTATTGCAATGATTGATAAAAAAAAAAATCTTTTCTTATTTAGCTTTACTTTCCTCTAAAATCCATCTACTATTAGGGCAGAAAGGAAGTTTGGTCAAGGAAACAGATAATAAATCTTTTCGGGTTCTTCTAATGCCAAAAAAAATCATTATGTAGTATTCTGAGAAAATCTCAAACAACTATAATGTCTATTTTTTTTAATGTGATTTCATCATGTTCAGTGACTCAAGTACCAAAGCAAAGATCTAGAAAGATCTAGAAAGATCTAGATGCTGTACGTCTAGCACCTGATCAGTACTTGGCAAACCGCAGACACTTACTCCATAAGTTGAGTGTTATTGAAGGAAATAAAATAAACCCATGAAAATCCACAAGTACAAACTGAACTCCACTAACTCTTCATCATGAAGATCAAGATGGAATAACATCTTGGATGGAAAAAGTAGTAGCATATGTGTCAGTCGTAAGGAATTGCAATTTACAGACCCTCTGGCCCTCCTTTCCTTTTATTCTCTAACCCCCACCAACCTGCCATTGTGCCCCAAATACCATCATTAAAGTCATGCTCTTTTAGGCTGAAGCAATGAACAGTATTTATCTACTCTGGAAAAACAAGCAATCCTCTAACGAAATTAACACAGGACAGTGAGTTTTAGTAGAAAAAGACACAATAAAGCAGATTAAAAAATGAGACAAAGAATTGATCATGGGAACCAGTGACTGTAACAAAGGTACTCAATGAATATTTCTTGAATAAACTAGTAAACTGATGAACAAATACAGAAGCGCTGATAACGGGTAAGTCGGAAGTAAGGACACTAAGAAGATGTCAAGCAACACAGAGAAGAGATATTTTGAGTGGTTTGATTCTCTCTCCCCAGCCTCATCTCCTCAGCTGCTCCCTTCCACCAAAGCCAGCAGCAAAACTATGTGCCTGATAAGTAAACACTGTACATTCCCCTGTCCCCTGCCCTGGTCTCACACTTTCATCCAGATTACCATTCTTTAATCCTTTCTTTAAAAAAAACTGTGGAGCCCCTACTGGACGGCACTGAGATATACAAACAAAAACGCCTTTCTTGATCCACTGTTTTGACTGGGGTAGGCAGGGTACGGAGCTCTGGAGAAATACCATGGCCCTGGATGGCTGCCATTTTATACGGAATGGCCAATGATGGCTGCTTTTGATGCAGACCTGAATGAGGGAACTTGACGAAGAGCCTGCGAAAAAGCATTCCTGGTGAAGGCCAGGCATGGCTCTGGGTCTGTGTTCTTGGAAAATTGAGGAAGCCTGTACATGGAGCCAGATGGATGAATGGATAAGGACAGGCCAGGGTCACATGCAGCAAGAATCATCGTGAAATAAAAAGCTTCAACCCTGCCACCTGGAGCTCAATAGTCTCCCTATGGACCTACG
Source organism: Crocuta crocuta (assembly GCF_008692635.1). Taxonomy (NCBI): domain Eukaryota; kingdom Metazoa; phylum Chordata; class Mammalia; order Carnivora; family Hyaenidae; genus Crocuta; species Crocuta crocuta. Next base: position 7,704,221 of record NW_027528624.1, on the reverse strand, counting down.
GACATGTAAATTTTTAATACCGGATCATCCCGGCACTCAAACTTGGTTTCTTCTCTTTTAATTTTGCTTTTGGCTTAATTCCATCGAAAGCAGTCCAGTCAAACCAGAAAAAGGTATTGGTGTTCCTATGCAGTAAAGAATGGGGACAAGAGGGTGGGGGAAGATGATAAAGTGACTGACCGATGTTAAATCCAACAGCTATGAACCATGACAACAGTCTGAAAGCAGATTACGTTCTCATGCTCCCACTCTGTTCACTGTTGTCCCAGAAGTAACATTAGCGCACAGACATGCCTTTATTTTTTTAGCATCACATACTCTACTGATTTTGTATGAAAGATCTATTTGAATAAATAAGAACGGGGGGTGGGGGAAATGCAGGAGAATCTAAGGTCCAAAATGTGAAAATGGCGGCTTCCTATTAGTCAGAATCTGGGCTTGCTTGCATTTCTTTAAAAAATACGCTGAAGTTATATATTTAAATACCCTTTAAATATTCCATCACTAACAATAAAAAATAGTTTAAATGTATTGACATTCCATCTGCTATCCAACTCTCAACAGATTTATATTAAGAAACAGATGAACACTTTTGTGCTGGGAAAATAATTTCATAAGGCAAAATAAATTATAAAATATGTATATTAATTACACACAATTCAGATTTTTGTTAAAATAATTTTGATATCCAATCGATTTCTCAAGCACATTTCTTCTACTAACTTTATGGTTCAGAGTGGGGCAGGCACTTAGATTTATGGTTTCTAGAACACAGGTAATTTTGCACTATTTTGAGTTACTTTTTGCTTCACTCTACTTATGACTAATTGCACACACTGCAGAAAAAACTATCACCAATGACTTCCGCTGCACCTAATAAATTGCAACCATCCAGCATATGATAGATGAAGGGATGCTCAGAACAAACAAATGATGAGTGCGTGTATGTAATACTCAACTTAATCTCCTTTCGTTTAATTCTATTAATTTCTAAGATGTAACATTATATTATGTAACTGTCATAGTAGGTGATAGGCTTATACAACAAAAAAAAGGACATTATGCTATAAATTTATCAGATTGTGTCTCCAAAGCATATAAACACATCTTCCCTGTAGGCCAGGCTTTGCCTGGAATGGAAGCTCATATTTTGTGTGACCCAAGTCAAGACAATACAGATATGACATTTCTGTACCCAGATGTGTCTGCTTGTGTGTGTCTCATCATTTCTCATATCTTTTCTAAATCTGCTTACTAGTGATGATTTTATTTTCAAAAGAAAAGAGAAAGGGGACATAAAAGTGGATTTGCTTGGTTATTTAGGCCTGTTTATATGTGAAATGTGAAAAGTGCTTTTCATAAAGGAAATATATATTTGCATATGCTCATAAAATATTTATGTTGAAATACACAAAACACAGTCATTCACGATCCCTTAATTAGTCTTTAAGTAGAATAAGAACTTAATTAAAATATAATTTGTTAATTCATTAGTGTGGGGTATAACTTTGACACTGATTTTCAGTAATTAATGGGTCCTGAAAGAACATAATTTATTTGGTTGTTTTCACTGTATTTTCCCTTTAACACTTTCTTCTTTTTCATATCATTACATTTTATAAAGGGGAAAGAATCAAGGTGTTTTTTAAAACAATTTAGACCATATAACCAAATAACTTCTGGTTAAATGTCACTTTATTAAAGGGTCTCCTCTGATTATCCCATAAAACTGTAGCCTATCCTGCCATGAATATCTGCATCACCGTGTTTTATTTTTTCTTTGTAATGCCACCAGTTAACAGTCTCTATATTTACTTATTTGAATGTTTATTTTCTTCCTTCCATAAAGAAAACACCATGAGGACAGGGAGTTTGTTTTCTTCACTGCTGTATTTTCAGAACCTAGAACAGTGCCTGGCACAGAGTAGGCAATCAGGTGATGTCTATTGAATAAATGGCTGCCTCTTACTAAGTTGCATGGACATCAGAAGATGATATACAGTTAAAAACAACCCATACATAAGAATACAGTTGCAGTATGATCAGACCACCAGAGGTTAAATACATTAATTCTATTTATCAGCAATAACTGATACTCGGTGAGGAGAGCCTACAGAGATCCTAAGAGGACTACAAAAACATTCTATAAGGAATCATAAAAATAAACAGCTATCAAAAGATCCACAGAGCTTTAAAAACAAAATTAAACATATGTCTAAAGTAACCATCCTTACTCTTGGCTCTGGAATAGATGAAAATTCAAATCGCTATTGTATTAAGCAAACAAAATATGTAGAAGGTGAAAATCTAATATTTTTAATAAATGACTTGAAACATAAGCTTTAAAATACTTATTCATGATACATCCGGGGCTATGTAACACCTGGTAAATGTTAGTTAAATGAAAGTTAAGTAACACCTGGCCCAGTCTTTCCGGAATCCATCCTCACATGAGGAGACATGAAAACAGACTTCTTTCCTACTCAGCTTAAGACTAGTAATGGGGTGTGCTGGTTTTCCCAGAAAGGGTACTAAACCATGAATAAAAACTGAGGCAAGAAAGAAGGTGGCATGTTTGGGAATCCGCCTGTACAAAGGTTTATGATTTATAAAGTACAAGACTTTAGATTAGAATGATTAGATTAGAAACACCAAATGATTAGAAACACCAAAGTTACTGTTTAAGAAGCCAAATAGTGATGTTTTAGATTAACAACCTGCAATATACCATACCAAAAAAGCTTCCTACAATACTAGTACATTCTATAGAGAATATATTCATTGGGTTTAAAGCTCGTTATTTCTGCAAACTGACCTAAATTCTAGTACTGTGGACCAGACAAAAAAATTACTGAGGATATTGCAACTGACCAATGCATTTACCTTCATTCTTCTCTCCGTCTCCCCAGTCATGAGGTCTTAACCATGACAGTCTACATTTCTTCTTCATGAAATGAACCATCTGCTAAATTGCTGCTTGAGATTTGAAGCTAGTCCCAATTGTTGGTTTATTAAATGTAATAAGTTACAAAAATGAAGTGTTAAAATTATAATCCACACAGGCAGAATAAGCAGAGATTCCCAAATAGAATTATAAAAATCTTAACTTGTATTTTTTGACTTGTGATTTTAATATTGCCAGTCTAATACACTAGCACCTCTCATATTGCATTTTAAAAAATAGAAAGAGAAAAGAAAAAGGTATGTAAAGAGCAATCTCTTCTGTGCATATACAAATATTTCATTACCCAAGCAATTCTTCCAAAATAGAAATGAATAATAAATCTATGGGGCACATGAGTGGCTCAGTCAGCTAAGCAGCTGACTGGCTCGGGTCATGATCTCATGGTTTGCGAGTTCAAGCCCTACCTCAGGCTGGAGCCTGTGAGTTGGAGCCTGCTTCAGATTCTGTGTGTGTGTGTGTGTGTCCCTCACTCTCTCAAAAATAAACATCAAATTTTTTTAAAAAGAAATGAAATTAATAATCTAAAGTGATAATGTCTGTAAGGAATGATTTATAAACGCCTAAATTCTCTTCAATATATTATACTTAGTTAATTAAAAAAATGCTTAATAACGTTTAGTAAAATTTTACACAACTTACTGCAAATGGAAAGCCATTACAAAATCTTTTCCAATTGGTGGATTAATGCTTCTCAAGAAATTCACTATTGCTAGATATGAATAGTGAGGAGATAAAGGTCTTCTTAAGGTCACTGCACTCACCTCAATTTGTTGATTAAATTTTACAGAATGAAAATTGAAGTCTTAACTCCAATGCCGAAGAGGAACAAGATGATGATATCTACACGTGTTCACATTACAGATAAACATGAAAACCGGGGGTTGGCACAGAGTTTTTGCAAGTCTTTTCCCTATAATTTTTCCAAGCCCAAGTTTTGATCCCTTCAAATATATATATGTGTGTGATTATACACACACATACGCACATAAAATCAGGGGATACACATTAGCTGCTAACATTTGTTTAAATACAAGGGCTTCCGTGAGAAATACAAAGAGTATTTTATTGCATCCATTTCTTTACATGAAAAATTTTAGCTTTGGTCATACAATAAAAAAAGATTGCCTCTTGAGATGGTTCTTTCTCTGTAGCAAAGGCAAGATAGTAAGCTAATTGAGAAAGCAACCCTTTGGTAAGACCCCTGGCTACTATGGCTGAAAAAGCTAAAAATCCTGGGTGAAAAATGACAAAATACATAGCCATTCTCAAAACTAAGAAAGGCAAATAACAAGTTCCCAGAAATGAAGAGAAAACTCAAATCTCAAGCAGGGAAGAGGAGCCTGGTGAGGAAACCTGGGATGTGATTTGCATAAAAGTTAGGTCAGAACCCATACCTGTGGAGAAACACCTAGAAGCTCACTGCAGGGGCGCGTCTGCATCCCAGCACGAGGGGCCCCAAGGAAAGTGCACTCCACAGAAGGAAAGCTCCCAGGAAAGTCTCAGGAAGCACAAGAAAACAAAAGATGAGAAGAAGTGGCAGATTCAAATTCACATCTGGGAACTACAGATAGTAGATAAATATGAAGGAAATTTTAAATGACTATGTGTAAAATATATAACCTGATAAAGATAGTGATAGAAACCACAAAGTAAGAAAAAGACATAATGAAAGAAAAAAAAAAAACAACAGGCAGACTTTGAAGGAAACAAAAAGAAGTTGTGGAATTGATAGTCACTGAAACTGAATTTTAAAAAAATCAACACACAGGTTAAGGAGTACATTAAATCCAACTGAAGAGAGTAAATTATTAAATTGGAAGGCAGATTTAAGGGAATATCCTAGACTGAAACAAATGGATTAAAGAGATGGAAATTAGAAAAAAAGAGATTAAGAGATACGAAAGTTACAATGAATAAGTCTGATTTGTATTTAATAGGGACTCCAGAGTCATCAAATTTAAATCAGATTGAATCTCAAACAGGATAAATCTTTAAAATTCACACCTAGGTAAAAGCATGAATAATAGTGTATGTTTCAAAATACAGTGTAGCAATTTGGAGTTAGTGATGTGTCATTGAGACCTGGGACTGCCACAATATGTAGACATACAGGAATGTGGGTTGGTCACCTTATGTTCATTTTATAAGTAAAATTTTCTATTTGTTTACATAGTAACAGACTGGGGCAGGAGAAAATATACATATATACAAATGTATGAACTAGTAAAAATTTTGTAGAGCCTCTCAATTTAAAAAACTTGTTTACAGATATTATTTGAACCTTGTCATTCAAGTAGCAAATGTTTAGCACATACTGAATAAGGGAGTAAAAATTTATGAACTATACAAGAGCAAGCAATTTGGTTTAATATTTGATATGGGCTCTCTGTGTACTTTTCAGTTTCTTCACTGAACAGTGATGTACTCTAGTCAATAAGCTTCTCAAGACCAGAACCTTTATCAGCTGGGCTACAGAGCTCACCACTGAGTCTTACCCATTAGAGTTACTCAATTCTTTTATGAATAGATGAGTTGCTGTTGCCTAAGCAGTGATGAGATCACATTATTTCTCTGTAATGGAATACAGCCCCATGATGGACAGAACTAAATCAGAGACGGCTGTTTTAAATGGCATCTGGACAAGAGTATCTGACACAATGTCATCCAACGTGTCACAAAATTACCTATGAAGATACAGGCAAGGAGGAAAACTCAACATGCAACTGAAACCAGGCATAATAATGAGTGTACAACCAGGAAAAAAAGGAATTTCTACATATGATGAGGCCAATGAAACTGGACTAAAAAACAACAATTCATGGTCAACTCACGTTTTGCAACCAGAGGTACCCATCCGAAAGTCGCTAGATGGTTTTTTCATCCCTCCTACACTTTCTCCCCCAGGAAGGTAAGGGCAGAACAAACTTAGGTGGGGGTGGTCATGGACTCAGCCACCATCTTGCTGCTGTGAAGTAGCTGCTTTTTCAGACAAAGACAAAGCCATCTGCTTCCATTCTCATCATTGTTGATATCACTGCTACGTCCATTCACAGCCATGTCTCAGAAACCAACTGAACAGGAAGTGGGGACAGAGCCCCCTGGTAGCACACTGCACTGCATCTTGGACAGTGGCTTGCCCCACCAGCACAATGTTGCAGGTAAGGGGCGGGGGACACTGCTGGGCACATGTACATTTTCTGGATTGTATGTGCTTGCCTGATCTACCTAACTTTGTGTCAGAAGTCACAGAGAGTCCCTGTAAGGCCAGCAAAACAAGACAACATGAAGGACATTTGTACTGGGCACTGGATGTTGGCTAGGAGCCGGGCAGTCTACCAAAGCAATGCTGCTAAGAAGAGCTCACCCGACCCCAGGCAGGGTGAGTGTTTTAGCAAACACAAATTCTAGGTTGAGGTAAAACTGAAGATAAATAAACAGTAATATATGGGTTTTATAAACATTTTACAAAAATAAAATGGGATATCATCTTATACATTTGGAGGATGAGGAGGCCCTTTAAATTCATTGCTGCAGAAATCAGTGGTTTTCAGAAACGAGCATGCTCAAGGATTCACAAAGCCAGACCTCTTCATAGAAGAAAAGCAGAAATCCATTTGTTGTGAATAGGCCAAGGCAAAAATAAAATGAGATTTTACCCTTAGGAAATAATCAAACGTGTTTGCAAGACACAATATATACAAATGCACAATGATGTCGATAATAGTATTGCTTAAATTAACAAAAGATGGAAGAAAAGCATTACTATCTAAGAAAAACGTTAATATCCAACAATAGGGAATTGGTTAAATTGTAAAGCACTTGAGAGATTCCCAAAATGATTTTTAAAGTGCACATTCATTGATGTGGAAAGATGGTTATGACTTGTAATTAATTGAAAAAAGTTATGAAGGAGTAAAATGTTTTTAAAACTTTGCATACATACACAGATTTGCAAATGCAGAGGAAGAGAGGTCTGAAAAGTTCACACTAACAGATTAATAAAGGCTATCCTGGGGTTGTGGGATTATGATTGACCCATATTTTTTATTTTCTCCAATCTGGGTTATGAATTGTGAATAAATCATAACATTTTCCATGATAAATTTGCTTGTACAATAACTTTAAAGCTAATATGTATAATGATATAAGTGGAGAAATGAGCAATGTAAAGTTTGTAGGACTAAATATAGTTGTGGAAGTAAAACTTGAACTTGAGGTGGTGATAGACAAATTGATACTAAAGAAGACAGAAAGTAGAAGAAAGCTCTCGTAGAAGTTTAAAAAATGACAATAAGGAGATGAAAGTATTGAGGGAGACAATGATAGAAACGGCAGGATAGAATTTATTTACACACTTCATGTACTTGTTCTAAGAAAGAAAAGAGAAAAGTTGTAACAAAATAATCATCAATGACATTACAGGAAAAAAAAAAGGCTTTCCTCACTTGAGAAAAAAATTCAAGTAAGTAGGCAGAATAAGCTTACTATATTAAAAAAAGAATCAGTGAAAGCAAAAAATACACATGGAAGCAACTTTCAATTATACAAAAATAGTGCAATTACCCAGGCTGCCAAACAAAATACACAAAGAAGCAAACAAAAACAGATCAAAGGAATAAACATCAGACTGGTCTAAATTTCTCAACAATTATATATATGTTAGAATATAGTGACATTACATTCTTCAGAGGCATGGAGGGAAATGGTGGTAATTTCATGTTGGTATGAATCACAAACTGCGTTGCATGTATGAAAGTTGAAAAAAATATATTTTAAGATATTCAAGGATTCAGAAATATTCAACCCATGGACCTGCTTTTTATAAAATTGCCTAAAGATATACACAATCACAGAGGAAAAATAAGTCTGAATAAGAACTCAAAGAATGGAAATTTAGGGTTTCCAAGTTTTATGTATTTATGTGTTTTCCTGAAATTACTGAAATTGCTGAAATGCAATTTTGGAAATTCTGGAGTCTTTTTTTTTTTTTTTGTCATAATGGATATGCCTTAGATTGGGGGGCAAAGGTTGGTTTTTATAATGATTTGTCAACTATCTATATCCATTTTTCTACTTTCCCTAACAGCAAGAAATGTGTTTCATATTTAATATGACCTTTTCTTAATATTTGTTTCTGTTCTCCAAAAATATACTAACATGTTACAGTGAAACGACCACAGTGAAATGACCACAAACAAAAATGGTGGTCACTTTAGGGTCAGACCTGCTAAAGGGGATGCCATGTGTGTCACTGCCAAAGCAAAGCCATACATGTTTGGCAGGCATCTTTCCTAAAGGCCTTGAGTAATGACCATGGAAAATGTCAAAAATTCATATTAAGCTCTGATTGTCTTTTTTGTTGTTGCTGTTATCAAACTGGAGAGAACTATTAATTATTAATACTCCTGTGGCCGTTATGTCCATTATGAATTTCCTCTCCTAATTAGGTCCTTGAATGTTCCCTTGAGTCCCTTAAAAATCAGCAACACAATTTCGACAAAGTTAAAAACATACGTGTGGAAGAAAGACTGAACTAAAACATCAGTAACTAAAAGTTATCTCAGAATAAATGTTGTCTTCTTATCCTCCGTATACATTTTCTTTTATCTACTTTCTAAATTTTCTAAAATAATCATCTATTACTTTTAAACTAGAAAAAAAACCAGAAAAATCTAAGAATAGATGCATACCATTTTTATATACCATAGAATGACAAATAGTTTTCACAAGGTATTGTATACACTATAACCTCAATTATGCAGGAAGAAAGAAAAGGCAGAAATACTTTTAAAAATGTAAACAGCTGCATTCAGCGAATGGTGGAATGATGAGTGATTTATTTTTTTCCTTCTATTTTCCAATATTTGCTTATTTTATAATATAAACATGTATATATTTCATATTGAGAATATAACTTTATAAGTAAAGATAAGGAATCATTTTTTTAAATGTTTGTTTATTTTTGAGAGCGAGAGAGACAAGAGTGTGAGTGGGGAGGGGCAGAGAGAGAGGGAGACACAGAATCTGAAGCAGGTCTGAAGCAGGCTTCAGGCTCTGAGCTGTCAGCACTGAGCCCAACACCAGGCTCTACCCTATGAACTGTGAAACCATGACCTGAGCCAAGTCGGATGCTCAACCGACTGAATCACCCAGGCGCCCTACGGATAAATTTTCTTTTTACATGAATTTGTCTGATTATCCCATCAGTGCTAATTTTTACATAGAACGTTCAAGGTCAGGATAACCTTTTTGATAAAGCTAAAATGTAATTTCTGAAAATTGCTGCCTCAAATATGGATTAAAATTGATATCAGTATTCATCAACACTTTATTTAGATTCTACCTGAAAGAAACGGAGAAACTTTAATACAACAGCAGGGGGTTGAAAATTCACTCAATATCTAGAAGCCTCCAATGTAGAGACACTTTGACCACTCTAAATAAAAGCATCAAACAAACATTGATTTTTCTTCTTTACTATCATACCATCAATCCGATTCGACTTGTCATCTGTCAAAGAACTTTTGATCTCAAAAGTGCTTCCATAAAGAAAAGGGATATGTGACAAGGGATAAGACAGAGTGGGAGCCGCTCATTAAATTACTAATTGGAACAGAGCTGGAGATTCGCCCTCCAGGCAGATACAGAAAAATCATCAAAGTCCGGTTCATGTCCCCAAATGGAACTTTCTAACAAGCAGCGACACACATTTTTAGTTTGAAGACTGGAGCACTGATACTCCTGAGATGGCAGCATTGATCCCTGGCAGGGCGGCAGGAAGCCCCTATCTTCGAGGGCGGGTGAGTGACAACACAGTGTCTTCTCCGTGACACCCTAACACGACCAAGACCGCTCCTACTTTTCAACAGGGGGTCGTTTCCCTGAGAAAGCAGGAGTGATGTGTTTTCCTTCCAGTTGTCAGTCCACAGGGATCTGAAACTTACAGCACTGCTCTCCCCGTGGGCCCCGGGGACTGTGGATTGTCTTCCGCCGAGGCCTACCAAACCACTGTCACGGAGCGGCGGGCGACCTTTCTTTTCAATCTCTGCACTTTCCAGGAGTTCTAAATCAGTTGACTTTCAAGCTCGATGAGATGGCATATGCCCTAGTTTGAAGAACAGATGGAGGCTTGGGGGAAAATTGTTTCTGCAGGCTTGCTACAAACAGTACTGCTCCATAAAAGTGAACCATTCGCACTAATTTCTCACATAAATTATAGAGGCAGCGGAGCACCAGCCCATTCAGCAGAAAACCTCTCATCTAGCTTTCAGAGGTCATCGAACCGATTTAAATTAAAGTTATTTCTGATACATGGCCGTGTTTTCATGCTGTACACTTTTAAAACATCACAATTTACATCGAGTAAAAGAATGGCATTTAATTGCGTATGCAGTCCCCTCCTCCAAAAAACACAGAACGGCACAGTAATTGCCAGAGGAATTTTTTTTTAAGACTTCTAGAATAAGCCCTGTCTATTAATTAATCACAGAGGAATTAATGGTGGAAACGTGGCAGCTCTCTCGTACAAAAATCAGGTAAATTGTCACTTCTTTTGTAAAATTTGCCTTACAAATTCTACTAAGGCTTGCTTTCCAAACTCGAGCTTTGGCCATTATCAAAAGAAATAGAAACCCTGGACAATTCCAAGAGAACATTCTTCTTCATGTGAAACAAATTATTCAACTCTTAAATAAATTTGCCTACAAGATTTCAGAAATCAATACTGGTTTTACCTGGGGTAGGGGGTGGGTATAGATACAACATTAGTTTTTTACGTTCTTAAGAAACTGAAACATTAAGAAATTGCAGGTACCAAAGGACTAATGATTAATCAAAACTGTAGAATTTTGAGAACAATATAATGAGGACTAATGGATCAGGTATCATAACACGAGGTGACTTACTTTAAACGCAATACTATTTACAGATAATGAGCTACCACAGTTTGGGGCCAATTTTAATTGTAAGAAAATTAGCACATGATTTTAATAATAATTATATTCAATAACTGTTTTTCCTAGTAGGAAATTATCAGTTATGTCAATGAAAACAGTCACATTGACAGAGCTTTTTATAGTTCATGAATATCAATGCTGCTGAGAACTGAAAAGAATCAAGAAAAAGAACAAACTGAGAAGAAATTCTGAAGAGTCATGCACGAGTATTAGCAACTTGTGAGTCAACCCAGAATTGAGGGTGTGGTACAGTCACTGTCAGTAGAAATTTTAAAAATAAGGGGCGCCTGGGTGACTCAGTGGGTTGAGCATCTGACTTCGGCTCAGGTCATGATCTCACTGTCCACGGGTTTGAGCCCCACATCGGGCTCTGTGCTGACAGCTAACTCAGAGCCTGGAGCCTGCTTCAAATTCTGTGTCTCCCTCCCTCTCTACCCCTCCCCTACTCATGCTGTCTCTCTCTCTCTCAGAAATAAATAAAACATTAAAAATTTTTTTTAATTAAAAAAATAAATTTAAGCATCCACTTAATTTATGCACATCAGTTTCTTTATTTGGACGATCAAACTGGACATAGATATTTAGTCATTTAGACAGGGTGACCTTGCCATTTTGAAATTTAAGAAATTAAAAAAATCAGTTTACATATAAAGGAACATTTTCATAACAAAAGTCCAACTCACCGAAACCATTGCATATAATTCTGGACTGTGCATTCAAACTTACTGGAATTTCTAGCCAATATTTCTCCCTTGAACTTTTCCATGAACATCTCAAAATATACTTATTTTACTAATTATGAAACAAAATTTATTTTTTAATATTTATTTATTAAACATTAAAAACAGTGTGAGTGAGTGAGTGAGTAGGGGAGGAGCAGAGAGAAAGGGAGAGAGAGAATCCCAAGCAGGCTCTCATTACAGAGCCATGAACACTGTGTTGTCAGCACAGACACTCAGGGACAATAAGCTCATGACCTGAGTCGAAATCAAGAGTCAGATGTTCAATGGACTGAGCCACCCAGGCGCCCCATGAAACACAACTTCTTAGAGCTCCCATAGTTAAAAATACTCCACCCCTTCACCTAGCACACGGTGACTGATAGACGGTAAGGCCTCGAGAAGTAAAACTCGAAGATAGTCCATCTGCTCTAGTACGCTTTCCATCATTCAACAGGGGCCACTGGGAACCCATTCCATGCCACGTACTGCTCTAGGCGCTGCGATACATGAGTGAACAAGCCAGAAATGCAAAATTCCCTTGTTTAGAAACTTTAGAATATGCCCCTTTATTTAACCTTGATATTGACTCCATTGTAGGTCCCTATCTGGTTTTCATTTTCTTTCATTTTTCTTACTATATGCCAACTTTCTGTGTTTTGTAGTTCTTCATATAAACGTATCAGTACATTTATGTAATTCATTAGTTTAAAAATTAGAAAAGGTAGTTTTTAGTTACCTGATTAATGTTAATTTATGAAGTCACTTTTTAATAGAAAAACAAAGTTGTGTGATCCAAGTTTTAATCAACAGGTGACTGTACGATGCATACATTCACCACAGGGGAGGTATGTTTACGGTATGACACTGTATACATATCCAAAATGCTGGTACAGAAGATGATGTTCTTGGCAGTGAGGTGAGGCTAGCTAGAGTCCTTTCTCATGCATACCTGCCTACGCATACCCGTTCTGGCCTGGTTAATTTTATTTCAGTAGAACAGGTTACTAACACCGTTTATATATTCAATAACGGACAAGAAAACAAGAATGCAGAAATGCCCCCCACGGCGATGCCATTCTGGACGAAGCCTGTGACAACCTTGCCAGATGAGAGATTGTAAATTGCCGACAAACCTATTTTGAGATTTTTCCCTTTATAAGACAATCTGGATGTTTGCTGTCTGAACTGCATTTGTAGTAGGGTTAGTATTATATCCTGATTTGGCTAGACATTTATAGGGTATCTATTTCTTACTCAAACCTTTCTAATACCTGGGACACTTTTGTGCGTGTTCATTAGAAATTTAGTGAAAGCAAGAGTCTTAGTGTGTCACATTTTGTCAAGAAGCATGGTACCATGGACAGCTGGAGAAAGGTGATTTCTATCAGTCTCTACTGTATCAAAATGCCTATAAAGTGAAAGGACTTAAGAGACACCTTAGTGTAGTTGTAGCTTTCCCAACTAAATGAATAGCTTATGATACCATATTGTTAATTTAAAACAACTCCAGGGTGATTCTGACATTTTTCTTCAAGTCCTTCTGCCAAGGTCTATATCAAAGTTATTTTAAAATAACCTGTGTTTCGGGAAGCGGGAGGGGGAGGGGCTTGGGTGGCTCAGCCAGTTAACTGTGTGACTTCGAGAGCTCAGAGCCTGGAGCCTGTTTCAGTTTCTGTGTCTCCCTCTCTCTCTCTGCCCCACTGCTGCTCACACTCTGTCTCTCTCTCAAAAACAAAATAAAAACATAAAAAATTAATTAATGAATTAATTAAATAGCCTGTATTCCCATGCCATTTTAAAACAATGGCTTGTTACCAGAATTTATAAGACGGTGAATTTCATGGGTTCCTTAGGATTTATATTTCTGCTCATCATTAAGTGTGTAAATAATTATTATTTCACATTCCTTCCCATCACTG
>NW_027528624.1:7688114-7688523 GCF_008692635.1 Crocuta crocuta | reverse complement strand
AGGAGAAGCAGGGAGGGGAGGGGAGGGGAGGGGAGGGGGCGGAAGGGAGCCTGCAGGGGGCAGGGGAGGGAAGGCGGGGTCAGCCCCACAGGAGGCCTGAAGGCTCCTGAGACTTCCTGGGTGGGCAGTGGGGGCCGGGTGGATGATGGGGGCAGAAGTGAGAGCCCAGTTCACAGAAGACTTTTCTACTCCCAGGTGGAGATTTCAGATGTGGAAATTCGAGCGCAATTTTAGAGCGTCTGCTGTTCATGCTGGGTATCTGCTTGGTAACTTATCCAGACTGTTGAGCTGTTTCTCCCTCCTGTTGCCTAAACTCTGGATATTGAAGATAATGGTCACAGAATAAAGTCATGTCCCTGAATGTTGGTAGAGTCAAGAGGAAGGTAGAAACAGAGACAGGCTTCAAAGT
>NW_027528624.1:7618461-7687919 GCF_008692635.1 Crocuta crocuta | reverse complement strand
ACATCAAAGTTTTTGTTTACGTCATTGTCATGTTTTTTAAAGTCTTTAGCCATTAATAATTAACAATTTAATTACTTTAGCTCTGTTTAGAAAACACATACTTAAAAATAAAAGGTAAGCCGGAGCTCGCCTGGTAGATTTCATATTACAGATCAGACCTATTCATTTTTTCCTAGGTAATTCACTTGCCACTGGTAAGTATAGGGAAAAATTTCACTACAAAAATTTTGCAAAACTTTTTTCACGTTTACCAAGGAATGTTTGATTAGTGTAGACAGCCATGGCAAAAATGCATGGATCAGTCCTACTTTTTCATTTTAACGGTAATTTGCACACAGCTATAGTCTCTATCTGGCCAGCAGGTTCAGGCATTTATTCTGACTGCCACTCTTTTAATGTAGAGCAGCACAGTCTAATATGGTAACCATGTGGCTATTTAAATTAAAATTAATTAAAATTAAAAATTTAGCTCCTCAGTCTCACTAGGGACATTTCAAGCGGTTAATGGCCACATATGGCTACTTGTAATTATTAGACAGTGCAGATGTAGAACATTTCCACCATTGCAGAAAGTTGTATCAGACTGTGCTCTGATTCTTAGGGATACCATACGGACTAGACTGAACCGCACAGATTCCGGCATTTGGTCTGCCTTGTTGTTTTCGCATGTGGAACAAATACCAGTTTCATACGCACTAAACTAGGGCAGCAGCTCAGGATACGGGATGAAAAATCTAAATGTGCAAAAGACATTTACCGACATCTAACCTTTACTTCTATTTTCCGACTTAATTAGGTCATTTATACGTAGTTACCAGAGAGTCACTCTATTTCAAGAATCCATGCTAATTTCTAGTAGCGATGATGGGGTCAGTTAATGTAGAACAAGTGGGGAACTTGGGGCCATGGGCAGGAACGATCGGCGACTTCACAGATTAGCTGTGTCTCAGATGCCGGACAGCCTCCATCATGCTCCAGAACATTGGCTCCTAAGTATTTCCGAGTCAGTGCCTCTTGAAATTCTGATAAAAGATTTACCACTTCTTACAACTTAATCATGCACACCATTTCAGGCACTCACAAACCCCTTGGCGTCCCAGCGGTGTTGCAAGAGTATGGAGAGAGGACGACTATTTTCCTGGGAAACAGAGCTACTCAGAAGCTGTTAGCAGGGGGTGAGCTGTGACATGAAGACCTGGGCTCCTGGGCTCTGTCCGCACACAGGAAGGAAGTAGAGTGCAGAGTCCTGGGTTGTTTTATGTTTCGACCTTTGTTTTTATTTTGTGGGGTGCAGGAGGCTAGCCCTGCTTCCTCCAACGTTCAAGGCCCCTTCCTTAGGTATGGCATCCTAAAGAAGCTCTCTGCCCCTCCCAGGCACCAGGCTGTCTTCACAGCAGGTGCAGCAAAGGAATAAATACGAATATATTGAGAGATTGTCCACAGCCCATACTTAAGAATTTTAACGCTTTACTTTCAGTATTAGTGTAGTGTAACTGAAATGTGGTTGGTGAGACTTTAAGAGACAGAAGCCTACAGGTTATAGGATAAGATGCTTTCTTTAAATATATGCTATTATTCTACCAACGGCAGTGAATAAATTGCTTCCTTTTCATTCTGACTTTTTGGCTTGCTGAATCAGTAATATTGTCAACAGTAACTTAAAAGAATTAATATAGCTATAAAAAACAAAAGTAGTTTATATCCCTTCTGACTGTTGGATTATCAGAGATAAAGCAAAATGATTCATCCTACATTTTCATTATTTTCAAGATGATTTGTTTTTCTTTGTCTCCTCACACTTCCAAAACTTACGCATAAGGTTATTTGAACAGGTCAAAATAAATCTATTAAAATTTTTATTGACATAATTTTTATGTGCTATAATTGCTTAAGACACTAAAATCCACTCACTTTTTATAAAGAATTATAGCATATTCTTTTACTCCACAGGAATGAGGTTTTTAAGAAACTCCACTGTATTACCCTGTGGAACTAGTATACAGACAAGCAAGAAATCCATGTAACTCGTCAAATATAAACAACCCCAACAATGACAGTAAAGTTTTGGGAATATATACTCATGCTGAGACTAAAATATCTAAATTACTTATATTTGCTATACATCCTTTCTCATTATATGCACATTGTCACATAACAAATTCACATTTTAATAGAAAAGTTTGAAACCGAGCTAGAGATAGTGATGTCCTTCATCCTTCTAAAAAAATTATGACAAAATTTAATAACAGGGACACCTTGGGGATTTCTATCGCGAAATAACTTGTGGTAATTCTAAGTTCAATATTTGGATACCAAAAGACTTCTCGAGATTTAGAAATGCTTGATAATTATAAGAAAACATTTAAAGACACACTGAAAACAGCACAAACAATTCTCTTATTAGTTTTTCCATAAAGGAAGAAAATTTGATGAATCCATGTAGTTACTTTGAGGAATTCTTTATTTTGGTCATTTTACTTTTTTAATGTAAATCTATGTGTACCGATTATGCACAATTCCTACCTTCACCTTCAGACACTACTGTGGGGCTTTTTAGTTAAACGGGTCAACTGCTTCAGTTGGATGATATTTGGCAAAAACCTTTCATGTTCCTCAGCCTGATGTGATACGCATGCACAACTCTGTCTTTAGCCCGAGAAACCCTTTTAGCTGATAAATATCACCCAAAGCAAAGTCCCTGATACCACAAAATAATTAAATAGCAGAAGCTGTTTAGAGATCAGCATTTCGTTTTTCAAATTAAATGTAAAAGCCTTCTCCAGTTAAGAGATTGGCAAGTTTTTACAAATAACATCAGTAAGCCTTTTAGAAAGAAACACAGCCACATTAGGATGGAGTCATTAGGCAATACATTTATTTTGAAGCCAATTAACCTTTTGTCAGAAAAATGTCGGTGCTGTAATGGTTTCAGCGTGGAGGTCAGCCTCTAACCGGGCACGTATGACAGCCACCACCGCCGACACGTGCCGCAGACAGAGGGAGAGTGCAGCAATGAGAACCAGGCTTCTTTTGTATTCCGCTCTGCATTTCCAGGGAGCAGACAATCTTGACCTATCCATTTAGGTAATTAAAGCTTCCATTTGGAAGTGTCCTGCAGGAAGGTGAAATTTGGGGGAGATAAATGGCTGTTGCTCTCCGTATTCAGCCACCAGTTCCATCATTTGATGGACTGCCTGAAACAGGCTGGGCTGCCAGGTTCTCATAAAAATAGAGATGAATTGGGCAGGGGACAATTCTCTAAGGCAAGGCAACTCTGTCATTTTCTGTTTTGCAGGCTGTAATTTAATTGTTAGTCAAGGTGGACAGCTGACACAAGGGGGGTTTCTCTAAGAGCTTACCCATCATCTTCCCCGCTCTGAGAAATCACTCCAGCTTATTTAGTTAGCCACCTTGCTTCAGCGTTGGGAGAGGTCACTGGTTTCCCCAGCTGTGCCCTGACTTACCTTCCACGCGATTTTGTTTCCCTTCGAATCATGCTCAAGGGCAATGGGGAAGTCTCCTCGCTCATAAAATTTTCGAAACACTGTGGGCTTCGTGGGTCTTTCCTTAAACGCTCCTGCAGCGGGAGGGCCTCTCACCTTCAAAGAAAAGCAAAAAGTAGGAATCAGGTTTTAAAATACACTGAAAAATGCACAGTGAAAAAAGACTTTTCTTCAGTTTTAGTTCATGTGAAATATTCTGGAAGATGAAGACCTAATTGTCTAATGATGGACAACAGCAAGTTCAGTAATACAAAAGTTTAAAGAGAAGAATTATTTTATAATCAATATTAATAATTTACTTTATTTCAAGTTACGTTAGAAAGTATTCTAGAAAAAGTCACTTAAAAATATCACGTTATAAGGGGAAAAAAGCCTAAACTTTTGTTAAGAAAAATATTTTAACGAGGTAGCTAAGTTCCACTTAGAATGTTAAAACTTTTAAGATTTCCAGTAATTGCTAGTTCTAATCTCAGGTCTGATATACTTTATGGAATACTGAATCAATTTAAAATATGTCCTTTAAATCTTTCTATATAGATAAAATGGTAAAATATGTTCTCATATTATAACAAACTATGAAAATGTTATATAAAATTAAATTATAACAAATAAGAAAATTATAAAGAAAACTGGTGATCTACTATGTATGTGTATAGCATACATTTGATATTATGAATTATGAGGAATTAGCATTAGATTACATGTGAATCTTTCATCCCCCCAAATTGAGATTTTTCTCAAAGAAGAAACATTTCATATTGAGTTATTCACATTGAGAATATTTTTAAAGCTATATTATTTACATGTGAACTAATTCATTAGATTACAAAATTGAAAGTGATTAGTGAACTCTTTAGAAAATTACAGACAACTGATTATCTTTCTCTGAAAGTTTCAGTGCAGACTCTGACATGGGGCTCAGTCCCACGACCATGAGATCATGACCTGAGCCGAGACCAAGAATCAAATGCTTAACCAAGTAGTCCATCCCAGCTGTCCCTATTTATAAATTTAATAAAAACATGATTAATTTGTTAATTCTTTTTCTATGTGTGTGTTAATTCTTAATATGAACAAAATAGCAAATAATTTATGTAATATAACTTACTTGATATAATGCTGATCTTTAATATTCACGTAAAAATTTTTAATTTTAACAAAGAAGTATGTAAAAATATATCTAGTATAATAAATATACTAAATATGACAAATACAGTTTGAGTGGCATATAGAAACACTAATGCTAAAAACTGAATAGGGTATTAAAATATTAAGAAGATTAAATGCTGAAATGGAGTTGAAGAGTGAGGTAACATGAAGGCATTTGTTAGAGTTTATTAGAGTTTAGAATTTTCTTCACTACATTCCACATTATTCCCAGCATACAATTACTTACAATTACATAAGTAACTATGGCAAAGCAAGATTGCCTCTCACTTATAAGAGACTTGAAGTTTGTTCTGGTATTAGAATTATTGGCCACCATTTTCAGACAAATTTATCTGTTAAGTAACCATGTGTATAGGACGACAGCTTTGTGCAGAACTCTGAGCTGGATGCTACATATACATCGTCTGCTACATTAGTATAACAGAAACTGTGGGGATGCCATTCCTGGACTTTAGCAATTCATGGAGAGGTCGATTTTGAATCACATTTTTGGAAACTGACAAAGAATTGACAACTTGAATTTTGCCGACAAGTTACATACCAACAACAACAAAAGATTACCATCTGCCATCATGTCACCATTTTAACATCCCTTAAAAAGTGGTATACATAATCCAAAGAAAGAAAACTTAGCCATATTAAGCCAGCATCATGCATATTTATAGAAAGCTATAGTGCAATAGTGTATATGTGTGTTCATGTGTGTTTGTGTGCATTGTATTATTGTATAGTACTAGTTGTTGGTCAACAAATACCTCATTTTTTGTTTTGTAAATTAAAATTTAAATACATAACGAAAATACATATGTATAAATATACAAATACATATATATTTGAATGTTTAACCATATATATACACATATTTTTATAAGTATGTATATGTATATATGTGTGTATGTGTATATATACAGATATATGCATATATATGTATATGTGTGTGTATATATATATATATGAATGTTCAGCAATAATAAAAGAAGGAAATCTTGCCATTTGTGACAAGATGGATGAAGCCTGAGGCCATTATGCTAAGTGAGTAAGTGAATAAGTCAGACAAAAAGACAAATACTGTGTGATCTCGCTTACATGTGGCATCTAAAAGAACTGAGCTCCTAGAAACAGAGAATAGATTGGTGGTTGCCAGGGTCTAGAGGGTAAGGGTGACATCTATTGATTGTCTCTTTTCATTTGCTTTTTGATTTTCTTGATTTTTGGTGTGATGATTGATTTTCTTTTGAAACCTGGACCCTGGTGTATTGTGAGACTCCAGACCTTAAACCTTCTGTTTTAGCTGGTTTATTCCAACCTCTCTCTGGCACAGAGGTGGCTAAGGGTACTACCTAATTACTGCCAGGTGGGGGTAGAAATCCTGGCACCCACCCGGCCTCCACTCCATAGAGGGAGTTTCTCATTGACAGGGGGTGAAGGTGGGGGCTCCAGTACCACTAGGCGTATACTGACCCCTCCCTGATGGGGGGATTGGGAGCGCCCCATTATTGCTCTCCATATGATACCACAGAAGCGGTAGCCTCATTACTTCTGGTCAGTGATGAAATTCCTGTCCTCCTAGGAGGCATTCTCTGACTGCACCCAGCAGAAAGGGATGCAATGTTACTACTGCCGCTTAGAGTGAAAGTCCAAATCACTTCCAGGTGGTCTCCAAAGGACACTGTGGGTGTTGAGGGTCTCTTTACTGTTCCAGTAGAGATGAAAGACTCAGTTCCTCATTTATAACATTCAGCTACAATGGATACTTAGATCATTTGCCTGCTCATCACCTGCTAATCACCTTTTTCAATTTTTCTAGATGTTATTATTTATGCTGTTGGAAGCCAGCCTCCCATTTATTCAATTGACCTAAATTTTGCTAGAGATTATCTTTCTCTCTTTCCTTTTTTATCTTAAAATTAATATCTCTTTTTCTCTTTGTCTCTTATTCTAAATATATCCCATTCCTTCTGATTCTGAATTCAAAATTCTAATCATCCAAACTTTTGAAAGAAAGAACACATTCCTAAGAAGCCTAGAAGGCTTTACAAATGGGTACAGACAACTTCTATTTGTCTTTCTCCCCATAAATTTTCATGGACTCCCTACAGAAAAGATTCCATGCCTATAATTCCATGGAGAGTCTTTACTTAGTTTGCTATTATGCAATAACTCAATAGTGAGAAAATTCTTTCTTGAGTATTATTATTCTGTTTTTATATTTGTGCCACTTACTTATTTTAAAACATTAATTTTTTTTTTGGATTCTGCTATAAATTCATTCCAAATCAACTCTTGGCATCTCAAAAGTTGTAATTCTAAAACTCACTAGAATATTTTTAGTCAAATTCATTAGCACAACATGGGCATTACCTAATTCTATGCAGATGCCCTGTCATTGCCCCTAGATAATATTTTTTCTGTTCCAAATACACATGTACCTACTTAAAACTAATAGAAGAATATATTTTTGATGTTGCACACATAATCTTTCCCAACATTCTAAGCAATTCTAAAAACCTGTACATGAAAAATCAAGTAAATAATAATCTCAGGAAAGGTAATAAAGATATTACTGCTGGAAATCACACAGATGAATGTAAATTGAATAAATACATTTAAAAATAAACAAAAAAACCCCTAATAAGAATCTTTATGTACATCCCATATTTGTAGAAGAACTACTGTAAATTTTGTTTAATGTCATAAGAACTTTACCCTGATTCATTATAAATAATATAGAATAAGGAACCATAAATCAAAGTACATTTGTAGGAAAATGAAATTAGGGTTTGCCTGAATGGTGGGGGCTGTCCATAAACCAATTAGAAAGAATGGGTGTCACAGCAGAATGCTTTTAATAAAATCTAATGCACTTAAGAACCAAGTTTTTGAATGCACTTTGAAGTAGCTATAAATGACAGAGTGCTTTAGATGACTACACTTAGTGAATGTGTTGGTATGGATTGAGGACTTAGATCATAGGCTCTGTCATATGGTCACAAAAACTAATAACAATTAGTAGGAAAGAATTTTAAGCCTAAAATTCTTCATCATATAGTTTGAAAGTTTCTCAATAGTTTATTTTTTAGCATAAATGGAAGCTGGGAAATCTATATTGTGTTATTCTAATTGGTCCGTTTAGCCAGCTTACTAACATTGAAGCAATATGATACAAAGACATTAATTTCCTATTTTCATCAGCTTTAACCTGAAACTTGGATGAAAGCACTGTAGTTAGGCAAGAGTTATACTATCTCTGAGCTACTCAGGCACTTGCATATTAGCCCCAGGACTGGCAAATTTGTTGCCATTAACCTCGATTTCTGAGTAAGTAGCACTACGATTCAGTGTCTACCCCACATGCCAACATAGTTATTCTAACCCATGAGAAATTTGCACTACCTAAGGTTACCAGGGAAATGCTTGCAAAAGTATTACAATGATCAAATCTGATTGTAGTGGTAGATGGCATACCTCATAATTAACAAAAGCGAGCTCGTATTATCAGGTAAAGTTTTCCTAAGAAACTTTTCATAATTTATCAATTTGACAATATAACAAAATATTATGATAGTGATGTTTTTGTTAGGAACAGCCAGAAAAGATAACAAGTGCCTTATGTAGTGAAATCTATACATTTCAACAAATGTTCAATGTACATAGACATATTGTGGAGTCCTTAACCATCAGGCCCTACGGGTAATAGTGAGTGGCAGGGAAAACATCCGAGTGATGTGGGCAACCTAATTCAGGAAGCTTATTCTGCTAAGATCTAATGGGATGGCCTGGAGTCAGGAGAATGTGGGGTCAAGATGATCATCTGAACTTTATCTCAGTAGTCCAGGCATGAGGTGCCAAAGGCTTTAAATCTGGATGCCATCAATAACAACAACAAAATCCCGTAATATTGTATTCATTGTTTTACAAGCATTTTTGGTTTCAGTTTTTTACAGAACCCACATGAAATGATCCTTATGGACAAGAAAATCTAAACTTCAATAGTTTCAGTGTCCTGACAGAAATCACAGAGTTAGGAAGTATAGGAAAGGGACCCTCAATCCTCCGGACTCTATAGGACTCGTCCTCAGTCACTATACTAGAAGGTTGGGTTTGGGCAAAACTCTAAAGGGCAGTTATCTGGGGCACATGACTGAAGAAGAAGATCAGAGGCAGAGATGAGATAGGCTTCTGACTAAAAAGATGCAAATAATTTATTTGTTTAATTTACATAAAAAATAAATTACAGGATGGAGGAAAATCTTATTAAATCACTTAGAATTTTAGCACCTATTACTAATTTGTGCTTTCCCTTCTAGAATGTATGCACAAATATTATAATTTTTCATTAAAATTTTTTTAAAGGTTTACTTATCTTTGAGAGAGAGAGACAGAACGCAAGTGGGGAAGGGGCATGGAGAGAGGGACACAGAATCCGAAGCAGGCTCCAAGCTCTGTCACGTCAGCACAGAGCCCAACGCGGGGCTTGAACTCATGAACTGCGAGATCATGACCTGAGCCAAAGTCAGATGCTTAACTGACTGAGCCATCAAATCCCCCATAATTTTTCATTTTTATGTCCTTTCCATTTAGTGTAATCTTTCACTTAGTGTAATATGTCTGATGTTGCTATGGATAACAGGATTTTGTTTTTTGTAGCTAAGCAATATTCTACCAACTATTTACAATTATATTTGAAATTTATATTACCTCTGATTTTTTTGTCTTTGTAATCACATTATTACAAACATCTCAAGCATATCACATTTTCCCCATTTTATATTATGCCCTCGGTCAGAGTCATTCATGAGATAATAAAATCAAGCTTTATAATTTTATGATTGTTGATACAATTATTTGTTGATTAAACAGGAAAACAGGTCTTCTGCCTTAGTCTAGCTGGGCTGCCAGACCAAAATACCATAGTCCATAACTATTGGTTGTATTTACTGTAAATATCTCCTCACCATCTTTGTTTTCCATTTTTACTTATTAAGCATTTAAAAGCTTTAATTTTTTTTTTTTAGCTTGCAGAAAATTTTCTTGGTCTTTTCTTTACTTGTTCTTTTTGCCTCCAGCTTTGAGCTTCTTTATATCATTCCTCCATCAGGACACTGGGAGTGTAGTGCACAATGAATATCGGCTAATTGAACCATATCCTTAATCTACTTAAAATCCGCAGAGGATTTCCCACTGACATGCTGTACAGACATTCAAAAGCTGACCGGTGATGTCTCTGGTCCCTCCTCCATAGGCTCCTCCAGTTATCCCCATATACTGGCCATTCTCAGATATGGCCTGCCATCTTCAATCTTCATGATTTTCCAGTCCCACTAACCTCTTCATTTTTTTTGCTCCTCCTTTTTCTTCTGAATAACCATGAATCACCTCATGACTAAACACCAACCTCACTAATTCTAAGAAACCATTCCTGACACACCATATTCCTACCTGTGAGTGGGACTAAGTTCTTCTTCACATTAGACCTGAAATGCCCGAGGGACAAACTAACTGTGACCATAGGCCACCAGCACTATCTGTATGCATATTATCAGGGACATCAAGCTATTGACAAAAATTGCCTGTAGTCAAGTGGTGGGTTGAATCTACTGGAAACTGGTAAATTTTCCCAAAGGGAAAGTAAATATACAGTGAGAAAAAGGCTGAGAACCTGAAACATTTCCTGGAGACTAAATAATAAGTGGATTCTACTGGAGAAGAGGAAGAATAATTAGAATCTTGGCAGGAAAATGGGGAAGGGATGTTATCACAGAGATTCGTGAATGAGAGGATCAAGTGTCTTAGTGACACAAAACAGGTCCATTAAGCAAAGAGTTGAAAGTTCTCTGAAAATTGAAAAGCTATACTGGCATGATAGGATAGAAACCAGACTATATATAGTACATTGAGAGATGAATGAGCAATTTGAAAGTAAAATCAGATGGAGACTTTGAGGGAGACATCCTGCCCCATGAATTGTCAAAATGTGAGTTTCTCATTAGATATAATTGTTAAGGTAGAGCAAAGTTAATGGTGATTGGAAACGGAGAAAGAAAAAATATTAATGGGCCATAATACTGGAATTTGTAAACTATTTAATCACTTATGGAACTGGAATAGATTTTAGAATAAAATATGTATTTATAACTAATATACTTAATCTAAAATGGCCAGAGGAACTTGTGGTATACAGGTTTTTCAGTGTTAGAAACTCATAAATCTGAATTCAAGGACTTGTGGCCACATACACTAAAATATTTCTTAGAAATAGAGTGAAGAAACTCTCTCTAAAATAGCTCCTACCCATGTCATTCATTTATTGAAAAATGTACTAAATACATAATATTTCCAAGTCACTAGGCTGTTATTATTGAGGACAAAGAGGTAAGTCAAATATATTATCCTCAAGATATATATCATTTAGGAAAAGAGATGAGAATATCTTCCAGAATCTTTTATAGAAATAAGAATGTGATATGCCACAGAAATGCCCAAGAAAGATATATAGAATTCTGTGCACTCAGGGGATAAAACATTTCAGTTTGTTTCTTTTTATTAAAAATGTTATTTAGTCTTAACAATGCACCTATACTTTTCAATGGAACCAGGCAGAAATATATTTCAATTTCCTATAAACCTGAATTTGGTATAGTTTCAATTAGAAAAAAAATATCAGAGAATTACGGTTGCTGTATCATAGACTTGTAATAATTACAACCTTTGTAGTTATTAAGGATTAAATCAGAATTAATTGCCTATATTTTATATTAAGTTATTAGATTTAAGTAATCATCGATATTACCATAATTTTGTAACCAAAAATTCACTACCGATGCAACCAATACGTATTTTCTTTTCATGTAAAACTTATCACATTAAAACCCACATTTTCTATTTTAAAATTCACTTGTATAAATGAGAAAATTTTGCTTAAAACCTAAGGCTTGTGTGACACAATGAAATAACTTACATTAGTCTAAAATGCTTATAGAGACTATTTCAATATGATTAGCATAAATAAAGGCTAAATGAGTATTGTGAATATTACAATAAGTTATAATTAAATTAGCATTGTCATATGATGATTATCCAAAAGGGGAAAAAAAGCAACTTACAATGTAGTTTTCCAGATAAGTAGAATGAAGAGGGAGACAGTGTTAATGACGAGAGTAACATGGAATAAAATGACAAATATTTCAAGTTAAACAATCTAGAAGACTCTGGCACTAGATTTAACTCTTCTTCTCGACAGTCATGTCCTGCCTGTCTGTTCCCAGAAGGATCTGGGAACATGGGAACAAGGAACTAGCCCATGAAGATACACACACTACAGAAGAAAACAGGCATGGAATAGATGAGCTACTGCACATCACGGGAAAGTGACTCAACCATTTGGAGTCTCAGCTTTCTCATGGGTCAAAATAAAAAATGATGCTGGCTGACCTCGGTGGTCCTTTCTACACCTTTATAACCTAACACGTGTATTTATTAATTCAACAAATACTGAGGACAAACAGTATCATCAGAAAATTCACCCAACTGTAGAGCTAAGCAGAATCTTAAAAGGCACATGAACTCCCTGTTGAAATCCACAGGGGCTATGAAAAATACATCCCCGTTTACATTTCAGGGCTTATTTTTCTCAGCTCCCTCACCTTTATAATGACCTCAGTTTTATAGATTCCAGGCTTCTCCCCACCTAGGACCTAATAACTTGATTTAAAAATGCTTCTGTAACAACTGTATGAAATCAGGAAGCCCCAAAGATGGCTGAGAATATTATGGTTACGTCATTTTAAATTTATAACTAAACTGGAATCCACTTGGCACTGGGAATTATTTCAAAATGTTGTCTTTGGGGTCTGAAGTAGTTCTGGAAGCAACGCTGGGCTACACTATTTCTCTTAAATTGTTTTGTTTAGAGGAATAGGCATCGGTGGTTCTTTAAATTCTCTGTTGTAGGGGAAAAAGCAGATTGATAGCCTTTCCTAACAAGATGAGATGCAATAATCAAATGATGAAAAAGAAATCTTGACAGTTGAAGGCTAAAAAAGTTTACTCAAAAGATGTGCTCTTCTTGCAGTTAAATACGGGGAAAGGCCACATATTTAAGTGCTTGAGTGCAATTCTTGCTATCAACTCGTCTCCAGAGAGTCATCAGAGATTTCAATTTAGACTATGCTGTTTAGCATCTGTCTTGTAGAACTGATAAAATGCCTGAATCACGGAGACAGCTTGGCTAATACACTGTCACACTTAACACGAAGGCCAAAGAAATGAGAGAGCTAAATGTGAAAGGAGAATGTAAATAGGTAAGAATTGAAAATATATTCTATTCCCCCTATACCTGTAACATTGAAAGCATGTAAATAGTTCATACCTAAACATATATCTTCTGTGTCTTGCAAAACAGTTCTTTCTTACTGAATAATTGGAGTAAAAATGTTATTTTTATATATGTGAAGAAACCGTGACCATTCACATCTTACATAACATGAATATTTTAATGGAAAATTTGAAAATCCTTGTGTCTAATGATCCAAACTGATATTCTCTGGGAAAAAAATCCTTGTTGTTTAATAGAAAAAAATGATTTGGAAATCTCTACAATGAAAGGTATTTATACTGGTAAATATAAATTAGTCCACTGGCTGATTTGAAAGTTTATACAATTTACAACAGAGATACGGCATACACTGATTATAAATGATAAACTCTACTGGACACTACACTTGATCTTAGCCAAAAGGCCGAGAAGTGATAAAAACTCTACTGGACAGATAAAGGAAGAAAAGAATGTGCAAAAACATGAATGTTATTGCACATACAAAACACACGCATTGCAACTTAACTGGAAGATAACANTTTTTTTTTTTTTTTTTTTTTTCCATCATTTCTCATTCAACCAGGAAAGAAATGTTAAGATGTAAAAGAAGACAGGGCATTTATGTGGCTCAGTCAGTTCGGTGACCAACTCTTCACTCAGGTCATGGTCTCACTGTTCTTGGGTTTGAGCCCCACTTCAGGTCTGTGCTGACAGTGCAGAGCCTGCTTGGGAGTCTGTCTCTCTTCCTCTGCTCCTCCCCAACTGTCTCTCACTCTCTCTCTCTCTCTCTCTCTCAAAATAAAGAAATAAACTTAAAAAAAAAAAGGATGTAAAAGGAGAAGAGGGAGCAAAAATGTACCTAAGTAGTCTATCCTAAGTAAAGTTAGTAATGCTTCATTCACTATTCAGATGTATTTTTTTTACTTTTTCTAATAAATAAAGTGCAATTTTCCTGAGCCACGATCTTCATCTGTGACTGCTAGATGAAGGTAAGCCAGCTTGTGCCCAAAATAAAAAACAACTAGTCCACATGGAGAATAAACTCATAACCTCTTCTCTATTAACAATAAGCCAGTTTGGCCATTTGTCTAACCAACTCCAACTAGACCTTCACAGTTCACAACCCAGATTTATCAACAGCTTTCTTTACATTCAGAACTAAATTTTTTTTACTGTTTATTTATTTTTGAGAGACAGACAGAGACACAGCATGAGTGGGGGAGGGGTGTAGAGAAAGGGAGACACAGGAACCGAAACAGACTCCAGGCTCTGAGCTGTCAGCAGAGAGCTCGTTGCGGGGCTTGGACCGACAAACCTGGAGATCCTGACCTGAGCTGAAGTAGGACGCTTAACTGACTGAGCCACCCAGGTGCCCCTACATTCAGAAGTTTTTATTCTTGCATACCCATGGTGTACTTTAGATGCATGCCTGCGATTAATGATGTGAATAGAATTTGTAGGCATGGCTTTCTGTCCCTCTCCCAATTTATGTTAGTTGTATCATTTTTATATAATATATATTCTTTATATTCTGTACTGTCATCTAAAGTCCATCTAAATTATAATTTTCATAGCTATTTATATGAATTATCAACAATGGTCCTATCTTAAGAATCGCAAGTCCATCTTCAAAGAGTTTCTTCAAGAGTGGTATATAGCAACAGGTTTCAAACATGGTTTACCTATAGACTTTATACTTGAAGGGAAGCTTTCCTGGGACCATATAATTTGGCTTATCCTTTCCTGTGACTCTTACAGGTGTTAATACATTGTCTTCTGGCATGAAATATTAAAATGGGAAAACATAAAGTCAGCCTGATTCTAACAAATGACTTGATCTTTTTAACTATTCACACAAGGATCTTTTAGTTTTTCATTCTGAAAAATTCACTAGCATGTTTATTATGTCTTTGGGTTTGTTTATTTGTTTGTTTACTCACTTTATTTTTCCCTGCTTCACAGAGATGATTTTTTTTCCAGTAAGATTTTGCTAGTACTCTCTATATTTCAGGTAAATAACATTTACATTTCAGAAAGGTTCTTTCAACCACAAATTTTAAGTATTTCCCCCTATTCTTTTGAATTTCTTCTTTGAGGACTTCGATTATGCATGTTAGTTCTCCTTAGCCATCTTTCTTCTAGAGCAGAGTACTGGATAATGAACTTTAAATCAAAAGGATACTATTTATCTTAAATAATTTAAATAGAGGTAAAAAACACCAGGATGGGACTATTCTGAAGGAAAGGGAAAACAAATACAACTGACATTCTTTAATTCCTGAAACACATATTTCTGGAGCATTTGTTCTTCTCGATTCCAGGCATTTAGGAATGAAAAGGACAGGTAATATCTCTGCTTTCCTGGAGATCATTACGAAAGGATCAAGCAATGGATAATGTGTGTTTAAAGTAAGACAAGAGCAGATATTAGAGGGCATTGGTCTGACATATTTGAAAATATATGTAAGGTAGGGGAGAAAAGAGGAACAAGTCAAAGTGTTATACCCAGATCGCAGTATCCTCACCGACCAGAGACCACCAGGGAGACTGAGTCACACGTNGGGAATTATACAAGGGCCTGAAAGTCTATTGAGTGTACACGTCTGAATTATTCAGTTTAATGACATAGACGTTTTTAATCCCAGTCCCTGTGGTTACACATAATTGCCAACTCAGGGACATTTAGTTCATGCCAACGTTATACAAAGGGAAGAAAGATTTTTTTCCCAATCATGTTACATCCGAAATCACTTAAAGATCATTTATATATATTTCGCTACTTTAAAAAAGTCATACAAAAGCACAATCTCTAATCAGATAAAACAGAAGACTTGTCTACTACATGAGATCTAGTTCTTTTTTCTTAAATATTTATCATTGAGAGAGAGAGAAAGAGAGAGAGAGCAGGGGAGGGGCAGAGAGAGAGGGAGGCAGAATCTGAAGCAGGCTCCAGGCTCTGAGCTGTCAGCACAGAGCCCGACGTGGGGCTTGAACTCACAGATGGTGAGATCTTGACCTGAGCTGAAGTCGAATGCTTAACCAGCTAAGCCACCCAGACACCCCGAGATCTAGTTCTAATATCAGTATATTAGGTTTGGGAAATGGTAGACAATCAATATTAAGGGCTCATGTTATGGTAAAGTTTTTCCTCCATATGCAGACAGAAATATACGCCATGATTCAAATCATGCTAAATTATAATCAAGCTCTCCTTTGATACTTTTAAGAGCATCTAAATAAGCATGAACTCTCTCTGGTCAATCATTTAGGCATAGTCATCTTACCCTGTCTATAAGAGGAAATTATTAGTGCAAATTCACAGGAAGTTATTCCTATTAAGGTGGTCCAAGAGACTTATGAGAACAGTCTCAATTAATATCTAAGGATGCACTGAAAAATAATTAAAGCCCTTTATGTAAATTAATGCATGATATTCATATGATTTGAAATGAGGCTATTTAATCTTCAAAGAGTTAAACATAATTTGATGTAAGAGACCTCATCCTTTCACTTAACCAAGAATAATTTGAGACAATAGGCATTCCTTTTTATCGCTATAAAGAAAAACAAGCTTAGTGAAGCTTGTATCTTGAAAATCAACATGATTATGGATTTTTATGGTGATTTTCATTGATTTTTTCCTTCAAAAGTTGAGTTTCTAGTCCTCTATAAAAATAAACTTGTTCACGTATTAGATGTGTAGCATAATTATGCTACAAAACTAGATTTTAAAAATTAGACATTTCATCAAGACTTTGTTTGTTACCTAGTGCTAGAGGAACTAACAACTGTTTGATAGAAGTATTATAAAAATCATTACAGCAAAGCTCAGAGATCAATTATTCTGAAAATTGTCCTAAGCTTTTAAAAGTTATGAACTTATCTCTTGTTCATGCAATAATCAAAAGAGGGGAAAAATATGTTTTTCATTCTTTTAGATTCCTTGCAAATAATTGACATATCTTGTTTACAACAAAATAAAAGATTAAATATTTGCTTCAATTAATTTTTTAAAAAATTCTCATTTCAAAATTTTAAAAATTCAGGGTAGTTGTCCAACACTGACATCAAACTAGCTATAATAAGTTACAAAACAAAGAACAAGCATCTTTATTCCTCCCAACACCAGGACATTACAGTTTGTATTTCCTTTCTAAATCTTGTGGTTTTGTTTTCTCAGAAATATTTTAGAAACCTAATAACATGAACAACAGCATGTTGATTACTTATAATCATAGCCAAATACTTATGTAAGCCTCAGACATACATGCTCTCTTTTCCTAGGTGCACACACACACACACACACACACACACACACACACACACACACACATGAGTATATATACATGTTAGGTCTCTTGCTAGCTTTTCTTTACAAGCGTTTAGAGAAATTAGAACCTTAAAAGAAAAAAACAACTCAGTACAATTCCATCAATCAAACATAGGTTATTAATCTAAGAAATTTGCTGACACAAGGAAACATAAAGTGCTCGTTATTAAAGACTGCCAATATTTTGTAGCTTCTCCACCAGGTAATAAAACTCTAAGTACAGAGTACATCAGCAGCTCTAATAAAATTGGTAGGTCTTCTCAGTCTGACAGGGCAAGGAATAAAACACAGATGAGCTACCCATAAATGAATAACCTAATATCAATCACTTCTCTGCTATCATGCAGATCACATAGTTACTTTTCTTCCTAGCATAAACTATTAGTCAATGGCAGAATTTTCAATATTTCTACTTGTAAAACAGCTATTCTTTTATGTCATTTAAAATGTCATTTGGGAATTATGATCATTGTGCACTATATTTGACTTAATATAACTCTGTACTAATAATGCATTTGATTTCTTTTTTAATGAAGTCTAAGTTAACCTAAGTGATACAATGCCATTGACAAATTTTATGAACTTTGTTCATACTGGATCCTTGAACCATTTCAAATCATTCAAAAATGAGAGGGAGAAATTTAACAAACATTGCATCAGTGCAAAAAACACTTGGTGCTATAATAATTAAAACCCTCAATAAACTTATATTGTGTGAAACCCATTAAGATTTTGTTTCTTCTAATCAAAGTCCAAAGCATATATCCCTGCTTTCTACTTGATCATTCTGGGAATCAGCTCCCTCTAATTGTGACTCTGCCCTTTTCCAAGTCCTAGGAGTTCTCTTCATTAAGGCAGCTGATGGGAAGGAGAGAGAGAGAGAGAATAAATGATTGCATAAGCAAGTTTCCAAGAGACCATACTAGGAACAACATACATTATTCCCACATATATTCCATTGGCAAAACTCAATATAATAGCACCTCTAGCTACCAGGGAGGTTGAGAAATGTAATCTAGCTCTGTGCTCAGAAACATGAGAAAACAGGTTTTGTAAGAGTTGAACTAGGCTTTGCTAAAATCCATGAGTTTCATTGCCAAATCTCCCCTTCTCTCTTCTTTTCACCCATAGGTTATGGTCATAGACAACCCAATGTCCCACCCAAGCGTGGTATAAGGCTCAAAGTTGAGGATCTTTGAACAACATGGCATATATGAACCCAAACGGGAGCTTACCTATTCCTTGGTACACTTATATACAATGGTGGAACAGGCTAGCCACAGTGAATACTTCCATTGAGGAAAGTGAAAATAGAGATACAGCAGTTCTTGCCAAGAAGGCATCGTGAGAGCCCTCTGTCATGGTAGTGACAGAAATTCCTTGTTTAGGACCTAATCCTGCTCTCTGAAGGAACCTCTGTCCTACACTCTCCTCAATGGGTCCTAGGTTCACCGCTGAGGATTTTCCTATGTATTTGTTATCCTACATGAGATATTGGATGTACAACATCAGTCTTGGGGATACAGCTTCTTTGGGAGCTACATGGCTTTCACAATTTGCTTCCTGGCTTGCAACTTTAAGGATCTATGTGTTTACATAAGGAATTAAGAGGCTAAGACTTTTTCAGTCTTACCTCATGGTTTTATTGGCAATATGATCCCAAATATTGCAGACTTATGGGTTTCTTTCTAGTCAGTGTCTTTCTAGTCAGCTAATAACCACAGCTTAAGAGCTCTCCTACCGCCACTTCTTTAGGCTTGATGTATCTCCTTGCTTTCTTGCCCTCATGACACTCTCCATGTGCATGTGCGTGTGTGTATGTGTGTGTGTGTGCGTGCGTGTGTGTGTATGTTAACATGATGGTGGTTACTCTAATGCTATCTGAAAAACCCATTGGGAGACTCATATATGTAATTTGATCTAGGCTATGGGGCTCCATCAGATTGTTCCATTGAGATGGTTAACCAAACCTTTGTATCTAAGAACTTTCTCAAGCACATTTATTACTATTTGATATCAAGAAGCAGTTGCATTTTACAAACCTGTATGAATTTTGATCACTGAAATTTCTCCATTGCCATTTTTCTCTTCTGGGAAGTGAGCTAATTCATGCCTGATCTCATCTCTTTTTTATAACACTTTGCTGAAGGCCAAGAATAGCCACATAAACTATTATTCTGAGCCCTTGCAAGCTATTTCCCAGGGCCACAGCCTCACTAGGTATTAAGTCTGCCTTCCAAATTACCACAATTGATATTGTGTTTTTTTTCACAGAATCCCAATATTGCTCAGTCTTTCAGTGTGCTATAACTTTTCTCTGCTTCCCAGTTACTA
This sequence comes from Crocuta crocuta, assembly GCF_008692635.1. Lineage (NCBI taxonomy): Eukaryota > Metazoa > Chordata > Mammalia > Carnivora > Hyaenidae > Crocuta > Crocuta crocuta. Next base: position 7,668,268 of record NW_027528624.1, on the reverse strand, counting down.
AGTCATCAACACATATTTTTAGTTTTTGCTGTTGTTGTTATGGTATCACTCTACTCTAGAACCAACTTCTGGATTTATGTATTAGAGAAATACTATTTTTCTATCACACTCACATGCAACAAAGAATGAAATAAAACAAAACAAAAATCTCAGTGGCCTAAAATGATGAAATATAATTTATTGAGTACAAAAAGTCCAATGTAGGTTACTCCTGCTTGGTGGGTAGCCTTTAATGTAATCCTCCCATCTTGTGGGTCTTGCCTCCTCTAGGACCTCATAGTACTTTCTATGCAGACAAGGAGAGTCTACGGCCATACCACCCTGAACGTGCCCGATCTCGTCTGCAGACAAGGAGACAGAGGAACCAAGATAAGATGACCACGGGCGGGGATTTTTAGAACAAGGGCTAGAAGTGGTGTTTATTAGGACCTTAGTTACGTGGCCTTCTTAACCTCAGTCGGTAAGAAAGAGGTTTAGTGAGTTTTTGACACATCGTTGAATGATGAAAACAAAAAAGCTCTACTGAAGGATATAAATGAAGACTTGAGAAAATAAAGATTCAAATCTTGTTTTTCTGTGGGAAGACTCAATAGTCTCTATTTGCTATTTTCATTTGATTAATCTGTAAAGGCAATATAATTATAATCCAACTGATGAAATGCTTAACGAACTTAATCAAATGATTTCAAATTTATAATAAAGAGTAAAATATATGAATGGCGGTGAGGTTGACTGGGAAGATGGTGGAGTAGAAGGACCCTCAGCTCACCTTGTCCTGCAGATACAACTAGGTAACACCCATATCCGCATAAGTAACACAGAAAATGACCTGAACACTGACAGAACTGACTCTACCAATAAAGGCAGGGAAGAGACCACATAGAAGAAGGTGGGTAAGGCAGAGATGGGATCTGGGAGCAAAATGGACTATGGACTATGGGTATCCTTGGTAGGGAGGGAGCCTGTGGCACCAAGTAGGGCAGAAAAAGACTTTCACACTGGGGAGCTCTCAAACAGGGAGGATGAATCTCCACAGAATTTGTCTTTGAAAGTGAAAGGGCCAATTTTGTGAGTTCTTAAAATCAGCAGCACTTAAAGCTTAAAATGTTAAAAAATAGGCAGACTGCCCTGTGAGAGTCTGAATGGTGTTAGGAAGCAGAATCTCTTCCCTTAAAGAGATAACATGACAAACACCTTCTGCAGATACAGCTGTAGAACCAGCAGCTTGAAAAACACCAGGAGCAGATGGGAAGGAGAGTGATTTGCTCATCTCAGGGCATAGCCTGGGGAGACAGAGATCATGGGGAGACAACTCAAGGAACAAGCAAGTTGGCAGGTGTCATTTCCCTCCCCCACTTACCTAAACAATGGCTACATACAGGAACCAAGACCATATGGACACTTGTTACCTACCTTGGTGTAACCTGCCCCCTCGTGCTTCAGAGCATCTGCCTTCTCAGTTACCTGAACTCAAATCTCAGTGTTGTGGGCCCCTCCTGCAGAAGACCAGAGCAAACCCTGCCAACACCACATCTCCTGACCTGTGTGTTTTGTGGGACCACAGTTCTGGTAGCGGTAGGGGCAGGTCTCATTTCACAAGCATATCACTACACACCTTTTTACCCACAATAAGCAAAGAGAGACTCTGCAGACACCTGGATTGAAGGAAAAAGAGGCCATAACTCAACAGCAGAGGACATGCAACCCACATAGGAGACATTCCCTGAAGTCCAGACCCTGGAGAACAGGGGACACTGCATTGCAGAGCACTACACGACCTTTTCTTTATAATACTTTTATCACTAAGATAAGACTATTGTCATTAAGAGCAAGAGAAATAGCTGACTTTCCTAACACACAGAAGTCAGAAAGTCAGACAAAATGAAGAGACAGAGAAACATCTCCCAAATAGAAGAACAGGACCAAACCACAGCAAGAGACCAAATTGAAATGGATATAAGTAATATGCCTGATAGAGAATTTAAAGTAATGATCATAAAGATAGTAAGAGTGGAGGATATCAGTGAGACTATTAACGCAGAGAGAAAAAGGAACAAATAAGAGATGAAGAACATTATAAATGAAAATAAAAATACACTTGTTGGAATAAATAGGCTAGATGAAGCAGAGGAAGAAATTAATAACCTGTAAAATAGAATAATGTAAGTAACCAAACAGCAAAGGAAAAGAAAGAAATTATGCAAATTGAGAATAGTCTTAGGAAACCCAGTGACTCCATCAAGTGTAATAACATCCATATTATAGGGATATCAGAAGAAGAGAATGATAAAGGGATAGATAATTCATTTCAAGAAACAGTAGCTGAAAACTTCCCTTATCTAGGAAAAACAAAACAAAACCAGATATCCAGATCCAGGAGTCATAGCGATCACCTCCTAAATTCACTCCAAGGAGGTCCACACCAAGACACAGTAATCAAAAAGACAAAAAGTAGCAATATATAAAAACAGAAATTAAAAGCAGCAAGAGAAAAGAAGAAAGTTACATACAAGGGAAACCCCATAAAGCTATCAGCTGATTTTCCAGCAGAGATTCTTCAGGGCAGAATGGAGTGGCATGATATATTCAAAATGTTGAATAAGAAAAATCTTCAGTGAAAAATACTCTGTTTTTCAGAACAGTAGAAATAAAAAGGTTTTCAGAAAGGTAACAACTAAAGGAGCTTATGACCACTAAACCAGCTCTATAAGAAATATTAAAGGGGACTCTGGTTAAAAAGGAAGACCATGAGTCAAGGTATGAAGCGTAAAAAATCCAAGGCAGCAAAAATAAATATTTCTGTAAAAATCAGTCCAGGGATTCATAAAATAAAAATATGTTAATTATGACACCATACACATAAAACCTGGCAGGGAGAGGTGTAAAGAATGCTTTTTGTTTTTCTTTCCTTTCCTCTTTTAAGAAGGGGTTTAAACTTGGGCGATATCAACTTAACATAGATTGCTATATGTAGAAGATTTTACATACAAACTTAATGATAAATACAAATCAAAACCAGTAACAGACATGCAAAGAATAAAGAGAAAGGGATCCAAATATATAATTCAAGAAAGCCAACAAACTGTGAAAGAGAGCAATAGAAAATAGGATCAAAGAAAATACTTAAACACAGCCACAAAAATAAGTAACAAAACAGCAATAAATACATATCTATCAACTATTACTTTGAATGTAAATGGACTAAATATTCCAATTAAAAGACATAGGGCAACAGAATGGGGGAAAACAGACCCATCTATATGTTGCCTATGAGACTCATTTCAGATTAAAGACATCTGCAGAATTAAATTGAGAGTATGGAGAAACATCTGTCATGTAAATGGATGCCACAAGAAAGTCAGGGTTGCAAGATTTATATAGGACAAAATAGACTTTAAAACAAATGCTGTAACAAGACACAAAGAAGGACACTATATTATTATAATAAAGGGGGCAATTGAACAAGAGGATATAAGAATTCTAAATATTTATGCACCCAACACGAAGCATCCAAATACCAAAAATAGTTATTAACAAATATAAAATAATTGATAGTAATATAATAATAGTAGGGGACTTTAACACCCCATTTACATTGATGGAGAGATAATCTAAACAGAAAAGCAGAAAGGAAAGAGTGGCTTTGAATGACACACTGAACCAAATGGATTTAACAGACATACTCAGAACAGTCTATCCTAAAGCAGTGGGATATATATTCTTTTCAAGTGCACTTGGAACATATTTCAGAATAGATCACACATTAGGCTAAAAACACAAGTCTCAACAATTTCAAAAATATCAGAATCATACCATGCAGCTTTTCTGACCAGAACACTATGAAACTAGAAATCAAACAGAAGAAACAAAAATCTGAAAAGAGCACACATATATAAAGGTTAAATAACATGCTTAAACAATGAATGAGTCAACCAAAAAAAATCAAAGAGGAAATCAGAAATCATTTGAAAACAAATGGAAATAAAAGCACAATGGTCCAAAATCTTTGTTTGCAGCAAAAGTGGTTCTAAGATGTAACTTTTATAGCAACATAAGCCTTCTGTAAGAGGCCACAAAAATCTCAAATTAGAAAACCTAACTTTAACCTAAAGCAGCCAGAAAAAAGAATAAAACTCAAACCCAGCAAAAGGAAGGAAATAATAAAGATTAGAGCAAAAAGAAATGATATAGAAACTAAAAAAATAAATTAAAAAAAACAAATTTAAAACCCCCAATGGAACAGTCAATGAAACCAGAAAATGATTCTTTGAAAAGATCAACAAAATTAATAAATCTCTAGCAAGACTCATTTAGAGAGAGAGAGAGACAGAGAAAGAATCCAAAATTAACAAAATTACTAACGAAGGAGGAGAAATAACAACTTTCACCATAGAAATACAAACAATTCAAACAGAATATTATGAAACCCTATATGCCAACAAATTGGACAACTTAAAAGAAATGGATAAATTCCTAGAAACATATAACCTCTCTCTGAACTTAAACAGGAAGAAATAGAAAATTTGAACAGACCAATCACCAGCTGTGAAATTGAATTAGTAATCAACAAACTTCCCAAAAGTTCAGAACCATATGGCTTCACAGGTGAATTCTACAAAACTTTTAAAGAAAAGTTAATAAAAATAAATAAATAATAATAAAGAAGAGTTAATACCCATTCTTCTCAAACTATTCCCAGACATACAAAAGGAAAGAAAACTACCAAATTCATTTTATGAGGCTAGTATCACCCTGCAGTATAAAGACACTAAAAAAACCCAAAACACAAAAAACCAAAAAACAAAAAACCCCCACAGGCCAATGTCTCTGATGAACATAGATACAAAAATCTTCAACAAAATATTAGCAAATTGAATCCAACAATATATTTTAAAAAATCATACACCACAATAGAGTGGGGCTTATTCCCAGGATGCAAGGCTGACTCAATGTTCACAAAATAATCAACATATCACATAAATCAGAGAAAAGATAAAAACCATATATGATCATTTCAACAGATGCAAAAAAAAAAAAAAAACCAGCTCAACAAAGCACAATATCCATTCATGATAAAATAAAACCCTGCAAAGTAGGTTTAGAGGGAACATACCTCAACATGTAAAGGCCTTATATGGAAAACTAACCCAAAGCCAACAACACACTCACTGTGTGTTGAACTTTCCCCCTAATTTCAGAAACAAGACAAGTATGTCCACTCTCACCACTTTCAATCAACAGAGTACTGAAAGGGAAATTAAGAAAACAATCTTATTAAAAATTAAACCAAAACCAATCAAATATCTAGGAATAAACTTAACCAAAGGGGTGAAAGACCCATACTTTGAAAACTATAAATCAATGATGAAAGAAATTCAAGACAATGCAAAGAAATGGAAAGGCATTCCATGGGCATGTAGTGGAAGGACAAATGTTTTTAAAATGTCTCTAATATACAAAGCATTATACAGATTTACCAAAATACCAACAATGTTTTTCACAGAACTAGAACAAAAAATCATAAAATTTGTATAAAACCACAAAGATCTTAAATAGCCAATGCAATCTTAAGAAAGAAAAACAAAACTGGAGGTATTACAATTATAGATTTCAAGTTATATTACAAAGTGGTAGTAATTAAGATATTCTGGTACTGGTATAAAAGTAGACACAAAGATCCATAGAATAAAACAGAAAACCCAGAAATAAACCCACAATTAAATGGCCAATTAATCTTTGACAAAGGAGGAATGAATATACAATGAGAAAAGACAGTCTCTTCAACAAATTTTGTTGAGAAAACTGGACAGCCACATGGAAAAGAATGACATTTGGCCCCTTTCTTTCACCATATAAAAATATAATGGATTAATGGGACGCCTGGGTGGTTCAGTCAGTTGAGTGTCCGGCTTGTCTCAGGTCATGATCTCATGGTTCGTGGGTTCAAGCCCCGCTTTGGGCTGTCAGCACAGAGCCTGCTTCAGATTCTGTGTCTCCCTCTCTCTCTCTCTGCCCCTCCCTTGCTCATGCTCTGTCTCTCTCTGTCTCAAAAATAAATAAACTATAAAATTTTTTAAAAAATATAATGGATTAAAGATCTATGTATGAGACCTGAAATCATAAAAATTCTTGAAGAGCACATAGGTAGTAATCTCTCTGACATTGACTATAACAACATTTTTTGAGACATATCTCCTAAGGCAAGGGAAATAAAAGCAAACAAAAACTCCTGGGACTACATGAAAATAAAAGGTTGCTGCATAGTGAAGGAAATAATCAACAAAACTAAAAAGCAATTTGCTTAATGGGAGAAGATATTCGCAAATGACATATCCAATACAGGGTTAATATCTAATATAGAAAGAGCTGATACAACTCAATACATACCTCCAAAAACAAATAATCCAATTAAAAATGGGAAGAAGTCATGAATAGTCCAAAGAAGACATACAGATAGCTAACAGACACATGAAAAAATGATCAACATCACTCATCATCAGGGAAATGCAAAACAAAACTACAATGAAATATCATCTCACACTTACCAGAATAGTTAAAATAAAAATCACAAGAAACAACAAATGTTGGCAAGGATGTGGATAAAAAGAAATCCTCTTGCACTCTTGGTGAGAATGCAAATTGGTGAAGCCATTGTGGTAAATAGTATAGAGTTTCCTTAAAAAATTAAAAACAGGGGCGCCTGGGTGGCTTAGTCGGTTAAGCGTCCGACTTTCGCTTAGGTCATGATCTCGCGGTTCATGGGTTCGAGCGCCGCGTCGGGCTCTGTGCTGACTGCCAGCTCAGAGCCTGGAGCCTGTTTCAGTCTGTGACTCCCTCTCTCTCTGACCCTCCCCTGCTCACGCTGTCTCTCTCTCTCTCTCCTAGAAATAAATAAAAACATTTAAAAAAAATAAAAAAAATAAAAAAATAAAAAATTAAAAACAGAACTACTCTAGGATCCAGTAATCCTACTCCTGGGTATTATCCACAAAATACAAAAACATTAATTCAAAAGGGTACATGCATCCTGATGTTTATTTACAATAGCCAAACCATGGAAACAGCCCAAGTGTCCATTTATAGATGAATGGATAATGAAATATATATATGAATGAAATCTTGCTACTTTTAACAACATGGATAGAGCTAGAGACTATAAAGCTAAGTGAAATAGGTTGTTCAGAGAAAGACAAATACCATACGATCTGTCATATGTAGAACATGAGAAACAAAACACACAAGCAAAGGGAAAAAAAACAGCAAGAGAGACAAACCAAGAAACAGGGTCCTAACTACAGAGAACAAGCTGTTGGTTACCAGAGGGTAAGTGGGTGAGGGTATGGGGCAAATAAGGGATGAGGATAAAGAGTACACTTATGACTGAGAAAAAAAATAAAATGACAAAAAAATAAAATAAACAATAGGTCTTAGTTTGCCAGCTTCTACTCTAGATATCTAGTATTTCTCAAATAAGAAAACATACACTCATTTACACCTTATAGGAAAATTATTTAAAAATGATAACAAAGCATACGGAAAGATAACATTCTTATGTTCCATTAATATAAGACAAGGAGATGCCATTTCCTCTTCACTAGTTGTCAGAAACGCATTATTGATAATATCAATTGTTGACAAGAGTATAAAGGAAGTATTTACAATCATATTCTGTTAGAGACTCTAAATCAAGTACAATCCTAGAGGGAAGTTTGATAATAGGTCTCAAAATTATGTAAATATTCAGCAATTATAATTCTAAGAATTTATACTAATTCGATATTTGGAAAGTTCATTGAGATGCAAGTACAAGTATTACAATCATATCACATTTTAAAATACAGAAGAACTATGAAATGTCTCTAAAGTAGAGATTGATTAAGTAAATTGTTCCCGTAAAGTGGAATTCTAAACAACCACTAAAAATTAAAAGTTAATTATTCACATAGAAAGAGGTGCCAATATCTAGTAATGAATGACAAACAGCATATGTAGTATTATTTCATATTACTAATAGGATATTTGTATATGTATGGAGGATAGAGAAAGATGGAGAGAGAAAATAATGATAACTTGAGGAAACATGCTTATAAATATCAAGAGTAAACCTCTATATAGTCTAAATAGATCCCTCATTTTCCCAGACAATAGTTGCCTAGAACTTGGATGTATTAAATGTTGAAAGTGGTTATTTTGGGGATGTCAGTCAAGGTAATTTTTGTCTTGTGTTAACTTTCAGTATGAGGTTAGTGGAAAAATTAATGGACATAGATTTAGGAGATTTCTATCTGCTGCTATGTAATTGTGTGATTTCCAATAGGGTTATTAAACCATATGAGCTTGGGCTTACTCAACTGTAAAACTGACTGAGATAATAATGCCTATCTCACAAACTTGTAAGAATTAAATTAGATAAAATATTTAAAAGCTCTCAGTATTTCCATTTAAATTAATTTTTAGAATATTTTTTCTTAAAAGTTTTCTTCCATAAAAGCATTTGTGACAAAAATTATTTCTGGCTTTATACAAACTTTGGGATAAAACTATGGAATAAAAAACTTTGAATTAAATTGATATGGCCCATTTTTCCAAAACACATTTTTTTACCTGAAATCTCCATTAATTAGGCAATTTAGCAAAATTGTACAGCCAAATAATATAAGTAAAGCACAAATGTGCACACAGTGCCAATTAAACTATTACTAAGATAATCTTGTACTTTAACCTTGTTAAAGCATATGGTATTGGAAAACTGACTTTTAGAGAAAGTGTTATGTTTTACAAAGAAAAAGTTTGAAATTTAAATTCTCTGAGTAATAGCTAGCTGACTTGTATTGCTTAAATTCTGCTCTCTAAAAATGGCATTATTTATACCTCACTTAGAGGTAACACAATTCAGAAAACATTGTTTGAATTAACACATATTTCAAATCTTTTACAATAGTGAATGTGTGTTATGATAACTGGACCTTTTTGCTCTTTTTTCATTTCTTTATTTATATTTTATTTTAGCTTATCACCTTTTCCACTCCTAATGTTACTGGTTTTTTGCACCCTTTTTGTTTATCATTCATCTGCTGATGAGCAATTAATTTGACCCAGAATACAGCCTATCTTGGTAAGTACTGCGCATTCCCTCAAAAAGAATGTGTATTCTAGTGCTGTTTTGTGGAATACTTTATAAATGTCAGTTAGGTCAAGTTGATTGTCAGCACTGTTTGAGTCACCTTTGTTACTATTAATTTTCTGTCTAATATTCATTACTGAGAAAGAGATAGTGAAATCTCTATCACTGTGGATTTGTGCATTTCTCCATACAATTCTCAGTTTTTGCTTAATTTTTAAGATTGTCTTGCCTTCTTGATGAATTAATGACCTTTTTAATTCCTGGTATTATTCTCTGCTCTGATATTTATTTTGTTTGATATTAGTCACTGCAGCTTTATTTTCACTAGTGTTAGCATGCTATATCTTTTACCATATTTTTAAACCATACTCTATGTGTGTCTTTATATTTGTGGTGTGTTTCTTGTAGCCAGGACAGAGTTGGGGCTTGATTTTAAATCCAATCTGACAATTATTGCCTTTTCATTGGGGTTTTTAAGCCATTTGCATTTAATATGATTATTGATATTGATGGGTTTAAATACACATATGACTATTATTTTTCTGTTTCATTTTTGTTCCTTTTCATTTTCTGGAAATGTATTAATGCCTTTGGATTCTTGAAAATTTTTAATTATTGTGTTTTACATCCTCTTTTTGGCTTCTTAGGTATTATTATTATTATTTTAGTGGTCTCTCTATGGGTTTAAACTAAATATTTGAAATTCATCCCTGTCTACTTTCAAGTGATAACATGCTACACATCATGTATAGTATATAAAACCTTTCCAGCATGTATTTCCTTCACTCTTCTTTGGGCCTTTATGCTGTTGTAGTCACAGATTTTATTTCTACTTATGTTACAAGTCCTAAACCACATTGTTACTTCTTAAATAAATAGACTGTAAAGATTTAAATAGTAAAAGTATTAGACAGTATCTAAAATAATTAGAGAAATAAAGTATATTTACTCTTATAGCTTCTGTTTCTGTTTTCTCCATTCCTCTGCATAGATACAGTTTTTCTCTAGTTTGATTTTCCTTCTGTTTGAAGGATTTCTTGTAGTGAATGCTGATGAAAAAATTTTCAACTTACATATGTCTGCATTTCACTTTCATTTTTGAAATTATTTTCTCAGGGTAAAGAATTACAAGTTGACTTTGTTTGTTTGTTTGTTTAAAGATGTTACTCCACTGTTTTGTAGGCTGGATTTTTTTTTCACATGAAACATCTTCTTTCCTCTGTCCATAATGTGCCATTTCCCCCCCTATAACTTCTTAAATTTTTCCTATTACTTGTGTTAAGCTTGGTGAAGTTCTCTTCATGTTTCTTGTGCTTGACTTTTACTGAACTTCTTAGATCTGTGGGTTTATAGTTTTAACCAACTTTCGAAAATTTTCAACCATTCTCTGATTATTTTGTCTCTCCCTTTCACCAACTTCAATTACATATACATTAGACCACTTCTAGCTATTTCACAGCTCATTAATTGTCTTTTCACTTTTTTCTTAATTCTTTCATCTCTCATGTTTCATTACAGTTAGTTTCTATTGATTCCCATCTTCAAATTCAGTAATCAGTTTTCCTGTAATGTCTAATCTGCCTTTAATCTCATCCAGTGTATTTTTCAACTCATACATTATAGCTTCCATCTATAAATGTTGGGTATGGATCTTTTTATATCTTCAGGGTCTCTACTAACATGTAAGATATTTCCTCTATCTCCTCAAATATATGGAATATAGTCATAAGAACTATTTTAATGTCCTACTTCTATCTTCTATGTAATTTACAGGTCAGTTTTGACAGATTGATTTTTCTTCTTATATGTGCTGTATTTTTCTGCTTCTTTGCATGTCTGGTAATTTTTTATTGGTTGCTAGACATTTTGGATATTAACTTTTTAGATGCTGAGAATTTTGGATACAGAAAATTCCATAAGTATTCTTAAGATTTGTCTTGACATGGTTAATTTATTTGAGATATTTGGGATCACTTTGATACCTTTAAGATTTGTTAGGTGGTCCCATAGTCATCATTTTTTCTAGGGTTCATTTAAATGTAGGAGGACCCTCTCAGTACTCTAACCAATGCCCCTTGACTAGTTAAGCTTTCCTGCTCTGTCTACTGGGACCAGGAACTGTTTTCCCGCTTGGTGAACCTTGGCCACATTTCATCTTATCCTTCCAGGCAGTCCTTTCAAAGCTTCTACCAGTTTCTTCAAGAATGCACTAAACTATACTCAGCAAACCACTTGAAGGGGACATCTACAGATCTCAGGAGTCCTCCCTATGCATCTCTTTCCTCTCTCAGACCCTGTCTTGTGAACTCTAGCTGATTTGACTATCTTGAGTTTCCATCTCCGTCTCTTGAACTTGACGTGACAGCTAAGCTTTGCCTAGGCTCCTACCCTGTATTAGTCACCTTGAGGTGCCATAACAAAATGCCATAGACTGGATGGCTTAAACAATAGAAATTTCTCACTGTTCTGGAGGTTGAAAGTCTGAGATCAGAGTGCAACGTGTTCAAGTTCTGATGAGATCACTCTTCCTGGCTTGTAGACAGTCACCTTCTTGTTGCACCTTCACATAGCAGAGAGAGAGAGAGAAAGAGAGCAAAGTCTCTGGTGTCTCTTTCGAAAAGGTCACAAATCCCATCATGAGGGCCCTACCTTCACAACTCATCTAAACCTAATCTCCTAAAGGCTTTATGTCTCAGCATTAGGTGTTAGGACTTCAACACATGGTTACAGAAAGACACAAGTCAGTTTATAGCAAGCCTCCTAGAACCTTTCTCTAGGAAGTAAGCTGCGGCAATTGTACAGCTCTCCTCATTTGTTTCTCATCTCTCAGGGGTCACTGCCCTTCCGGATGCCCAGTGGGCTTTGAGTGTTATCGCTTATATATTTTGTCTGGATTGTTTCAAATAGGAGGAAAAATTCAGTTCCTGTAGTTCCTTCTTGACTAAAAATGGACTACACACTGTTTTTAAATCATATTGTTATTGATTATTGAGTTATAGCATGTGAAGATAAATACTCTTGATACTTATTTTAAGAGAAAAGGGTGGATCTGGCTCATGATTCTTTATCTTTTCCTTGGCCTCCAAATTATGTATTGTGGCATTCTTTCAGCTGGTTTACAATTTTGAATTCTGGATGAAGCTGTTACAATGCTTGAAATAGGCTGATAACAAGCCAGGGAAAGAGGAGGGGGTAACAGGTAGTCCAAAGAAGACACACAGTGAATGTTCTCTCTCTCTGTCTCTCTCTCCATTCTCTCTCTCTCTCTCTCCCTCTCTATATATACTTGGCTTCCTGAAGTGTGACAGGCACACAATATTGTAATGAGAATGACTACTATACTTTCAGTAGAATCCTTTGTAACCAGATCAACTCAGCACTGTCAATAAGGCCATGCTTTTCAAGAAGTAGAATGCTTCTCCTTTTTTATTTTTTTAAATTTTTAAAAAATTTTTAAAATTTAAATGTTTTATTTATTTCTGAGAGAGAGAGAGATAGCGTGAGCAGGGGAGGGTCAGAGAGAGAGGGAGTCACAGACTCTGAAACAGGCTCCAGGCTCTGAGCTGGCAGTCAGCACAGAGCCCGACGCGGGGCTTGAACTCACGAACTGTGAGATCGTGACCTGAGCCGAAGTCAGACGCTTAACCGGCTGAGCCACCCAGATGCCCCATACTTCTCTTTTTTTAAAAAACATGCCATGTCAGAGCCTCAGAGGCCGGCCCAAGCCAGGTTCCCTCTGTGTTGAGGCAGGTCCAGGCTTGAAACAAGCTTAGAGCACCCTGTTCCATGTGTCCATTTGCTTTAGAAAACATAAAGCTTCCTGAGAATAAATCAACAGATAGTCTCTTATTTCAGAAACAAAGACAACAAAATGCTTTTTGTTGGGGGAGAGTCAAAGCACAGAAAATTTGTTCCTTAGGGGCGCCTGGGTGGCTCAGTCGGTTAAGCGTCCGACTTTGGCTCAGGTCATGATCTCATGGTTCGTGGATTCGAGCCCCACGGTCGGGCTCTGCTCACAGCCAGCTCAGAGCCAGGAGCCTGTTTCAGATTCTGTGTCTCCCTCTCTCTCTGACCCTCCCCTGTTCATGCTGTCTGTCTCTCTCTCAGAAATTAAAAAAAAAATAAAAAAATAAAATAAAAAAAAGAATATTTGCTCTTTAGACTTCCTCTGATCTCTCTCTATCTTTTCACCATACTTCATCCTCAAAAGGGTATTTCCAGTTTGAGTGACTCCATGAAAGCAAAACATTTATTCTGCTGGACCTCCAAGGTTGTACTGAATTCTTTTTATCCACAATGTGCCTAAAATATGTGCAAATAAAGTGAGTTGATATTTGCAAAACACCTAATATAGTGCCTGATAGGTATAAGTGCTTTGTGAGTGTCTGCTAAATAAGAAAAAATAAATATAGCATATGAACACCAGGTAGATGCTCTTTAGGCTGATAACACTTACTCAACCATAAAATCAAAGCAGGTACAGGATCATGTATTTAAGCAAGAAAAAGTACAAATCCCCCTTTCCATCCCATGACATTATTTTAGTGAGACAGAAGTTGTTGCACTGAAGGTGAATGAGAACTCAGACTTGGAATACAGTGTTGACTTGCTTTTTCCTAAGATTTAGCACAGCCCTGTCTCATGTACTGTGTGACAACTCAGTTCTCACACCCGCTTTCTCTCCTAAAACTATTGAAAAACCCTCATTTATACAGAAAACTGACCCCATGCTCTTGTAGTTAATTACCTATTTTACATATTGACATTGTGAGCTTGGTGCAGCCTGGCACAATGGCTGCTTGATTCACAACTATATGTGTATAGCCCTAAATGTGTTTGGTCCGAAAGAAACACTAATATGTATGTGTGGTAGAAGGAAAGGAAGGAGGGAAGAAACCTCCTTATCTTTCCACTAGCTCAAGGCAAGCACAGGGAATGTGATGATTCAAATAATGTGCTTGAACCCTGTGGTAGGATTCAGTTCTAAGACAGTCATCCACAAGACGCTCCAGAATATGCTAAGATTAAACTTTAGGTCAACCTCTCAAATAAAAGTAAAAAATATATCCTTGTAAAACACATGCACCAAATCCTAAATCCAAGGACCCATAGAGGTTTACTTTGCCAATTTTATCTAGAGCTTGCTCATAGAAGAGATTCTTAAAGAGGGATCAGGGTTTGCTCAAATGTGCAACAGAACGATGAACCAGAGAAATACTTTTTGATTGATTTAATGTTAACTCTGCACAACCTTGGGGAGATGAGGCCCAAGGACACACAGGTTAAACACAAAACTCCTCCTTAACCTAATATTTACCATCATCGATTTTTACCTTACTACTTAGCAGGTCAATTAGAATGTTCTAAATTTTTAGTAAAAAGGAAAACAATTTTCCGATTATTGCAAAGGATTTGCCACAGGCAGAGGCAGATACACAATAGAATTAATGAAGCTTAGGCTGTGGGGCCCCTCACTTGTATGGGCTCTTTCTGGAAATGTAGTCACCTGTGGGGCTGGAGCCAAGTTACCTCTACACTCTGACCCCGGGGCTAAGGCAAGCCGGTGTGCAGTTAGTACTAGGTCCCTAGTGGCCCTCGTGGCCCCAGAATCAGCCTGCTTCTCTATATCTGTATGTTCTCTTGAGCCTTGAGTACACTGGGGAGATCCCTTGCTAAAGGACATAAAAAGAAGTTCCCCACGGGCTCCCACAGCCAGAGGAAGAACATGCAGATGGAGGGCAAGTAAGAGATGTGGCAATAGCATCAAGGAATTTTGAAGCTGAAAGAGACTTCTCTAAATCTCCAAGTAAAAACCAAGTTTTTATGAACTATGCTATAGGAGAGTCTGTTTACCTTTGTTTTCTATAGAAGATGACATTATGCAATCACTGTCGTGAAAAGAAGATCAAGGAATACATACCAAACAGAGAGAGAAAAGTATGGTGGAGTCTGTGAGATAGTTTAATACAAAAAATGTTAATTTCTGGATTTTATTATACTTGTTTTTGCCATCTTCTTAATTTATTTTCTCATTTTAAGTCAGCATTAAATTTCTTCTCTGACTGGTTATTCCTTTACTCAAAAAGGGCTTTCCAAACTATATAAGCTTCAAGGCTCAAAAAAGCCTAGATCCATTCTTGATCACAGGACAAACTTGTAGTAATTTTATACAAGTCTTATAATTTCTCCACACCTGTTTCCTCATATTTAAAAATAAAGTTGTGATTAGACCAAATTATTCCTAAGCACCTTTTCAATGTTACAATATATGATAATATGTATTAGGTTAGACAAATTAACTACATCATAGAAAGTTTAATAAGCAAGGAAGACAAAGCTAATGCATAAATCTGATTTAAAATAATTCTAAAATGTAGGGAGAATAAAATATCACTGATATAACAGACACTGAAAAACATTATTTAATATATCAACATTTGCTGTACATATAATTTGAAAAGTATATGCATTATACAAACTCTTGCCTTTTATGGTTAAATCTCTTCTATTCTCTGTTGTAGGCATTTTAGATAAATTAT
The DNA here is from genome assembly GCF_008692635.1 of Crocuta crocuta. NCBI lineage: Eukaryota > Metazoa > Chordata > Mammalia > Carnivora > Hyaenidae > Crocuta > Crocuta crocuta. The sequence continues at coordinate 7,652,605 of NW_027528624.1, read as the reverse complement.
GAAATTAATTTTAATTCTCAAGTACATAGCTATCAAGTGCATTAAGTCTTTTGAAAATCATATGTGATTTGTACATAAATAATANTGTCTATATGGTAAATTATATAAAATTGATCAAAATTAAATTAGATAAGCATATATCTCTACATTTACAAATTCTCTTTGTCAGAGTCCTAAAATGGTTTGCTCATTGGTAATAGGTGAACAGAAGTCAAACATTAACTCTTGATTATAGGTAGGTAAATCCTGAGCCCCTGCTACATGCCCAGGACATATGCTGACAACCAGCCAAACAAAGACAGATAGGGGACGCCTCTTATCCCCAAGGAACTGTACCCTAGTAGGAGAGATGTTCATATACAGTAAAAAGATTGTATTGTGATGTATCTGATAATAAAGGAAACAAATAAAGCAAAGTTCTCAAGTTGTATAAAGGCAATTAATTCCAACTAACTAATCAGATAAATTTTAGGTGTATAAACTTTAAAGGAAATATAGTCGGATTGTGTTTATAATAATAGCAAACTACAAGGAAGTTGGGAAAAAAGTAAACAAAAAAGTCTATGATATGGACTGAATACTTGTGTTTTCCCAAATTTATATGTCAAAGCCCTAATCCCCAACATGATAGTATTTGGACATGAGGGTTCTGGTAGGTGATTAAGGCAACACCATATGAGGACACAACAAGAAGTTGGCCATCTGTAAGCCAGGACAAGGGTTCTGACCAGAACACAACCAGATCTTGGATTTCTCAGCCTCCCGAAGTGTGAGAAATAAGTTTCTGTTGCTTCAGTCACCCAGTCAACAGTATTTTATTATAGCAGCCTCTAGAATTGTGATTAATGAATTCCTGTTTTTTAGAAGTCACTCGGTCTGTGGTATTTTGTTACAGCAGCCTGAATGGACTAAAACAATGTTTGGATTCATATAGGTCTACTTTACCAAATAACTCTAGGTAAAACCCAGACATTCAGAGCTAAAGTGAAGATCACAATTTGCAATCCATCAACACTTAGATATGTTACACCAACATTTACTTACATAGGCTCTCTCTTCCTACAAGCACCTTGTCAATAGACTCTCCGTCATTATGGCATCTCCTTTGGAGCAGAAACCACTTTCCTCACAGAGGAGGCACAAAAACTGTAAAGTAAGGTTTAAAGAGCAGATAACTATGCTTAAGAATATCTAGACTTTGGTAAGACACTTAATTTAGCCTAACAATGTTTCCTTGCTTGTAAAATAGCAATAATAATGTTTGTCCTCAGCTTAACTGTGGTAGCCAAGATAAGTTAGGACATGGAGCAGTAAGAAATCACCTTGAAATCAACCCCTGTTGATCAAGTACAGAATGCTATAAGAAAAGACAGAGGAGATATAGAACAGCCAGGAAAGGTAGTCAAGATAGGCTTCCCACAGAAATCAACGTTGAAGTTCACTTCTGAATTAAAAATCCTCCTGTGAATTTGACCTACAGTGAGCAATACCAATCAAATGTAGGCAGTTATAGTTAGAAAATCTCACTGCTTTAAGAAAATAAAGAAGTACAAAGTCATTTTAGAGAGACAAAAACCACTCTATATTGATATTTTGGAATTTAGTGAAAAAAAAAACCCCATAAAATCTTTGGTCATATTTTTTCTCTCAATCTAATCTTTCTAGGATGAAAAGATAATCACTGATACAGAAAATATGGCTGAGACGTGAGGCTGAAATATTTTAAAAATTAGGAGAGATGGAGCAGAGAATTAGAAAGTAAAACAGATATTTATCCCATAAGACTGTAGGAGACATAATAGTTGAAAACAATTGTGATTTTCCAAATCCAGATTTAAGAAACTGTTTCCAGGGTGTCCTGAGCACAATACATGACAAGGAATCTATACCTCAATCTCCAAGCAAAACTATTTGACTGAAAACACTCTGAAAAAATTATAAAAATATCCAGAGAAAAAAAGGCAGATAACTGAAAAATGAACAATAATTAGAGTAACAATAGACTTCTCAACAACAGAAATGAAAGGAACATTGAGTAATGCCTTTGAAGTACTGAGAGATGATCACTACTATTCTGTTATTACATTCCCTGAAAACTCTTTCAGAAATGAGAGTAAAACATTTACCTGAACGTAAAGAATCTACCTAGAGGCTTTCATTAAAGGAGGCTGTGAAGTACGTTCTTTGAGAAGAAATATGATTTCAAGAGAATGGTCTGCGATCCTAAAGGAATGGTGAGCAAGTATGATACTAACCATACATGCATATCTAACAACCTATTTAAAATAATAGAAATAATGTCTGATTTGTGGGGTTAGAAAAACCAAAATGCTGGAGAAAACCAGAATATGAGTCTGAGAGTGGTGATCACATGGAAGTATTCTAACATAACTACAATCTTGAAGCGAGAAGCGGAAATAACTTAATTTTAGATTTTATTAAGGCAAATATAAATGGCAAAAACTCAAGGGTAATAATGCGAAGAATACAAAGAGTCTGTATAAATCCTCCAAAAAGAAAAATAACCTACAGAATAAGAGACAAAATAATCAATTAAAATGATAATAAGTAATATGTGGTCATATAATGNTTGAGAAGAAATATGATTTCAAGAGAATGGTCTGCGATCCTAAAGGAATGGTGAGCAAGTATGATACTAACCATACATGCATATCTAACAACCTATTTAAAATAATAGAAATAATGTCTGATTTGTGGGGTTAGAAAAACCAAAATGCTGGAGAAAACCAGAATATGAGTCTGAGAGTGGTGATCACATGGAAGTATTCTAACATAACTACAATCTTGAAGCGAGAAGCGGAAATAACTTAATTTTAGATTTTATTAAGGCAAATNAAAAAAAAAGAAAAAAAAACACAAAAAAAAAAAAAAAAAAAAAAAAAAAAAAAGGTTAAATTCTCCCCAAACTCTCAGAGTGGGTGAGATAGATAAAACCCAGCTTATATGCTGTTCTCATGAGAGCGAANTTTGTAAAAAAAAAAAAATTGGTCCTATAAATTCAAATATTTGTTATTAACAAAAAGATGGTTAATAAAAGCAACTGATCTTTTGAGATTGCTGAATAAAAACAGAGGGCACAATAAACAATAACATAAATGAAAGGGTCTTTATAATCATAGATCAGGGATTAAAAATATGAATATATTATAAACAATTTATGCCAATAAATTTGAAAACTCAGATAAATAGAAAATTTCTAGAAAATATAACTTAGAAAACAGATTCAAGAAGAAATATCAAGATTAAATACTCCCTCAGCATTGAAAGTATTAAATAAGTTACATATTAATTATATTTTAAGGAGCCATCCCAATAATGTTCCTGAAATGTTCTACAAAATTTTGTGAAAAACATTATTCTAATATTACACAGACTCTTCTGGAAAGGAAAAACCTGGAATACACCCCAACTAATTCTATGAAGTCATTCTGACTTAGAAACCAGAATCAGACCAAAGAGTTGGAATAGGAAGGAAAATAATAGGCCAATCTCTCTCATGAATATAGATATAAAGAATAGTAATGTGTTGGTATGTATATATAATATATATATTACATATGTATCAGGAACTCTGATGATTTACGAGAGAGACAGAGATGAGCTCTCAGATGATCGACCAGATGATTAATTACTTACTGCAGTGGAATAAACATGAGAGTGACCTGGAGACAGTGTGAACTCTCCCTGTTCCATTTTTCCCCAGGGAACAGGCCAGGCATTTATGGAGGGGGTCATCTCACTCTTGAGAGAGTCCTAGGCAAAAGGATCCTGAAATTAGATGGTCCTGGGGCTGGGGGAAGAGATTACAAGGAGGATTAGGAGTAGAGAAATACTGGAAATATTCGGGACCTCCGAAGATGTGCCTAAAATTTATTATGAGATAAGCAGAGAGGTAAAAAGCCAGTAGCCTAATTTAAAAGGTACCTCACCTTGCAGGGACAAACAGATCTAATATTTAGGTCGGTAGAGGTAGGTAGGTAGGAAGGAAGGTAGGTAGTTGGATAGAAAGAAAGTAGAAGATATGTGAACATAATATAAAAGCGTGGATTTTTGAGTCTAACAATATTTTAATATTTGTTCTTATTTGTATATTAATTTTATTAATGCATATTTAAAGTAAAATTAGGAAGGAGATAAGCTAAGCATCATCTACTAAAATGTACAAGAGCTAGGGCAAACAGTTCATCTTACAGCCAGTAAATAGTTAATATAGAAAACATTGGTAAGAGGCAGAATAAATTACTGCCTGTTTCCGTCTTCTCTCTCTAAATCTGGAATGGGTAACTTAATGATAACTCTGAATTTCACTAGAATAGACTACAAAGCAAATTCTTCAACATTTCTGCTTCCAAAGTGTCAAATCTCAAATCTCATTCTAATAAATTAGCCTATTATAAAAATATGTTTATGGATCGCTTCCAGTATAAGCACATAGTAAGAGAATGTTAGAAAAATTCAAATGATCTAATCCACACCACCAATTATTATAACACAATTACTGTCATGGAATTTATGATCACAGTAATACAGAACACCCCTTTTTAAAAGAAAATCCAAAGTTTCTGTGTGAACACTTTAAAAGAGTTTATTTGGATGTCAGGAGGGCGGTAGAGTTTTCAGAAAATACCAGGATATTTTCACCTATCATTCATTATTTGAGAATAACTGGAGACAAGAGTAAGGAATGAGAAAGAAAGTAGTAAAAATTACCAACTGACATTTGACTAGAAATAAAACAACGGTGTACTTTTCATGTAAGTAAACAGAAAAATATTCATTATTTAAGTGTTCCTAACAGTGTCCCGGTGCACATCTGTTTCATAAAAAGGTATCTAAATACCGGCAACATCATCTACCTAAATGTGAAAGGAAGTCGATAGTTAATCTGTGATTATTAGATTTTCAGTGGTTGGAATACTGTGATACTAATTTTCAGAGAACAGAACACACGAATATCATTAGACTTGGCTATAATTTAAAGTAATATTCAAAAAGGGTTGTGACTTTATGATATGAAATAGTCCTTGACTTTCATAATTCTTAAGCACTTTTCTTTTATCATTTTGCTGATGTATGTTCTATTTTAAAATCGGAAGGATAATGGATGTGCTTCTTAAACTGTAAATTAGGTTTTCTATCAGAGGCTTGTCAGCGCCATGGCAGGTGATCCGACCGTGGGCTTGCCTCCACAGCTCTCTCTCTTGGCTACTTCTCAAGGAGAGAGGGTCAGTCTTAAGGAAAGTGTGGGAGACTGCTGAATCCCTCAGGAAACATCTTGGGACCATAATAACATTTACTGCGAGCCATAATCATTTTATGTTCTCTCTAACAGCTTAAAAGCAGAGTTCTACTTTGCTGTCACATGTATTTTTATTAATCAAGGGCATTTAAAGTTTGAATGGATCTTGTAAATTTGAAGGCCTGGATACTGCTGATTTGTGTGAGACAAGTCCTAAAATTTAGAAAAACAGAGAACCTGTCGGGATCATTAAGTGGTTTCCTGAAATCAGAACCCACATGCATTTTAGTGAATATTGTGTGAAGTGTATTCCTAAATGTCATTAGAAAGCAAACCTGGCCCATTTAGTGTAATTATAAAGATAAAATAGTGCACACACAGGATAAACTAGTATAAATACTTAACATCAGGATGTAAATCAAGGTTACACTTTGCTGTAAAATAATCTTATACTCAAATGAGTAGAGTTCCCATCAGAATGAAAAGCAAAGGTTGTGTTTGAAAAATGTAAAACGAATCTGCCTCGTAAATTGATTACTCATTGCTGTATAGGTAAAATTGATTTTGAAATCTGATATCTTTAGCATGCAACAAGATACGAATAGTAACTTATTCACATAATGTAAATTAGTATCCATGATGAAAAGAACACATAGTCTGAAGTAGGTATCTCTACCATGTTAAGCTCAGTTATGGCAAAAAGAAAGTATAGTTTTTAGAAGTCTTTAAAAAACACTCATACGCTTATGATCTTTTAAGTTAAAACTCATGAATAATATAAAGAGAAGGAATCCCAAGGCCCTCATGATTCCTACTCCTTAACATCCCCTCAGAAGGTTCTCTGATGTGGAAAGAGAATGAATCAAGTACCATAAGATCAAGGTCCTAAGTGATCCTCCAAGAATGAGCTTTCTACTTTCAATTTTTGGTGTTTCCACAGAAGAGGAACTATGCCCTTACATAATGCCTTGGCTTTTTTTCAGCGTTTTCTTGGCTATGGGTAAAACTGATTCCCCATTGTTAACTTGTTGAAATCCTTCTCAGTGTTAAAGTCCCCTTAGGATACCACATCTATTAGGAAGTTTCCAGTCAGAATTAGCTTCTCTTCCTCCAAAGTTCCAGGATCTCATTGATAATGCCTTATAAACTGATTCATTCATTAATTCAACAATTATTTATTAAGAACTTACTAATGCCAGTTAATGTAGCAATAAAAAAGACAGCAGAGTTCCCTGCCCACGCAGAGCTTCTTACTAGATCTGTGTCCTTGTATCTTTTAAAGGCCTCTCAAAGCAGATGATTTTAGAATCAGTCAGATAGGCTTTTGAAATTTCCCTTACTGAGCTTTTTATCTTAGACAATTTACTTAACCCTCGTGAGTCCATTTCACCACTTACTAAATCCGGAATTTGACATCTAATACATGCAACTGTTCTATTATGAGTTATGTAACTCATACAGTGCTTAGCACTAATAGTGGGGTGGGGTGCCAAATTTTCAAAACCAAAACATACCATATTTCTACAGGTAATAGAGTACTTCAAATTGGGGGAGAAATAAATCTCGATCCTGTTTCTTCGTATTTAAAATTAATTGTACTGAAGAGAAAAATAATTAAAAAAAAAAGATTCTACCAACTCATCTGTATTGCTAGTGGGTAAGAAGGGGCTGTAACTGGCTTAGTTTAGCAGGGCAAACAAAGGATGAGTCTTTGATGCCGAGGCAGAACCAGGGATAAGTCAAAGCAGGGAGCTAAATGGTTCCTCTTGGGTTAAGTACAGGAATTCGACTTTCTAGGGACAGCGTGTGGGAGAGAAGTCTAAGCCTCAGAGGAGCAGCGAGAGCAAAGGCCATCAACCACATAGGGAGGCTGTATCTCACCTGTGGAGATGAGCCACCAGAAGGGAAGCCACAGAGGACTTCATTCCCGTATTTCCTTACCCGCGTCCCCAGCCCTGCACATCCAAGCCAGCAGCAAATGCCGTCAGCCAGAGCATCTACCCAGAGTATGCTCAGCTCTCCACAACTCCATGCAGCTGCCGCATCTAAGTCGCCATCACATGTTTGCCCAAGCACTGCAAGGTCTCCCCATTTTCTGATCACACAGCCCTCTGGTCTGTTTTGGACACAACATCCATGGTGATCTTTTCTCTGGATCCCTATTGCCTCACCATCCTTCGGTGGCCCATCTCATCCCAGGGAAAATGCCAAGGCCAAAGCCAAAGCCACAGCACGGCAAGGCCTTCCAGAGGCCTGTGAAGCCCTGCACGCTCTAAACTCCCACTCTCTGACCTTGTGTCCTACCATCTCAACTTTCCTGCTTGGTTCCCTCTCGCCAGCCACTCTGGCCTTCTGTGGCTCCTCATCACATCTCGCCATGCCCTCCCTCCACTGGCTTTGCATGATGCTTAAACCGATGCTTAAACTCCTCCCTTGGCCCACAAAGCTTTGGTGCCCTGCTCCTCGTCCGTCTCCCTGAGCTGCTCTCTGGTAACTGCCCCGGCCCCACCACCCCCTGACAATGCCTCATTCTCAGCGTTCCTCCAACATTCCACACTCACTCCTGCCTCTGAAAGTACGTCCTTGACCCTCAGTCTGCCTGCATCTCCCCTCCAGCGTCTGGACTCCATCAACCAGTCATGGAGGCCCCACCTTTGCTTGCGGTAGGCTTTTAGTGCTCCGTGCAGATCCCCAGGGACCCTGTGTTGGCAGATGGCTCCTGTCTGCAACCTTCTCCCGAGAGCGGCTCTTGGGAAATCGGAGTGGTAGTGGTCTTGCTCAGAGGGGCCTGGGAGCCGTGGCCCCCACCCGGAACAGCCTGGCCAGTGGCCATGGTGACTGTGGCAAGGCACATAAAGAGGTCTCATGCACAAAAGCTTCATTCCTTTGTCTCAAGTTGCACTTTTGGTGCAAATTCCTCATGGGATCAGGCTGAGGTGAGACTTCCCTTGAAGCCACATTTTTGGTTAGTTTTCCTCCTTCTCTCTCCTGCTGCATTTATTTCCTTGCAGGTGACACCTGAAAGCTCTCCCTTCACAAATTACTTGCACGAGAATTCTCGCCTTAGGCTCTACTTCTGGGCTATCAGGGCACATACTTACATACATATTTGAAGGTTTATTTTCAAGAAAAATCATCCAAATATTGGATCTTTAGAACAAGCTCTGTGTTAAAAACAAATAATATACTTGAAGTTGCATTTGTATTACAGTAGGCAAAAATAATAACTCCTATGTAACCATACAGTCTATTAAGTACATTTTCAGCAATTTTAGTTGTCTAAGATTCTTGAGTAGTAGATTTACTATCACTGTAAAACAAAGAAATATATGTCTTTTGTCCCCCAAAGTATATTTAGACCAGGTCAAAGTGGTGAGGAAAACATTAGCTACTATAACTATTAGTAAATCTGGAAGGGTTAGGGTTAGGGTTAGGGTTAGGTCCTAAGAAAATAAAATTATGGAGAAAGTGTATTATAAAGTTTGTTTAAATGAATAATACCTACTGGGGCACCTGGGTAGCACAGTCAGTTTTTGCCATCCAACTTCAGCTCAGGTCATGACCCTGCGGTCTGCAGTCTGTGGGTTTGAGCCGCAGATTGGGGTCTGTGCTGACAGCTCAGAACCCAGATCCTGCTTCATATTCTGTGTCTCCTTCTCTCTGCTCCTCCCTCACTTATGCTTTCTCTCTCTCTCTCTCTTAAAATAATCAGTGAACATTAAAAAACTTTAAATGAATGATACCTACCATTTCTCTTCCTATGTATCAGGTCAATCTTACCCTTATGGGAGCTATATGTGGATCCACAGCTTTAATTTCTGTACATTTTCTCACTGACCAAATATTCTCAGAAACATGACATAATGTGAAATTTTTCATGGCTCTCATAGTTTAGAAGCCATAGCTAGATCAGGTACCAAAATCCTAGGCTAATACCTATGCTCATGAAGACAATGTATAAAACGGAAGGGCACGTCCATGTCCTTGACTAACAAAAGTATTCTTACTCCTAGTGGCACCAATTTATTGTTTTATTCAATGAAATCTGATTTTAGAAATTTAATAAGATCAATTGTAATCAGTGGAAATCATCTGAGTATTTTTGTATTCTAGGGAGCTATTTTTCCTTATTCAACGAGTGTTCCTCTACCCATTCTATTCATATAATAAAGGAAATTCCATGTCAATTTATGAAGAAGTAGCCCAAGTTTTCTTCAATGGCTAGAAACACAAAGGCTTTTATTTTAACACCAAAAAGAGAAGAACTTCCCTAAAGCTTAGCCTTTTTCTACATGTCAGGTCAAAAGCATTGTTATCTTTTGATTGAAAGACATGTGAGGGGAGCCTGGGTGGCTTAGTCGGTTAAGCGTCCGACTTTCGCTTAGGTCATGATCTCACGGTTCGTGGGTTCGAGCCCCGCGTCGGGCTCTGTGCTGACTGCCAGCTCAGAGCCTGGAGCCTGTTTCAGTCTGTGACTCCCTCTCTCTCTGACCCTCCCCTGCTCACGCTGTCTCTCTCTCTCTCTCTCTTAGAAATAAATAAAGCATTAAAAAAAAAGACATGTCAATACTACTCATGCTTAATTTATACTATTTTTCTTTTAAAAATATTCTTGAAACAGATTTATAAATTTTATACAAAAATGATCATTTTTATTTGTTAAGGCTAATAATAGCTTATTATCAAGTCATGGTATAGATATGTATACTAATAAAAATAGCAAACATGTTATGTAAGCAGTGGTCTTAGTGTTCTGAATGTCTTACTTATTTTGTCCTCATATCCTTATGAAACATATAGTCTTATCATCATCTTTTATATGTGAAAAAACTGGGAGAGAGAGAAAAACAGCACTTAACATATAGGATAGCTCAGATTTCCAAGCCAGTCAGATTGACTCTGCTGTCTGTGTTATTAAAATGATTGTAGTATAGTGCACATGCCTATGGCTCTGTATCATCAATAATGAACTAAGTAGTCATGTGAAAATTAGTTTTGAGCTAAAACTAAGCCACTCAAGATCAGATAGAAATTGATTTTAAAATCCTACACATAGGCAGAAAATACGCTATAGTCAAGAGAAAAGACATGAACTTAACATATGCTTATGTATATTCAGAGTCATGCACAAGCATCAACTGTTTGCATAACACAGGAACACAGAGCTGGAAGAGGCTTTACAAATAATACATTTTAAATGCCTAATTTTACAAAGAAGGTACAAGATCAAGGAAAATAATGATTTGCAAAATAGTACACAGCTGTTTGTTGAGAAAAATAAAAATAAAACTAGAGTACTTTGTGGGTACCTGGCTGGCTGAGTGCCTGACTCTTGATTTCGGTTCAGGTCATGATCCCAGGTGGGATTGAGTCTTGCATCAGGCTTTGCACTAAGTGTGGAGTCTGTTTAAGATTCTCCCATTCTCCCACTGCCCCTCTCTCCCACATATTCTCTCTCTCTCTCAAAACAAAACAAATAAAGCCACCGTATCTTACTGTCTCATTTATACATAGTAAACATGTCATATTTATATATTGAACTGTATGTTTTACTTACATGCCTTTTAATGTTCAAATGCAGGGTTTTTTTTTAATTTTTCACAATATATACAGGTATATACAAAAAGAGTAGTGTGAAATGGAAAATAATAGGTCTGTATCATTTGTGAACATGAATATAAAATTCAAACACAAAATGTTAGCAAACCAAATTGATCATCTCAATAGATATAAACTTACAAAAGCAACATGTAAGATATAAACTTTAGGTATATTGGAAATAGAGGAACATTGCATTAATCTTGTAAAGGTCATCCAAAGTAAAATTGGATGCCCACTATTATTTATCTATTTAACAATGAAGCAGGAGACCAACCCCATTCAGTAAGATAAAGAAAAAAATGTTATATGGACTGGAAAAGAAGATACAAAATTTTTACTCACATTTGATAGCGTATGTATGCCAAAGATCCAAAATGTCAAGATGTGCATTAAAATTAATAGGTAAATTTCACAAGTTTCCTATATTAAAAAATAATTTTGTACGTCAAAATCAGAAAAAAATCTGAGTAACCAGACTATATGCATTAGCACAAAAATGTATGAAGGAATAAATATCAAGAATTATATGCAAGACCCTTATAGAGAATATTATAAAACTTTATAGAGAGAAATTAACAGAGACCTCAATAATTATAGTGATACACCATGTTTGTGGTTTAGAAGGTTCAATATAATAAAGATGCTAAGTCTCACCACTGACAGATGCATATCACTGCAATCCCAATAAAGATGTAACTCCTTTTTAGTAACTTGGCAAATCTTACATGGTAATTTAAAAATTTATATGGAAATGAAAAGGCCTAGAACTATCTAAGTTACTCCTGAAGAAGAAAAAAGTTTGGAAGACTTACTTTTCCAGGTAACAAAATACCACGTAAAGTTACAAAAGACAGTAAAACAGAACAGTGAGTCCAGAAATCTATACAAATAATCTGTGATAAAGGCCATACTGTGAAGCCTTGGGGAATGGTGGCATTTTCAAAAAACAGTGCTTGCTCAATCAGATACACAGACTGACAAAATGAAACATGATCCTAACTCACGGTTTACTCAAAAATGAATTCCAGGTGGACTGTAGATCTAAATGTAAAAAGGGTATTTTTAATTTTATTTATTTATTTAGTTTATTTATATAATGTAAAAGGGGTATTTTTAAAGTATTCATTTAATGTAAAAAGGGTATTTTTAAAGTTTATTTATTTATTTCCCCCAATGAGTACAGGAAGGGCAGAGAAAGAGGGAGAGAGAATCTCAAGCAGGCTCCGCACTGTCAGCACAGAGCCTGATGTGGGGCTTGAACTCATGAACTGTAAGATCATGACCTCAGCAGAAATCAAGAGTCAGTTGCTTAACTGACTGAGCCACCCAATGGGTATTTTTATAGCCTCAGGATAGGGAATGACTTCTTAATCAATACAAAAAGATACTAATTGTAAAAAAAAAAAAAGATTGATAAATTTGACAACATTAAAATTAATAAGTTTATCTGAAGACTCTATTGAGTGAAAAGACAAGCCAGAGAAGAAGAGAGATTTACAAAACATACAGCCAATAAAAGATCTGAAGATCTATAGTGTATAGAGTGCTCACAAGTCAGTAATAAAACAACAACAACAAAGGCAACTAATAGAAAAATGGGCAAGCAAAACAATGGGCACTTTACAAAGTGGCCAATAGACAAATGAAGAGTTGCTTAACCTGATTATAATGAGAAAAAGGCAAAATAAAACTATAATATCATAACCCTCAGAGTTGCTCAAAGTAAGAAATCTGACAATAATGAATGCATACATACACATGTGCTTAAAATGCATAAAATATCTCTGTAAAACACACAGATATCTGTCTGCTTCCATAAGGGAGAAATGGATTGAAATATTTTTAAGTATATGCCCTTCTGATTTTTAAATAAAAAGTATAAAATATGGTACATATATCTAGACAAATGTTTCCCTCCTCTGCTTAATTTATCAACAAATCTAATATGTCAAAGCAATTTTAACTGTGCATCAGGATATACAGTATATGAAAACTGCTATATATATATATATATACTTTTCACCTATGTTGCATTTCTTAAACGCACTGCTTTAAGAACTCATTGCTAAAGATACAGTCTCTTGCTCTTTATTACCTGATGTTAAAAATTCTTTCTTCAACTGATTTTTTGCGCTTATTTTATGTCTTCATGATTAGCAGTTGAAATGTTTCAGATGATTGACTTCTGCGTAAATAATATTTTACTGTGTTTCATGTTTTTTTTCCCATGATGTGCCTTATAAGTATGAAAAAAATGGAAACTAATTTCATTTTGTGTAACAAAAGAAGTTCAATGTGGAAGCAAATTAAATATGTAACAGAGGTAGTTGTTACAAAAATCAATCTAGAGGATTAATACTGACCACAAAGCAGTATTCTGAAGAGAAGCATTTTAGGGTTGGAGTTTGAACACTTTATCAGTGTACTGTTCAGACTGATAGGCATTTAGGATGACAGACAATTATGATAACAGTACTTCTGCATTTTGTCTTCAACGAGCAACACATTTTTCCAGTTTCCACAGCAACCCAATCAATTTCTGATTACAAATGCAAGCAGAGCAATTTAAGCCCAGACTAAGGAAAATGAAGAGCATATCTGTAGATTTAGAGAAAATTTGAAATTAGCCTTTATCGCTGATCTGAGAGGCTCTATTTCCTAGTCACAATTAAGAAAAGGACTAAAAACTTAAAAGAAAAATTTCTAACTGAAGGTAAACCACACTTTATAGAAAACTTTTTTTTCTTTACTGTGTTTTGCAAGAAAAGATTTCAGGACTGCTGCTGGATGAATAATATCATTTAATTATAGCAGCTGAACTGAATTGAAGAAACAAGTAACATTTACACCCCAATGTCTAAATGACTAATGGGAACATGAATTATCTCCACAATCTCTATGTGTTTAGATTAATGTATTTAGTTGCCAAATTGGAATCTAAAATACTTAAACATGAATTTTTCCTTCTCAGATGTTTATTATTTACTTAAAACATAAGTCATTCTCATTAAGCATAATGGAAAACAGAAATAACTACATAGTTAGATATAACATTATTTTAAACTGCTTCCTTCAAAAGTAAAAAAACAAACCAACAAAATATTAAAAAATTGCTTGAATCATACACATCATCCCCAAATAATATGAAGTATTTAGCTTGGAAACACCTTTCACCACTCTAACAACTTCAGGAGAAGCATTTTTCCTTATTGAATTAAGTACATTTGTAAAACAAGGTAAAGGCCAATGAAGTGATTAGGCAAACAGGAAACAGGGCCTTAGTGAGTCGTAAGCATTAATGTCCCTTCCTGAGCACATAACTCACTACCGCAAGTGGCTAACGCATTAGGGAGATTAGAATCCTATAAAACCCTTTAAGGTCTAGTTTATAGGACAGGCCAATTACATGTTAGCAGATTTGTGAAAAATATAAAACCACTGTCCCTTGAGCACTTGCTACATTTGACTTCCATCCTTCTGAACATGTGCCTATGATTCACTGTAATGTTTCATTTAATTTCCAGGAAGACCCTTTGAAGCTGTAGTAGTTTTTCCATCTGCTGATGACGAATTGGAGACTTTGCAAGTTTAAACCCAATGGTACACACTGGCAAGGACTATATGAAGATAACAATTTTAATTGACCAAGCATATATAGCATTTAACATGTGAGGAGCATTATAAACATTATATGATTTTCCAAACGTTTTACTCCATTATTTAAAGATGGATAATCTAGTTACAAATGGCTGGTCTAGCTTTCCACAAACAAGAATTCATTATCATGTACTCAGGTCAACTCATCTGATCACCAGAAAAGATCTGTTGATTTTTTTCAAGCCTTGGGAATACATACACGGTCTACCTTATGATACTAGACTAATTTTAATGAGTAAAGTGATAGTGCAAATGTCTGAGAAATAATTTTTCTAAGTGCTATAAAAATTTTTATTGGCTCATTATTCTAGTTTAATGTACTATCGCTCAAATTTTCAAAACTCACTGACTAAATTGCATATATGCATCTAGGTCAACATGAAAGCTAGCTGTTGGCCCTAGGCTGAAATAAATTCATGGTTCCTTATAAAATGTGAAGGATTCCCAAGACATCTCTGAAAGAAAATAAATGAAGGCAACATAAAATTGAGTTTTATGGAGGGAACAAATAAATCTCAACAAATGAAGTAAAATGTTAAAGTACAAACTATCATGGCTTTTAATAAGAAATTCTAAACATTAGTATATGTTGGGTAACCTACAATGAAAAAAATGAATGTAGACATAAATATATTTAATGGAGAAAATTATACTGTTTTCATAATCTAATTGATAATACTTCAATAAGCTCATATAATAACTATGTTTAATGCCATATATAAATCAGTGATGGATGTTTTCAGATTACAGTAATGGTGCTGTACACAGTGATAGTTTATGCTTATTAAAATAAGAACAATAATTTTTTTCTTTTATTCTACATATTACTGACCTACAAGATCAACCCTCAGCCTCTGTGGGATCTTTTGAATATCTCAGAAATGACAAGGATGAACCTGTCATTGCCATTACTAACTTCGAACCAGCTGGGGGGAGGGCTGACATGATGTGGTTTTGACTCTCTCACCCTCTTCCCAGCTGGTGCAACTAGTCCCCTCTTAGGTATTTAACCAAGAGAGATAAAGTCAGATCCATACACAGACTTGTTCACCAATGTTCATAGCAGCTGTTTTTAACAACCACAAACTGGAAGCAACTTAAACGTCCACCAACAGTGAGTGGTCGAACACACGTGCTACATTCATACAAGTGGAATACTGCTAGCAATAAAAAGGAATGAAGTATTGACACAAGAACAACAGGGAGGTATCTCAAAATAATTATGTGAACTGAAAAAAAAAACAGGAAAGAAATGGAATATAGTCTGTGTAATTCCATTTATATGAAAATCTAGAAAATGCAAACTCCTCTGTAGTGATGGAAAGCAGGTCACTGGTTGACTAGAGATGAGGCAAGGAGTGTGAGAGGGATTACCAAGGGGC
Organism: Crocuta crocuta; assembly: GCF_008692635.1. Taxonomy (NCBI): domain Eukaryota; kingdom Metazoa; phylum Chordata; class Mammalia; order Carnivora; family Hyaenidae; genus Crocuta; species Crocuta crocuta. The sequence goes on along the minus strand of NW_027528624.1, from coordinate 7,636,705 downwards.
ACAAGGAAATATGGAAACTTGGGATATGTTCATTATTTTGATTGATGTGGTGGCTTTACAACTGTATGTGTATGCCAAAACTTACCCAGTTCTCTACTTTAATGTACATAGTTTACTCTTGGTACCTCAATGATGCTCATTTAGAAAGGTTAGTAAAACAAGCATATTATTTACAGATTTAAAATAAGAAATAATTACAAGTGGTACAACTGAAAGAATGGGGGCCTGGGGGTGGGGAACAGGCACAGGGTGGGTTCTGATCAAGCCTGATAAGCCACAACCTGTGCACTTATCACACTCGCACTTTGAAAAGCCATTGATGGTGAAAAGGAGATGATATGGGTCCTCCATGACAAACTGCAAATATGTTCTGAGTTCATTTTCCAATATTTTAATGAATTACAGCAGATCTGCTCCAATTCATTTTCCTTAGAGACAAATATCACTTATTTGTGGGTAACTGACCAGGGATACAGGTAAGATCTATTACAAAACAGAGTGACATTAACAAATTGAACTACTTATATTACAGAACAATCAGTTGAAACAAGTTCAACTTGTCAACAGAAGCCTGGCAGAAGATATAACTTTTTGGGCTCTAAAAATGCTAGAGCCCTCTAGAATGTTCCCCACCCTTCCCAGAGGGTGATATTACCCGGTGCTTCTCTTAACAGGACACTAGAGGTTTTTTGATATCTTTGGCTTACAAACAGCCTCCTATGTCCCTTGAAGCCTCTTCCTCTTGTTACTAATCTTTTTGACTGGAACCCTGTGAACTTTGTGACAGGTTTAGATTCACGCGTTTTCCTCCACTGTCTCCCAGGTCTCGTATCTCAAGCTCACTCTGGTTGGGTTTGTGTTACAGCATGAGCGCTGGGTAAACCTGGTGTTTGTACTATGTAAGTCATTGGAGGTGCTTCAATCGTGTCCAGTATACCTCAGACACTGGTGCTGATTCATGCCTTTGAGACCCTCCCAAGCTGTTTGCTTGCTTTGGTTTCATAGGTCCCCATCTAAAACACGGTTCCTATGGTTCCTACCCAAGTATCAAATGTTGACAAGTTTTATATCAATCCAATTATCTTCTACTTACATAAATAGAAGGACAAATATGATATAGAGAAGGGTCTTCTATCCATAAGGAAGTTCTTAATCAATCAATCACCTATACTTTTTTCTATGTGATGAATTGAAAGAAATGTATAACCGCTGTAGATGGACACTCATGGTTGAATGAATTACTTTTACAAAATAAGTTAGAATTAAACAATCAAGAAATACAACTGAGCCTCCTCAATGTCTAAGGAGCCTTCTCAATGTCTAACACTGTGCAAAGAGTTGAGGGGACACAGAGACAAAGAATTATAAGACATTGGCCATATATACTTCATACTTTATATTATAAAAGCTATATTTGATGAACTTCTAAAATATTTTCTTTATTTACTCCTAATAGTGACAGAAGATAATTTTATATATGTAAGCCCCTATGAATGTGTGTATAATCTAGTATCATCATGAGTAAGTATAATATATCATTTATTCAAGAAATATCATAGGAATGTAAATCATACACAAAGGCTTGCCTCATTACTACCTAAAATTGCTAATATTTATTTCATACAATTTGTTGTTCTGTTTCAATAATCATTATATAAATTCTTTTTTTCAAACATTTTTAATGTTTTTTATTTATTTCTAAGAGAGAGAGAGAGAGAGAGAGTGAGCAGGGGAGGGTCAGAGAGAGAGGGGAACACAGAATCTGAACCAGGCTACAGGCTCTGAGCTGTCAGCACAAAGCCCAAAGTGGGGCTGGAACCCACGAGCTGTGAGATCATGACCTGAGCCAAAGACGGATGCTTAACCGACTGAGCCACAACAGGCACCCCTCATTATATAAATTCTAAAACATATTTAAATATGATTTTTTAAATTCAAAACTGCTTTATGTTTACATGAAAGTATTTAAGTGTGTCATCTGCTTAATTCTGAAATAAAGTTACAGTTTTATCATGTAAAATAACTTTTCTTAATATAAAGCACAGTAGATTTGGTAAAGGATTTACCGTCTGTCTCAGGGACTATTTATTCATAGCTACTTTAATTTAGGATAGATAATCTGTAAAATATATTTCTCCATGGATTCTCTTCTAAGTAAAAACCAGAAAAGAAGGTAGTTAGCTATGATTTATCTTTTACTCATTATTTTATTTGGCATTTATTATATAATCATATTTTTCTAGTCTTACTTTCTCTAACCTATGCTACATTGATGACTTTAACTTGAATTGGTTTTGGAGGATAATTCCAAAGTATAAATTATTATTTATACAGCACAATTACTCTTTATAATATAATAAATTCACATGCTTTCTCCTAAATGGCAGTGACTTTGGTAAGTAATAAAATTCATAAATTTTTCTTAGTCTATGACTCTTACATGTTTATGGGAAGCTTAAAAATAATCTCTCTGTGAACATAACACTTCTCTACCACAGACTAACTTAATTACTTTACAGATGCTTTAGAATTTCAGTTCTGGGGGGCTAAAAATCAAACCCAAACTTCTCTTGCCTTACTCTTTAGCTCTGACAAAATCAGTGGTCACCTTATGTATTATACCTTGGTGTGCTTCTCACCAACACTAGATCACTGTCTGATCAATGATGTGTCTGCACAACCCCCCTAAGTGGCAGATGATTTTGTTTTTAAGAGAGAGCAAGAGAGCAAGAGAGTGTATGGAAGGGGCAGAGAGAGAGAGAGAATCCCAAGCAGGCTCCACACTGTCAGCACAGAGCCCGGCAAAGGGCCCAAAGTCACGAACCCTGAGATCATGAACTGAAGCAAAATTGGATGCTAACCAGCTGAGCCATCCAGCTGCCCCTTTAAGTCAGTTCTTAATAGGCAGAAGCAAAATCAATAGGTCTTCCTGAATTCTCTTTCAAAATTTTCATGTTAAGGGCATGGAATATGAAATATATGCATTGAAAATATAAATATGTTTTTTTCCAGAAAATAAAATAAATGAGCTACTATAGACAAGCTCTAGAATTCTGGGTCCTATATGTAAGTTTGAGTAAAGATTGTTAGCTATCATCAGGTTATTTTCACGACTCCTAAAACAGGAATATGATAATTCCCTGGTAAGGTTAAAGAGAAGCAAAAGAACACATCTTGATGTAGTTTTCCCATTGTTTTGTAATTCTTGTTTGTAACTTGTATTCTTTTGCATTCTTGACTTACAAAAATCACAAGAGCCATGAATATTTAATAAGTGGATTTTTAGCAATTAGCTGTGTTTTTAAATCTCCCATTTAGATAAACCAGGAGAAATTACTGTTTTATCGACTATTAAATATGGATGTAGAAAAAAGACAGGAGGAAATACCAAACCTTATCTGCCTACTCCAGATTTGTTTAAGAGAGACTTAATCATTATTATTCATGGTTTATATTAGTAAATAGTAAAAAAAAAATGTTTACATAGATGGTTTCTGTAATAATTTGCAACTAAAATAAGTTATCTGCAATTAACAATCCAGAATAGCTATGGACCAAAAAAATTTTTTTTTGAGTTTCCAAAGAACATTTCTAGAAAATGATCCCACTCTAGGCCAAAAAGATAACTTTAATAAATTCTAAGCAACTAAAACTATAGAAACCAAATTACATAGCCATCAAGCAACAAACCTATTAAAAAGAATCATTATCAAAACATGATCATAAGGCCCCAACCAACGGGAAAAACAATTCCTCAGAAGAAACAAGAAACAATCATATGAAAGTAAAACAAAAATACAATTACATACCTTTTAATAATAAGAATAATAATGTCTATTAAAAATAAAGGTATCAGGGCACCTGGATGGCTTAGTCGGTTAAGCATCTGACTTTCACTCAGGTCATAATCTTGCGGTTTGTGGGGTTGAGCCTCACTTTGGGCTCTGCTGACAGCTCAGAGCCTGGAGCCTGCTTTGGATTCTGTGTTTCCTTCTCTCTCTGCCCCTCTCCCACGCACACTCTGTCTCTCAAAACTAAAAACATAAACATTAAAAAATGAAGAAATAAAAATAAGGGTATTAAAAAGAAAGACGTTTATTTAAAAAAAAGTCAAATATTCCAACAAAACCTCAGTAAAAAAAAATAATAAGGGGAAATAAGAGAAAGAAAATACTATGTAAGAGTAGAAATAAGAAGTCTATTCTCAAAACCAGAAGAATTTATACATAAATTCAGGAGATAGTATATGAAGACAGAAACAAAAAGCCAAACAAATCATTAGTAAATAAAATCAAAACAATTAGTAAAGTAGCAATGACAATATAATGGCAGGTACCAATACTTAAAATACATTATGTATGAATGATATGGCTCCAATCTTACATGAAATGGATGCAGACATGCTTTTTAAGAATAATTCAAGAGTGATTAACTCTAGTGAAAGAGAGTTTATTTATTTTCTTTTTCCTTTTTTAGATATTTTCTTAAAACTACATAAGAATTTTTCCCTTTTGTAACTATAATAATTGTTCAGGAACATATTATTAAAAGAAAAGTATTAAATCTAATTATTTTTTGTAGAATGCAAGTATAGTATACATATTTAGTTTTTTTTCCTAAGGAAAATTCTAGCTTTAGTTTACAGAAACATCATTTTGTCCTAGCAGCAAAGAATTTCAGGAAGATGGGCGACTTCTTCGGTCCCCAAAGAGGAGCGAAACTCTGCAATCCCATCTCCCCACTTGTTATGAATTGAATATTTGTGTCCTTCAAAATGTGTATGTTGAAGCCCTAACCTCAAGGAGACAGTTTTTGGAGCTCAGGCCTTTGGGAGGTAATTAGGGTAGATGAGATCATGAGGGTAGGTAGGGCCTTTGGGATGGAATTAGCAGTTAAAATTTTTTTTTTAATGTTTATTTTTGAGAGAGAGAAAGAGTGTACAAGTGGAGGAGGGACAGAGAGAGGGGGAAACACAGAGTCTCAAGCAGCCTTGAGGCCCTGAGCTGTCAGCACAGAGCCCTTTGCGGGGCTTGAACCCACGAACTGAGAGATCATGACCTTAGCTGAAGTTGGACACTCAACCAACTGAGGCACTCAGGTGCCCTAGAATTAGCAGTTTTCGATGAAGAGTAAGAGAGTCTCTCTGTTTGCTTGCACTGAGTAAGGAAAGGGTATGAGGACACAGCCATGAATAATGCTGTCTGCAAACCAGGAAGGAAGCCCTGCCCAGGAACTGAATTGGCCAGCACCTTGATCTTGGACTTCTCAGGCACCAGAACTCAGAGAAATAAATTTCTGTTGTTTAAGCCACCCAGTCTATGGTAATTTGTCACAGCAGCTAGAGCGGACTAAGATCCCACCTTAACATTAATACTTAGTTTGGGGTGATTAGATACAGGATCTTGGTGGGTCACTGGGAAAAACTTTGCTCCCTGAAGCAAAAGAGATAATAATGACTAAAAGCATTTTTAAAAACTAAACACATAATGATTAAATCACACACAATAATGTAAGGATTATGTAACATTAAATATCATCTATGCATATAATTAACATTAAATTAAGAATAAAAGAGTTATGAAAACCCTTATGATCACTTCAAAAGATACAGAACATATCTTTGATAAAATTCAATAATCATATTTTAAATAAACCTTAGCAAATTAAGAATAGATTGCCTTTGTCCTCCAGGTATCCTATGCTTTCAATACAATTGTAATCAAAATCCCAAAAAGAGATTTTCATGAAACTTGACAACTTATCCTAAAATCCCTATAGATGGTAAGAGATCAAGAATGCCAAAGAGGATGGTAACAAATTGGTGAAACTCACCTTACCAAATGTCAAGATTCATAAAGCTACAATAATTAATACACTATGACACTGGCTCAAAGGTAGATAAATTGACCAATAAAAAGGAATAGACGGTCCACAGCTACTATTTATAAAAGGTACTGAATGGGTGGCTCTCCATATGAAACAGACCAAATTAAAGCCTTACCTCTCATCTTAAAAAATGAATTAGTGACTGAATAATTAATAATCTGTGGAACATCATAAGAAGAAAACATAGTCAAGAAAAGTTAACATATCAGGATTAAAAAAACATTTCTGAAACTAGTCAGGAAATATACAAATCATAAAAAGAGAATTTGGTAACTATAATTACTTAAAATTAAACGTAAAATTTCTATGCATCAAAGAAAAACAGATTTATAAACACAGGTCACAAACTAGGAGAAAATATCTTGAGTCCATATCCAGAAAATATTCATGTCCAGAGTATACGACTATAAAGAATATCTATACAGTAATAAGAAAAGGACAACCCAACAGAAAAATGGGCAAACACTAGTAATAGGCACATCACAGAGGATGAAACTTATCTGATTAAAAAACTATGAAAAAAATATGACTATTTATCAGGGAAATGCAAAATTAAAACAAGGTAACATTTCATACCCCTAGGATTAGTACAGTTTTGTCTGATACCACCAAATGATGACTAGGCTTCAGGAAACAAGAGTTCTCATTAGCTGCTGCTCACAATATAAATATGCATATATTGCTCCGGAAAGAAAATTGACAAACTCTATTAAAGTTGAAGTTACACGTCATTATTCAGCAATCCACATCAGGTGAACTTTGCCACAGATGCACAAGAAACCCTACAGAATAATTAGTACTGTAATGCAGAAACCTAACAGTCCCTCAATAAATGAACGAATAAACACACTGGCTTATTCATGCAATGGGAATATGATACAGAAGGTCAACACTTTCCTCCAAGTGTTCCTGCCATCACAGGACATGCATTCCTAAAAACCTACCGGTTCTGCAAAATCACTCACTGGAAATAATAAGGTGTATGGGAAACATAATTTTTAAAAGCCAATAAAAATCAATGCAACTTTGTAACCAGAGCATTTAGTAATCATTCTAATGAAAAGTTATTAGCACCGTTAATTCTTAAACTTTGGAAATGAAATACTGCAGTAAATATAGGGCTATTCTTTTAAAGAAAATGATGACAGGAGGTGCTGTAAAGATTTACAAAGTAGAATAACACTTCAACACTTCTAAGGACAGGTGTGCAAATGGAACAGGAGGAGTAATACTGTGTGCATCATGTCGTATTACTCTGCTGTTATGCTGTCTTCAGTTGTGCTTGTATACTTGTCACTCAGCTGCTCTTACTTGGTGGCATAAAATATTAACAACATGGAGAAAAACATATACGAATCTCCTACTTATACTGACATCACTCCCCTGTTTGTGAATTGAATATGAGCTAAAAGGCATTAGAGAAATATGTACTGTAACAGACTAGCCCAGGTATAAAGGTAACCTGAAGAAGACTTCTTAAACTTTAATTATATANTATATATACTGTCTGGAAGAACAAAAAGATGCAAAAGGAAGGAGGATGTAGTTTTTCTAGTAAGGTTTTGTTTATTTTTATATAAGGTCATGAATTTATTTTAAAAATATGATGTTATAACAAAACACTGTTATTTATTAAATCCAGATAAATACATGCCTATTTTATTTATTTCTAAAATGCTTATTTATGAGAGAGGGAGAGCAGCCAGGAGAGGAGCAGAGAGAGAGAGAGAGAGAGAGAGAGAGAATTCCAAGCTTGAACCCACTAACTGTGAGATCATGAACTAAGCTGAAACCAAGAGCTGGATGCTTAAATGACTGGGCCACCCGGGTGCCCCAACATGCCTATTTGATTATTTTCTATACTCAATTTTGCATATTACTAAAATCTTCTCAGGAAGATTAAACTGGTAGAAAGATAAAAATTAAAATCAACATTTTGGATTTGAATTAATGGGAGAGATGAGCCTCAAAAGTTTCTAAACATACTTAAAATTGTGTTACATTGGTTAAACATTTCTCTAAAATATCTGGGCGTTTTGTATAATTAAAAACAAACGAACTAACAAGAATAATACAATCAGTGGGAAAAAGAACATTGCTTCGTAAATGGCTTCAGAAAAAGTTATGTGGAAAATAGTTTTTTGAGATCTTTCAATAATATTATGTTCCCAAATGTTCTAAACCGTTATTAAAGACCAAATCAACCCCAGAAGAATTAAAAAAAATTATATCAGAATCTTGGAGGGTGAGGCTGAGGAATCAGTATTTTTTAAGTCCCCCAGCTGATTCCAATTTGCAACCTGAGAACTATGGCATGAGACGTTTTCATCTGTTTCTAAGATGTATCATGGAGGGGTTTTAGAGATTTTACACATTCTTTTCAAGTGTACATGGAATAGTCTTCAGAACAGACTGCATGTTGCACCACAATGCAGTCTCATTACATTTAAGAAGACTGAAATTATATTGAGCATCTTTTCTGAACACAATGGTATGAAACTAGAAATCAATTATAAGAAGAAAACTGGAAAACACACACACACACACACACAAAGGCTAAGCAATATGCTGTTATGCAACCAATAGGTTCATGAAGAAATCAAAGATGACATCACAAAATACCCTGAGACAAATGAAAATGGAAAGACAGTTTTCTAAAATCCATGGGATGCAGCAAAAACAGTTCTAAGAGGAAAGTTCACAGCAACACAGAACAACTAGCTCAAGAAATCAATAAAAATAGCAAATAACCTAACTTTTACACTTAAAGGAAACAGAAAAAGGACAAGGCCGTAAGTTAGTCGAAGAAAGGAAATAATAAAGATCAAAATGGAAATAAATAGAGACTAAAAGGACAGTAGAAAAGGTCAATGAAACTAATGGCTGTGTTCTTTGAAAAGACAGACAAAATTAATAAACTTAGAACCAGACTCATCAATAAAAAAAGAGGGCCCAAATAAAATCAAAAGCAAAAAAGAAGTTACCATTGACATGACAGAAATACAAAGGAATCACAATAAATTGGAATTATACTGACATATTGGAAAATCTAGAAGAAATAGATAAATTTCTAGAACATACAATCTTTCAAGACTGAATCATGAAGAAATAGAAAATATTACTAGACAAGGGCGCCTGGGTGGCTCAGTCGGTTAAGCATCTGACTTCGGCTCAGGTCATGATCTCGCAGTTTGTGGGTTTGAGCCCCACCTTGGACTCTGTGCTGACAGCTCAGAGCCGGGAGCCTGCTTTGGATTTCGTGTCTCCCTCTCTCTCTGCCCCTCCCCCACTTGTGCTCTGTCTCTCTCTCTCTCAAAATTAAATAAACATTGAAAAATATTTTAGAAAATATCAATAGACTAATAGCAAGTAATATGATTGAATAATTAATTCAAAAACTCTCAAAAAAAAAAAAAAAGAAAAAGTCCAGGACCAGACAGGTTCAAGTGCCTGACTTCTGATTTTGGCTCAGGTCAGGAAGGACCTCACAGTTTGTGAGTTTGAGCCCCTCCTTGGGCTTTACACTGACATTGCAGAACCTGCTTGGGATTTCCCCTCTCTCTGCCCCTCCCCTGCTCATGTGGGCTCTCTCACTTTCTCTCAAATAAATAAATAAAACTTAAAGAAAAATTAAGGAGAAAGGAATCCTTCCAGACTCATTTTACAAAACCAGCATAACTCTGATACCAAAACCAGAGAAAGACACCACAAAAAAGACAATTTTAGGCCAATATCCCTGGTGAATATAGATGCAAAAATCCTCAACAAAATATTAGCAAACTGAATGCAGCAATGTGTTAAAAGGATCATATACCACAATGAAGTGGGATCATCTGCAAATTAATCATGGCGATAAAACACATTAACAAAAGAATCAAAGAACAAAAATCATATCGTCATTTCAATAGATACAGGAAAGGAATTTGGCAAAATTCAACATCCACTTATGATAAAAAAAACAACAACAAACTCTCAACAAAGAAAAGAAGGAATGTACTCCAACATAATCAGAAGCCATATATATGATAAACCCACAGCTAACACCATATTCAATGCTGGCAAGCTGAAAGCCTTTCCATTAAGATCTCAAACAAGACAACTTTATTGTCCACTTTATTTTTTCACCATTTTTAGTCAACAGATTATTGGAAGTCCTAGCCAGAGGAATTAGGCAACAGAAAGAAATAAAAGACATCTAAATTGATAAGGAAAAAGAAATTGCAGACAACATGATACTATATATAGGAAATCCTAAAGACTCCACCAAAAAACTATTAAAACCAATAAATGAACTCAAAAAAGTCACAAGATATAAAATTAACAGAATTCAGTAGTGTTTTTATACACTAAGAGTAAGCCATCCAAAAGAGAAATTAACAGCCCCATATACAGTTGCATCAAAAAGAATAAAATACCTAGGGGTGCCTGAGTGGCTCCGTTGGTTGGGATGTCAGCCCTTGGTTTTTCCTGGGGTCACAATCTTAACAGTCTGTGAGTTCAAGCCCCACACTGGGCTCCGTGGTTTTGGCACAGAAGCTGCCTAGGATTCTCTCTCATTCCCTCCCTCTCTGCCCCTCCCCTGCTCACTCTAAACTTTAAATAAACTTTAAAAAAATTTTAAAAGAGAATCTTATGTATGCACTTCTCTTCAAAAAAATAAAACAAAATATCCAGGAATAAATTTAACCAAAAATGTGAAAAACACATTCTTTGAAAACTATAAGACACTGATGAAAAAAAAAATTGAAGATGACACAAATAAATGGAAAGATACACTACATTCATAAATTGGAAGAATACTGTTAAAATGCTCACACTATCCAAAGCAATCTATAGATTCAGTGCAATACCCATGAAAATAGCAATGGAAGTTTTTCACAAAACTAGAAAAAACAATACAAAAATTTGTATGAAACCATAAAATATCACAAATAGCCAAAGTAATCATGAGAAAGAACAAAGCAAGAGGTATCATGCTCCCTGATTTAAACAATACTACAAAGCTACAGTAACCAAAACACTATGCTACTGGCAAAAACACACACACAAATTAATGGAATAGAATGGAAAGCCCAGAAACAAATGAACACACATATGGCCAAATAAGGCAGAGAGATACAATGGAGACGATACAGTCTCTTCAATAAATGGTGCTGGAAAAACTGGACAGGTACATGTAAAAGAATGAAACTGGACCACTGTCTTATACCATACACAAAAATAAATTCAAAATGGATTAAGGACTTGAATATAAGACCTGAAATCATAAAACCACTAAAAGAAAACATAGGCAGTAAGCCCTTTGACATACGTTTTTCCCTATAGTTTTTGGACCAGTCTTCTCAGGTATAGGCAACAAAAGCTAAAGTAAACAAATGGAGGGGCGCCTGGGTGGCTCAGTCGGTTAAGCGTTGGACTTCAGCTCAGGTCATGATCTCACAGTTTGTGGGTTCGAGCCCCGCGTAGGGCTCTGTGCTGACTGCCAGCTCAGAGCCTGGAGCCTGTCTTCAGATTCTGTATCTCCCTCTCTCTCTGACCCTCCCCTGCTCACGCTGTCTCTCTCTGACTCTCAAAAATAAATTTAAAACATTAAAAAAATTTTTTAAAGTAAACAAATGGAATTGCATTAAGCTAAGAAGCTTTTGTACAGCAAAGAAAATCATCAACAAAATGAAAAGGCAACCTATGACTAGGAGAAGATATTTGCAAATCATACATGAAATAAGGAGGATCAGTAGTTCAAGTATATAAAGAACTTGAGCAACTTCATATCAAAACTAATAACAAAACCCAACTAAAAAATGGGCAGAGGACTTGAATGCACATATTTTCAAAGAAGATACATAGACAGCCAACAGGAACACTAAAAGCTGTTTAATGTCCTATGCTTAATATGTAATCATCAGGGACATGCAAGTCAAAGCTAGAATGAGATGATCACTTCACACCTGTCAGATCAGCACTTCTTGAAAAGACAAAATATAAGAAGTATGGGGAATATCTGAAGAAACGGAAACCCTCATAACTATTGCTGGGAGTGTAAATTGGTGCAGCCACTGCGGAAAACAATATGGAGATTTCTCAAAAAATTAAAATTAGAACTACAGTATGATCCAGCAATTCCATTTCTAGGTATTTATCCAAAGAAAAATTTAAAAAATAATTTGAAGAGGTATATATACTCATATGTTCATTGCTGCATTATTTACAATAGCCAAGATATGGAAACAATTTGTGTCCATTGACAGATGAATGGATAAAGGAGATTATGTGTGTGTGTGTGTCTCAAAAATGAATAAACATTAAAAAAATTAAAAAAAAAAAAGCCAAGGGGCCAGATTACTTAGGACCTTACAAGAGGGTAAGAACTTCAACTTTCACTTGGAGATGAGGAGCCATTGAAGTGTTTGAGATAAGAAATGTCATGATCTGGCTGAGTTTTAAGGGATCTTTTGAGCTCCTAAATTAGGGGAGAGTGCTTTAAAAAAAAAGCCATGTAACAATCAGGGCAACAAGAAAGAGGGGGGAGATGAAACAAAGAGGGCAGATTTGCTTACATTCTTCCATCAGATACTTAGTGAGTACACTCTTAGGTGCTGGTTAGGACGAAAAAATTAGTTAGTCATGGGTTCTGCCCTCAAAAAAATTTACAGAAGACAAAACATGAGCCAAAATAAGCATAATACACAGTAGAAAACAAAGGGCAGAGGATAATTTTCTATGATGGTTGACAAAGAGGGAGAATTAGAGAAGTCTTCTTGAAGCAGGTGGCATTTTAGCTGTCCACAAAAACAAAAGCTCCTCAATCGCATGGGTTCTGCTTTTTCTAGACTGCTCAATTACCAGCACCTGAACAGCATTCAGTACAGTCAGTGATCACTAGTTTTTGTTACATAATGTGTGAGTGAAGGTGCCTGTCCAGATATGCAGGAAGGAGGGTATTCCAGCCGAGGGTACAGTATTAGTGAAATCACAAAAATGAAAAGCTAAGGTTTAATTTGGTGGAAGGAAATGAGAATAGAAGGAGATGAAATTAAACCTTGGAATAGGGTTACATCACAGAGGACTTTGCTGGTCTGGTGGAGGTACCATAGTTTTCTCCGAGCAGCGATAGGAAGGGAACTTTGCGCTGGAAAGATGACTGTCATAATACTGATAAATGCTTGAAGTAAACAACCAATTGGCGGATGGAAACGAGGCACCAGTTCCCATGATATTGTAAAACAAAAACAAAAACAAAAACAAAAACAAAAACAAAAAAAACCAGGCAAAAGGTGATGAGGTCCCTTCATCATTNCTGGAAAGATGACTGTCATAATACTGATAAATGCTTGAAGTAAACAACCAATTGGCGGATAGAAACGAGGCACCAGTTCCCATGATATTGTAAAACAAAAACAAAAACAAAAACAAAAACAAAAACAAAAACAAAAAAAAACCAGACAAAAGGTGATGAGGTCCCTTCATCATAAGTACTTCCACTGCGCTCAGTAAATATTTCTAAGCCGTACCGAGGACAGGCATGTATTTATATGTACTGTAATTTTTTAACTTGTTTATTTCCTTTTCTTCACTAGAAATATAGCATATTTACCACTGGTGGTGTACACTTTTTTTTTTTTAGTTTATTTATTTTGAGAGAGAGACAGACAGAGGGCGCGAGTGGGGGATGGGCAGAGAGAGAGGGAGAAAATCCCAAGCAAGCTACCAGCACAGAGCCTGAGGCAGGCCTCAAACCCACAAACCATGAGATCATCATATGAGCCGAGATCAAGAGTCAGAAGCTTAACTGACTGAGTTAAGGTGGTGGACACTTCTAATCACCACGTCCACGGCCACTATCCATTTTCCCTTTATTACAGTAATAAAATGCCTCAAGTTGCAGCTGGACTAGAGCTACCAGTCAGAGACTACATTCCCCAGCCTCTCTTGCAACTGGATGTGGTTTTGGCAACGGATTGGAGAAGTGACGAGTGTAACTTCTGGGACACGCATTTCTGATGAAGCTGCTTGCTCTCCATTTCCTCCTGCCTCTTCTTATAGATGCTCCTCACCCAATTTTCTCTGTCTATGCCTGAGGCAGGTGTTGGAGATTATGTCCTTTTGTAAATATATAACTTTCTTACCCCTTTTCCTGATGGGATGAGTGGGGGGCTGGGAGTTGCTTCAAGGGTCCATTTTTCATAGGTTTTTGTAAAAAGGGAAAATATAGGCCTATGACCAAATTCTGGCCAGTGGGATGTGAATGAATGTGGGGTGTGGTGCCTAGGTCAGCCCTCTAAAAGGAGGATTGCTGCTTCTTCTTTCTTTCTTTTTGAGGGTAGGGATTTGACTCTGGTGGTGGTGATCCCACCTTGACCCTGGACATCGTCTTACAGGATACAAAGCAATATACAAGCGGCGCCCAACAATCTTAGACTTTTATATGTAACAGAAACAACTTCCATCTTAGTTAAACTATTGTTATTTGGTCTCTGTTAAAGCAGCCAAATCAATATCTTAATATATAACGTATAAATATTGACCATTACCACTATGTGTTGAAAGAATATATGATAGATAAGTATAAAAGTCTCTATGTAAGTAAAGTAATATTAAAGAATTATTTCCCCCATTCCCCTAAGCTTTGAACATAAAACATATGTCCACTGAAAAGGAAAGCTACAGTATAAAGCTTAAGTTGAAGTCAACTTCTGTATCATCATAACCTTGGGCGCATATCCTAACTTGCTTTATGATAAAGTGGTATTAGCACGGAAGGCATCTACTGTCATTTGAGATTAAACCAATACAACACTGAGCTACTGGTTTCTCATTGTAGGTTCTAACATTCCATGAAACAAGGCTTTTACGGGGAAACTGGACCATGAAATCTTGAAATTCTGTATCTCCTACCACTGTTTTTAGGCACACATAACAAGATGAATTTGAATATTAGTCTCTGACTTCAGGAATTTTGTCATTGCTTGTTTTCACACAGAATGCAACAATAATTTCAGGGACGTGAAGGAAGGAACTTACTTGACATTGGGTCTTAAAAACTAGCCGTTTATGTTTATTATTACTTTATAATTTTTTAATTAATATATATAGACTATGACAGTTTAAATAGGGATTTCTGTTTCCACAGCCCATCTGATCAAATCAGTTTATGATCCAGTATATATATATTTATGTTACTAATGCATTCTCAAAGAAACACGGGGAATCTCCATAGACCTCTTTGCGGGTACAGTTCCTTATGTCTTTTGTGGAAGAGCACTGGAATGGTGACTCATTTATTTAGGACGTTTCTGAAAGAGGTAATTGAAGGTGATCCCCAAAGCTGGAAAAATGATATGGGTGTCCGCATTTGGACAGCACGTATAGTCAAGAAAAGCTAGAGACTGACATATTATTTTCTGAATAGAAATAAAACTTAAGAAAGAGAAAGGGGTGTTCCGAGTTTTTAATGATAAAAGGTTCACACTGCTGAAGACAGCAATGGTGAAATGTAAACACTGGCGATGAAGAGGAAACGTTTTACTTCCTACACCCCTGAAGTTATTTGTACAAAAGGCATCTTTCTTTGATCAAGCCTTTATTATTGGTTTTCCTTGGAGTACGAACGACAGGGACTTTGTTTTGCTGATCCCAAATGTTCTTACCTTAGCTAACAACACGACAAAAAATAGTAAGAGAGATGGAGTTTTTGGTTGAATGAATGAATGAATGTGTGGATAATGTCTGCATTTGTGAATTGTAATTTCCCACTAAATAAAGTGAAAGAATGACCCATCCTGTTCTGAAGCTCTTAATGGAAATATAGATATAACATTAAGAGATTTTCTCTAAAAATACAAAAATCGGAAGATATTTAGCTCATATAGGTGGTTTACAAAGAAGGCTTCTTAGTAATCAATTTTTCTTTTGCTATTTTAGTTTTGTAAACATATTTACTACATTTGGCAACACTGAAATACTTAATTTTCCAGGAACTATAACTTTAGGTATAAGACTATGTTAAAAAATAAATATGATTATAAATATAAATTTAGAAAAAAAAGAGAATATGACCAATTTTTTACACATCTGTGAAAAAATATAACATTGAAAAAATGACCAAGATTATAATTGCAAATACTGTGTAGAAGAAAAAACAAATAATTAGCTTGAATGGTGATGGTATTTTATATTGCTGATAAATGAATCCTCTGGACTCCCATGACCACCTATAGTCATGGGGAAAAACATGCAAAAAAGATTGCAGGTTACAACAAGCAGGGAGTTAGTCTATTTTCACGAATTTTAACTGTTGTAAATCAAGTGACACACATTACAATAATCTAAATATCATTTTGTGTACTAATATGGCAATCTGACCTAGGGATCTAGAGGTAATCTGTTTCATTCCTGTATTTTAAGGATGCAGGTTAGGAATAAGGTATTAGGTTTAGAACATTTATATAAAAGAAATAATGTGATACTGGAAAACAACACTATTCATTTAACATAATCAGCTGCTATATAATAAGTCAGATGCTCCCTGAGTGTAAATTACACAAATTTGAAAGCTGCATTTATTATTAATACCTCATTCCCAGACAGGGGCTTGCTTAGTCTGTCAGTAGTAAAACCTGGTTTAGCATACCAAATTTAAAGCTGGTTAACAAATATGAAACTTTTTTTTTAAAACCTATCATGCATGTAGCTAATTCACTTGTGTGAATTTTAAACCTTTTCTTCTCCCCTAATACTATTGAGAATAATTTTACTATCACAAATTATAGAAATTAAATATGAATTGTAGTAATACAAATACTTGAACTGAAGCTTGGATTGTTTAAAATTTATCACTTATAAGGTCTATATGGAAACAGACTCTTATTGCCTATCAGGACTCTTTCAGGCTGAAATTATTTTGTAAGAGGGTTGTTTGAGTAAATGTAGGGATACTCTAAAATTTCTTAGGTTGAACTGATGAGATTTCTTACTGTAGATGATTTAATGAGCTTACGTTGCTGGGTGTACATCAGCACATGTCAAATTCTGCAAGAGTTTACGGTTTCTAAGAACTCGCTTTCTAGAAGGTCCTTGGCTGAGGAGTGGGGCCAGATTCGGAATCAAATAGGTAAAGAGGGTCTTTTTTTTTCTTTTTCGTGTAAATAGTTTAAGAGTAATTTCGGGTGGTCTAGAAACCGTTAGTTATTAGGAAGGTGCGTATCAATGAGTCTAGTACCTCACTTGCCCGAGACCCTTCTACCGGCCTAGCCTGGGCCTCCGCACTCCGGCGGGCACCATCTGCACACAAATTGCCATTTTTGCCAGACCGCCCAGGACAGAGCTTCGGAATCCATCACGGGGACGGCCGGCATCTACACTCTGGTGTCCCCTGATTCGGAGCGAGTGCATTCAACGCAGGAAGATCACTTACGACTGAGTTTTTCATCATGGCTTTGACTGTGAAGCCCTCAGAAACCAGGGGGTGAGGCTGGTGCGCCGGGAGCGGCTGCTGTGCCAGCAGCTTGGTCCTCTTCGGCATCTTGTCTGGGCATTTGTTTAAGCTCAGGGTCTCTTTCTCTGCCACCATCTTCCTAGAAAATGTCCTGTTCTCATACAACGTGTAGTAAAAGCAGCAGTGGGTTTCACGGATGGGAGGAGGTCGGGAAAGGCTGTAACAGGGCGCGACCCTGGCAGAACTTCAACCCCTCGCAGTGCCCAGGGTGATCCAGATGTTTGGCAGCGCCCAGGTGAAGGGAATTGAGGGGAGGGGAGGGGAGAGCGAAGGACCGCTGCGAGAGCTGCAACAAGCTTCCAAAGGGAAGCCTCCCGGTTGCTAAGCGACGCGTCAACACTGCGGCCGAATGGCCCGGTTCCCGCGTGACGTACGTTTCCTGGGCCTGAATCCCGACTGGCGGCGGAAGGCCGGAGGGAGGGGTGCGCGGTGAGGAGAAACTACGAGGTAAAACTACGACTCCCAGAAGGCCCCTGGCTGCGCGCCGCCGGCGCGTGCGCACTCCGAAGGCCGGGCGCAGGGAAGGCGAGCGCCGGAAGACTTAGCCCTGGAGCCGCACTGGGTGGACGCCCAGGCGGGTGCCAGTGTGCCTAGCAGTCTCCACCTGCCCAGTGACCATGATAGGTACGTGGGTGCCTGCCAGGTACAGCGTCTCTGCGCCGCCCCGCCGGGCCTCGGCGGACGGGGACCCCCNGCGCGGCGGGCTCCCCACTGCCCGCCTGGGCTCCCCAGTGCCCGCCGTGGGCCAGGAGAAACAGTGTGTGTGTTCTAAGCCCCCACCCCGCCCGAGGTTTGACAGGCTTCCCGCCGGAGACAACTTCTCCGGGGACCCCGGGGCGCGCTCTGCGCCTCCCCAGGTGAAGG
>NW_027528624.1:7609679-7618446 GCF_008692635.1 Crocuta crocuta | reverse complement strand
CGCGGTCGCGCGCTCCCACAGCGAGCGCACTGCCCGGCCAGGCCTGTAGGGGGCGCTGTGCAGGCCCGTCACGTGCGCCCGCTGTGTGCGTCCGTCCGGGCGCCTCGGTCGCTGCTCTCCAGTTAGGGTCACATTGGGACCCACCGGCTGTAGGACCCAACGGGGAAGCCTAGCCTTAAGCTCTAGGCTCAAAAGAAATCCCTGCGGATGGAGTTAAACGTCTTGCTCCCTCCGAGTTTTCCTTTTAAATCTCTCATTGTCGGTCTGAGATGAAAGAATTAAGACTAAACAACAACAAGGATTAAATCTTTGCGGAATGGATTGTTCTTATTATTTAACACAAAATGACCTAGGTGCATTTTGGTGATGAAAGCTTTGGAAATGGTTCTTCTGTTTATAAACACTGTGATGTATGAGATTAGCAAAGTTTCTCCCTTCCAGGGTTGTGAAGCCAAAAGTTGTGGGTTTGGGTTTTGTTTGTTTGTTTTGGTTTTTAGTGGTAGTCTCTGAAATTAGTGTTAATGCACAGTATGATTAGATACCGTTGCTATTTGGGGCTTTATCATGACAGAGGCTTGCTCTGGATTGTGTTATTTGGTGAGCTTCTTTGGGGATTATTTTTGATGAGCGCCACTTACAAAATACTTTTGATCATAACGAGTACATCTGAAGTCAAAAGTGGTCTGTCCAGAAAGACGAGAAGTGGATTTTTAAAATACGTAAGTTTGTATGCACTGATAAGCTCTTCTTAAGTCTTTTATTTAGGAAACTGTTGAAATATAAAACATTCTGCTTGCTGGGAGAACCATGCCAGTTAACCGACGTTGTCTTTGCTGCAATGATAAAACCTAAGGATGCGGTCCAACTTTTCTTACCTTTCTAGCATGTATGACTTTTGGTGACTCACTTTTGAAAATCATCCAATGAAAACATTTTCCTTAGAAATAAGTTTTTCGTATACAATTTTATGAATCTTTTTTGAACCTTTTTAGGTGACTATTACATAAAATCTACTTGTAAACACAACTCCAAACTGAATCAGAAAAGCAAGTAAGAGAAAATTTTCAAAATCCATCGTGTCAGCATTTTACAGGGGGAAAAAATCTGTATTTCATTTTGAAGACAATTGTGCAAATCTTATTTTAATTCAACTTAATCTAGTACTTGGATACTTTTAAAAGAAACAAATTTATAGTAAAGCAATATAAAGACAGGAATTTGAGGTCTAAAAATCATTATTTAAATCTAAATTATGTAATAAATGACTATATAAAAACTTTGTTAGGATGAGCTGTGTTTAGGCAGTTAGTTTATTTGGGATTCAGGGATACAGAAGGAAGAGTATGATCTTTGTATGATTAGACAGTTGATAATAACTTGTAATCACATGGATAATATAAGGTGGATTGTAGAAGATGCTTTTCTCATATTACAGATACTGTTTGTCATAGTGCAAACAAGTGTGTATCAAAACATAAATAGTGAACTCCATGCCCCCTCCCAAGAAAAGTCTCTCACATGTTAAAACCATGTGGACAATGTGCAGCAAATTATTTTATGCAATTAGTTGCACTGCTTAATTTTGTGGGTGAGCACATTTTAATAAATGTTAATAAATCTTAATAAATTAAGATTTAATAAAAATCTTAATTGCCAGTTTTGGACTTTTGGTTGTGTTGGAGTGTGGAAGGTAAGTAAAAGTGGAGGCATTTGAAAGTATATTGTGAAGTAATGAGTTTTCTGTTTCTTTGACCATACTCTAGATCCAGGAAAGGCATTAGAGCCTTTTATACCCAGTGATAAGCTGGAGATCAAAATATACATCAGTCTAGGGGCGCCTGGGTGGCTTAGTCGGTTAAGCGTCCAACTTTCGCTTAGGTCATGATCTTGCGGTTCGTGGGTTTGGACCCCGTGTCGGGCTCTGTGCTGACTGCCAGCTCAGAGCCTGGAGCCTGTTTCGGTCTGTGACTCCCTCTCTCTCTGACCCTCCCCTGCTCACACTGTATCTCTCTCTCTCTCCTAGAAATAAATAAAACATTAAAAAAAATTAAAAACAAAACAAAACCGAAAAAACCCAAAATATACATCAGTCTATATCTGGGATTGTTTTGTCTGTTAAAGACATTGTTCTACTCACAACTTGCCCCTTTCCTGCCTACGCTGTCTTTAATTGCTACACCTTCTTTACTGCAAATTGTACTCTTCCACTTTATTTAAATCTTAGCTTACTTTGAGGAAAAGCAAAAATACGTAACTTAGTACATTAGGAATAAAGGAGATTGATTGTTACCTCACTACCAATAGAATTAACTTTTGTTTTACATTCTTAAAAATAGGATTCTTTCCTGACACAGAGAGTGTTTCAAAAGCACTTCACTTTCTCAGTTGGATTACAACTGATACATTAAATGCCCTGACCCAGAGAGCTGTAGAAACATAGCTTAGCTGAAGTTGGTGTTGATGACTTTGAGCAGTATGGAGGACATCAAGATAATTTAGAGCAGAATTGAAAGGCCTAGGAAAATTCTATTCAGAAAAATGTAATTTTTGGCATCATTATTAAAACTATATTTTTAATAATTAAAAAATTAGCAACTCTTTTTGTTTAAAATTGAAATTTAGTAGTGATATTTGTGGCATATTCTAATTCCTGTGGAAGTGGATTTAGGTAGTTGAGTAGTATCAGTTCTTAAAGTGAATGCATATGTATACAGCAGTGTTGCCAGTATTGAAATTCATATTCAGTGTCTTATTCTTTAAAAAGATTAAAAATTAATAATTGGACCATAGGCACATCTGCACATTATTTAACTTAATATCTCTTAGAAAATATACTTGTCTGCCTGTACAACTCCACCCCGCAGTAATTCCTGATACTCTTTTATTTTGTGGATGTACACGAATTATGCAAATACTCTTCAATAAATGAGCATTCATTAGGCTTACAGATTGCTATCATCAGAAATGTTTGTGTTCATATCTTTTTATTTGCATATGTAAGCAAATATGTAAAGTAGAAATCTTATTACAATTTCCAAGTGGATTTTCTAGTCAAAGGATTAGCAGAGTTTGAATTTTTCTAGGTATTTCTAAATTGTTCTGAAATAAGTTACCCTATTTTACATTTCTGTCTAATAGTGCAAAGGAAGCAAAAGTTGCCCTGCTCCTCAGAACTGAAAAATTTCAAAAAGACATCCTCCCCATGACTGACCT
Source organism: Crocuta crocuta (assembly GCF_008692635.1). NCBI lineage: Eukaryota > Metazoa > Chordata > Mammalia > Carnivora > Hyaenidae > Crocuta > Crocuta crocuta. The sequence continues at coordinate 7,615,233 of NW_027528624.1, read as the reverse complement.
TCCATCAGCAGAGCACCTACTGGGTTTTTCCTCTCTCCCTATCTCTTTCCTTCCCTGCCCAAGTTTAGTACTTTTGAGCAGTGCACAACTGCACAACTGTTCTTTGTGGCTCTGCCATTGCTGGCAGTGTTTCTAAGAATTCCCATTTCTCCCTTGTGTCCCAGAAGATATTTTTAGTTTTGCCTTTCTGATAAATGAAAAACAGTATATTTTAATTTTTAAAACGAATTGGTAAGAAAACAAAATGCTCTCTCTTCTCATTTTATATTGTTTTATTTTCGTGAAAGCAGTTCCAGTAATTGAGGACCTACTATGTGCCCTGCTCCAGATGCCAGGGATACACGAGTGAATAAAATAGGGAAACTCCCCGCCACGAAAACAATGCCCTATCATGAATGTACAGTCTAACTTTACTATTTGCCTACAAATCTATATATTTGTTTTAAAGTTTACGTGTGATGAGTTTTAAAGCCTCAGAGTTTATATTTCTAGTTAAATGTACTGTGCACTGCTACTTGCTTTGCCTTTTCAATACTTTTAGTTAAAAAGTGACCCTACATCGAAGTACTCAAGATAGGCTCTGAACCCTTCTATTTACTATGAGGTACAATTGTGTCATAAAAGAAATTCTACTGAATCTTTGCATACATGATTTTTGTGTAATTATGTATAGTTCTTCTTTGGGTCCAAAGGCTCTGAAATGATGTCCTTCTGCCCCTTTCAATTTTGGAATGATTTCTAAGGATTTTTTTGAAGTCCAATTTTTTTTTTTTTTGAAACCTCATAGGTTCACTGCTTGAAAATGATACAGTGAAAGTACTTTGTATTAAGATATGCAGATCCATTTCTACCTCCAAAGCTTCTTTGAAAAATGAGGGGGAAAAAAATCTCCTTACTTCGAAATGCTTCATATTCATGAAAGCAGTTTCAATGCAGAATATTCTGTTCGCTTTTAGTTCTTTGATCAATGAGAATTGTTTCTTACCTGCTGTTTCTTCAGCCTTTAATTGTGGCCCAGCGATTATTCAGTGTTTCTGTTTTAATTTGCATTTAATGAGCTCATTTTAAATATTTCTTTGTGGTAACCTGAATGGTTTCTCTCTTAAGTTTTATAATATTAAAGAAGGAAGTTTATCGTACAGTTGGCTGATTTGTGTTACAGTTCATCTTCCTGGCTTATTTACTTCCCCCTATAGGAGAGAGTCTTGGTTAAAAAGAAGTGAGGTAATATTATTATATTTCCCCCAGTGCTGTATGTCCTAATTATCTGAGCCTTCTACCAGGTTTATTCCAGTATCTATTGTCAATAAATAGAAACCTTTCTTCCGTGGATTAACAGGTATTTCCACTCATAGTAATGATTTCAGTGTCATTTCTTTCTAAAGCAGTAGATGCAGTGGTTCTGTGCCCTGGGAGGTCCAGGTGAGGGGGCGGATGTGTGTGTGTTACCTTCGGGGAAGGGACACAGGGAAATAGGAGACCTTTTTCCCCAACGAGTTTGTGATCTGCTTGGACTGATAAGACATGTATTTGGGGTACCAATTCCCTCCCTCCCCAACAGAAGCAGAGATACTTAATTACAAATTAATTTGTAAGAGATACAAAATTACAAATAATTACAAAGATATGTGTATATGTTAACACAGACACGCTACACACAGGCACACACAGCATCGCGCCACAATTTTTCATCTCTTTTGCCCATATTATTAGTCTCTTGTCTTTGAACGTTAATCCTCTCTCTAATGCATCTGTGCATCCTGAAAGTTCTGTTTCACAGGACACCAGCTTCATAGGAAGTTTCCCTTAAGATCCCCGCCTGTGTGTCAACCCTCACACTTCTGACTCTGGAGCCATCAGCTCCTCCTTTAGAATCAACCAAGACTTTAGCAACTGCTATTTGTCACCACACAGTGTCGAAGGTGTACAGAAAGATAAAGGATTTGCAATTCTAGGTTGCAGGTGCTGTGATCTGGTTTTGCACAGGGAGGCCCTGGAGAGGGCAGCCTGGTGGATCCGCTGTGTCCAGAGGCACTGAGGGACAAGTGTAGTTCATCAGACAAAGGCGGCGTGCTAGATGGAGGACAGACGTGAGCTGAGGCACGGCAGGGAGAGGGAAGAGCGGGCTGAAGCCCGTGCAGTGAGGCCAGACTGGAGCGGCGTGGTCTGTGAGAAGGGTCACGGAGGCCTGCTTTGTCCTGTGGTGACAGAGGGTCAGTGAGCCACTGCACATGGAAGAGTGTTAAGAACAGATTATATTTTAGATAGAGGTCCATGGCAGTCACGGAAAGCTGTAGTACAGCGCCTTAGTGCCGACGAGCCCAGGGAACCATTAATGGCTTCTTTGTTTCTCTCAAGCAGGAGACCATCTTCCACTAAGAGAGATCTAGGGTGGCCGTGGGGTAGAAGACATCTTTTGTCAGGATGGCACCATTTTTGATGTCATCAACTCCTCTCTGATAAAGGGCCATTTCTATAAATAAAAATTGTTCTTATTTTCATAGAATGTATTAAATGTCTCTCCTTGACAGGAATTTTTTTTTTATGTTACTAAAGTTTAAAATATTTTTTGTGTTCCAAAAATAAACTCTGTGTTCTTCTTTGATGTGTGGTACCCAATGCTTAGATTTCTATGTATAGTTTCTTCTGTAGATGGAGAGAACACTGTTGCTAAAGCTGAGGTCCTGAGTGACCTAGAAGACTGCACGCTAAGCTGTTGCTTTCTTTTCAGTATCTGCGTAACTTGGACACGTGGTCAGCGTGGAGGCAGTCCTTGGACCAGTGTTTGTATTTTTGATAGTGTTGCTAAGTTCTTGATGATTTCTTCAATTTACTTTTTCCTGTAAGACTTGCACAGGGTCCCTCATAAAGGTTAACATTAGAGCTCTTACCATTAAAAGAGAGAAAAAGCTTTATGTGCAACATGCAGCAACCTTACCTGTCCCTCAAACCCCTATTTCCACCCTTGTCACATAATTAGGAAAAAAATAGTAATTTGGGAGCTAATATCAGTGTTCCAGTTGAGACAGCTGTGTTATTAACCTAATCCACGGATGTACCAGTTACTCCTCTTGTTAGATGGTTCCGGAATTTCAGTGCATAAAGCAGGTGGCCACAGATGAAGCACTTTGTAACTACTTGGTAGTGATTTTGTAAGCATCTTGTGCAGAGTAGATGCATTTTCCAGAACGGGGGGAGGAGGTAAGACAGACACCTGTCCCTCGCTCGCTCTGTATGAATGACATTGAGAAGCAGGACTGAGTGAGTTTGCAGGGGTGGGGCTGCGCGAGCAGGTCCCTGCACTCTTCACCTTTTTTCCCTGTCTTCTTATTTTCCCTCCCTGCGTTCCCTGAGTTTCTCAGAAGCTGGAATTTTAACATTTCATTCTTCAGCTTGAAGGAGCAGCTGCTGTCTGAACAATCAAGAGAGGAGCTCTTTCCCTGCTTGCTGCTGGGTCCCACAGGCCTGGACTGGGTGGCAAAGCGTTTCGGAGGGTCACAGTGAGGACGAGCCTGGGAACCTCCCGGGTCCCTCCATACACAGGGAGCTGTCAGCAGTACACAGGCCCCGTTTCTGTACTTTGCTCTCTGTGGGATCTGGTCCTGGATCCGTTTTATTCCTTGATCCAGAGCTTTGCGGAGGGAGAACTTGAGGCAGGCCACAGGGTTGGGCCACAGTCGGGCGCACGGCCTGGAGAAATAAAGGCTGAATACAAATTCTCGCTCTAGCGTGCTTCTTTCCGCACTTGAACTCTGGCAGGAGCTCCAGACGGAGTCCTTCCCGGCTCTGTGGTGTGTCCTTGGGGGGTGCCAGGTGCAGATTTAAATACAACCGAGGCAGCATCCCTCAGCTGCTGCTCATCGGGGCTGGCCCCCGCCGACACCTGGGGACTGCCCAGCCGTAGGCCTTCCCCGAACCTGGATAATGACCTGTGACGATATGGAAACATGATGTCAAATGACGATGCCTGAGATCCTCGTGTTGGATAGGAATTGTGTATGTTTTACCATGCACTGCAGACATACTTAGGTAATACAAACAGGAAGGAACAAGTAGCCGAGGTCTGACATTTAGGAATTAGAGACATGCTCGGCCGTTGGGTTTCTTCCCATACTGTGGTCTTTTCTGGAGCTTTCTTTCTCTTCACTGTCCATTTTTAGGTATGTGTATGGCACCTGCAGTTTCTCGCTACACCCAGGGTTTCTGTCAGATGTACCGGTGTTTCTTTCATAGGCTTGATTTCAAGGAATTCACCAAACAGTCTGATTCTCAGTGTCTGATGATTTCACGCCCGGTAAATGTGCTCGCCCGTGTACCCTGGCTACTGCTGGGCACTGCAGCATGGCGCCACGTTATATAGCTCTACCGTTTTTGGGGGGAGAGAGGAGACTTCTGGAGTAATTTTTATTTGGAGCCTAACATATGAGGAACTTCTCTGTTGGGTCCAGTCATGGTCATCACAATTCTTTGTGTATCAATTTATTAAAAATCCTGTCTGGATTTTTATCATTTTATGCCCAACGGAATGCAAGTTATGCTGGTAAAGTTTCTCCGAAAATAGTAGGTGATGCCATTTGAGGTCTGATTTCTGGAGGTGATGTGACTTTTTTTTTTTTTTGTCTTTAAGCAATGATGATGATAAGATTACATTATGACCTAAGCCTGATGAGTATATGTGAATTCTTTAATGGTTCAGAAAGGTTAAAAAAAATTAATGTAAGAGCTTGGGTACCATAACTGGAAACTGGATAGCATTCTGCATGTAACAATTTCTGAAAGTATTTCCCCTAAATTATTATCTTTGGATTGTGGGACTCTTTTCCATTCAGGTTTTCTGTGTTTTTCGGATGGTCAACATTAAGGATGTAATATTTTGCAAATAGAGAAATGCAATAAATGTGATAAACACAGTGTTAAGGATTGGACAGATGTATCACCATTATAATACATGTAGAACTGATTGTATTTCTGTGACAAATCATGTCAGATAAGGCACTAGTCTTAGCATCCAGTCATCTCGTGTTCTGATCATAGAAGTGGTGTTTTCTAGAAGACAGAGATTAGCACCGTCATTTCACTACCTTTTATATACTTTGGAGGCATGGCTCAGTCATTGTATTCATTTCCTGTTTGCTACTGCAGCAAATTATCACAAGTTTGGCGGCTTAAAGCCACACGGATTTATTCTCTTACGGTTCTGCAGGACACAAATCCAACGTGAGGTTTAAGGGGCTACAGTCAGGTGTCAGCAGAGCAGCCTCCCACAGCCCCGGCAGAGACTCCCCTTGGGCTTCTGCAGGCGTTTTCCTGGCTCCTGGCTGCCTCTCTCCAGTCTGGGTTTCTGCAGCCACGACACCTCTCCTTCTCTGTGGTCAGATGTCCTCTGTCCCCCTTTCAAAAGGACACCATGATTACACTTCCAACATCCTTACATTCTCAGGATCCTTACTTTTTTAAATTTTTTTTATTTTTTTTAAATTTTTATTTATTTCTAGGAGAGAGAGAGAGAGACAGCGTGAGCAGGGGAGGGTCAGAGAGAGAGGGAGTGACAGAC